>NW_003852436.1:9574606-9611877 GCF_000181295.1 Otolemur garnettii | reverse complement strand
GAGAATAGAGTTTTTGGTAATATTCATTAAGTATTTTTTAAATTTCTGCGAGGTCTTTGGTTATCTCATCTCTGTCATTTCTGATTGATAAAATTAGAGATTTTACTCTTCTATTTCTGGTTAGGTTAGCCAAAGGTCCATCTATTTTATTGACCTCTTCAAAAAACCAGCTTTTTGATTTGTTGATCTGTTGCATAATTCTTTTATTTTAAATTTCATTTAATTCTGCTCTAATTTTGGTTATTTCTTTTCTTCTACTGGGTTTGGGATTGGAATGTTCTCCCTTTTTTAGTTGCTTGAGATGTCCCATTAAGTTGTTAATGTCATCTCTTTCATTCTGTTGAGGAAGGCATGCAACTCTATAAATTTCCCTCTTAGGACTATCTTTGCAGTATCCCAGAGGTTCTGGTAGTTTGTGTTTTCATTATTCTTTTGCTCCAAAAATTTGATAATTTCTTTCTTAATCTCATCAATGACCCAGCTATCATTTAGCATAAAATTATTTAGTTTTCATGTCTGTGTGTGAGACTGCAGATTCCTATTGTTACTGAGTTCAACTTTTATTCCATTGTGGTCTGAGATGATACAAGGGATAATTTCTATTTTTTAAAATTTACTGAGGTTAGCCTTGTGACCTAAGATGTGATCAATTTTTGAGGATGTTCCATGTGATGATGAGAAAAATGTATATTCAGTTTTGTTAGGATGAAATGTTCTATATGTGTCTGTTAAATCCAATTGTTGGATGGTTAATGTTAAGTCTAAAATTGCTTTGCTTAGTCTCTTATTGGAGAATCTATCCAACACAGCCAAAGGGGTGTTAAAATCTCTGGCTATTATAGTGCTAGAGGTAATAAAGTTGCTCATTTCAGTTAGAGTTTCTCTTATACATTGAGGAGCATAAATATTAATAATTGAAATCTCGTCATGTTGAGTGTTTCCCTTAACAAATAAGAAGTGACCATCCTTATCTTTCCTTATTTTTGTTGGTTTAAAGCCTATTGTATCTGCAAATAAAATTGCCACACCTGCTTTATTTCTGTTTGCCATTTGCCTGAATTATATATGACCATCCCTTCACCCTGAGTCTATATTTATCTTTTAAGGAAAGGTGAGATTCTTATATGCAGCAGATATCTGGCCTGAGTTTTTGTATCCAGTCAGCCAACCTGTGCCTCTTTATAGGGCAATTTAAGCCATTCACCTTAATTGAGAGTAGTGATAAGCTTGGTATTATTTTGGGTGCTGAATTTTTTGAAAATCCAGTGGACATTTTTAATCCTTTCACCACTGTGGAAGTTGGGTTTTGATCAAAATTTTCTGGATGATTTTACTTGGGTGGTGCTATTGCTTTCTTTTCCTCATTGCAGAGATTCCTCCAGATTGAAAAAAAAAAGTTCCTGATTCTTAAGCTATTGCATATTCTTTGTGGGAGTTTCTCTTAACTCATTTCATAGTCAGAGGCATCGTACCCACAGCTTAAGAGCTAGAGTTTTTGAATTGTAAGGTGATCAGAATGAAGGGTTTGCGTGACTGAGGAGAATCTGGGATGAATGCTGGCTCTGCTACCCTATCACACCTATAACTCTTTGACCTTGAACACATTACTGTTCTTTTCTAAACATAATGCCCTTAACTAAGAAACGGGTTATTTGTACTAAATATAGAGCTATTATTACTAAATGTAGATCCTCAATAAAATAATAGCGATCATGTGATTTTATGATCATGATGGTCATACCCTGGGGGCTTCACACATGTTACTCTTAATTTATAATCATTTATGAGATTTTTGGGCCCTTTGTGCTTCTCTAAGCCTCTTTTTCTCCTTTAAGAACCTCTTAAAAGTCCCACTCTTTGCATGTATTTTTATATATATCCTAAATTTAACATGCAACAATATAACACTCTGCAATGATGGCAAATGTTTACTTCCCCCAATCTGTATTTGGCCTTGTTTCAAAACCACAAGGGGCTAGTCTAAGTCTAGTTGCTAGTAGCACAAAAATCGGATTATTGAGACAATGAGGATTGGTAAGAAGAAAGGACTTTCATAATGACAGACATCTTGTTGGAAGAATGGTAGACCTGCCTCAGATCCATCTCCTCAACTAATGGGGATCATGGGCTTTCAAAGGAGGGGGCACATACCTGAGGGCAGCTTGTGGTGTAACTAACAAGGGGCTTTGTGCTTTGAGAGCAGGTAGAGGGATGGTGAATCTTAGCATGAGGAAGTCTTTGTCTTGCAGAAAAGTCACCATTTATGGGAAACAACTCAAAAGGTCAGGTAGTTAAGGGGGAAGATTATAAAAGCAAACATTGGAGTTTTTGAAATTTCTTTACAGAGCTGCTTATAGCATCTGCTTGTTTGACTTTCCAACTAATAGTTTAGGATGCAGTCTGGGCTTTTTTGTTTATTCTTTCTGATGTCATATAAATTCTGCTTTATTATATGCCAGTCAGCATAATGTGCTGTCCATGTTATTGCTTTCTGATGATGACAATGATGATGATTAACTAAGCATAAGTAAAAAAGTCATAATGCTTTTTAGGATGAAGGCCAATATTAGATTAAATTTAATTAGATTTTAACCTAGCCTTTGCTATTTAACTTCACATGGAGTTACACAGATGCCTGGGCCTGGTTTTGTGTGTGTGTGCATGTGGATGTGTGCACTCCATATAAATATGTATTTAAATTTTACATTTTTACTAAAGCTTCTGCTAGAAATTGATGCCTGGCAAGGAATTAATATCTCTTGGAACTCCTAAAAAGAGTAATTAGAAAAGGTGATTTAAATTAAAAAGTATTTTGAGATTTGTTTGTTAAAGGTTGTAGAGGTCTGTGGAGAACCTAATCCCTGAATTACAACTGAAAAGGCTTTTTATAAATTAATCTGAATGAGGAAATTATTTTTTTGAATCCCTCTTGTGAGATTCTACTTAAACCTCATTAAATAGCAAAGAAATTAATGTAATTCCCCTCCTGGAATTGACTGTCATTTATAGAGAGGGCCAGATGAGCAGAGCCTATGAGATTAAGATGATATTTTAATACAGAAATGCAGAAATACTACAGCCTTTGTCCTCAGTGATTCTTTCTTCTTAAGGAAGGGGCTACTCTAATCTGCTCTTGTTCTGTTCATTACTTTTAAACTCACATATTCCTCAAATTTCCCTACCAATAAAGAACTTCCCCTTTCCCATTTTTAAGCTCTTATTATAATTTTAAAAATTCACCATGTAGTTTTTCTTAATATTTACTTAATTGTCTTACTGTATTTTCCCTTTCTTACTTCTTATTTGACTATATTGATTATATTTTAAGTTCTGTTGTCTTTAAATGTGACAGCCATTATCCTGCCTCAGTCATTGTTTTCTTCTTCTCCTTTTCCTATCACTGAGTATGCCCTGATCTTTTCCTCTTTAATTGTGAGGATTATTTTGAGACACTTGCACTTTTAATTATTACATTTTAAAAATTATGAGCTTTCACTTTCTTAATGTATTATTTCCTCATCTGTTTATATTACATGTTGTTCTAACTGATAATTAATCCTTATTAATGGAGATCAATTTCTTAGTTCCTTACTGGAAGTTAGCAGGCTTATTTTGTGTGTATGTGTGTGTGTGTACTTACAAGCATGATAACATCTACTTTAATAAAGATTTTAATTTTCAATTTGTACAGCATATAAAATTTTTGCATAAATTTTATAAGTTATATTAAAAGAAAAACTTTAGACAAATTAAATTTTAACAGTGTTTAATTGGGCAAAGAATGATTCATGAGTTTACTGGCCATTCGCCTGTCATCTTCAGAGAAGGTTCTGTTCAAGTCTCTTACCCAGAAAGAAATGGGGTTGTTTGTTCTTTTCTTATTGATTGATTTGAGTTCTCTGTAGATTCTAGTTATCAGACCTTTGTTGGAATCATAACCTGCAGATGTCTTCTCCCATTCTGAGGGCTGTCTTTTTGCTTTACTTGCAGTGCCTTTAGCTGTGCAGAAGATTGTGGGGGGTCCATTTTCAGTCTTCTACAGGTCACTAGCCAATTCTCCCAGTACCATTTGTTAAGTAGGGAATCTTTCCCCCAATGTGTGTTTTTGTTAGGCTTATCAATGATCAAATGACGATATGTGTCTGGTTTCATCTCTAAGTTCTCTATTCTATTCCATATTATCTATATCTCTTTTGTACCAGTACTATGCTGTGGAGTCTGGTTATCAGACCTTTGTTGGAATCATACCCTGCAAATATCTTCTCCCATTCTGAAGGCTCTCTTTTTGCTATACTTGCAGTGCCTTTAGCTGTGCAGAAGCTTTTTAGCTTGATGCCCATCAAGCCATGAATGGATTAACAAATTATGGTATATGTATACCATGGAATACTATTCAGCCATAAATGATGGAGACTTCATATCTTTACTTGGATAGAGCTGGAACATATTCTTTTTTTGTAAAGTATCTCAAGAATGGAAAAAAGAGTATCCAATGTACTCAATACTATTATGAAACCAATATATAATCACTTGCACATTCATACAAAAGATAAAACACAAATATAGTCCGGAAAGATGGAGGGGAGAGGTGAAAGAAGGGAGGGCAAGTGGAGGGAGAGTATTTGGTGGGATCTCACCTAATGTACACAATGCAAGGGTGTATTTCAAAACATTAAGAAAGAGTATATAAGAATCGTCTTACCACAAAAAATAAGTAAGTGAGGTGATGGTTATGTTAATCAATTTAATTTAAGCATTTCACATTATATATCAAATCATCACATTGTACTCCATAAATGTATACAGTTATGATTTAAGGCAAATTAAATTAAAAAAATAAATTACTGGGTGGTGCCTATGGCTCAAAGGAGTAGGGCACTGACCCCATATACCGGAGGTGGCGGGTTCAAACCCAGCCCCAGCCAAAAACTGCAAAAACAAAAAAACAAAAAACCCCAATAATCTGTCTCTAAAACAAATAAACAAAACCCAAATTAATATGCTGAAATCCTACCCCACAGATTCTTACAGAATGTGATGCCTTTTAGAGATGGGGTTTTAAAAGAAGTAATTAAAGTAAAATTAAATCATTAGGGTGGGCCCTATTTCAGTAGCACGAGTGATACCGGATTTTTGATACTGAATTTCCAGGCTTTTGGTCTCAGCGGTTTGAAGAATGAAGCGATGCACCACAGGATAGGTTTTATTTAACAGGTATAAGTGATACAGCTCTCACAACAAGCCAGACCTCCTTGCAGAGCAGGACCAGTAGTAAGATAGGTTTATAATACGAGTGTTACAGCTCTTACAAAGGGGCAAACCTCTTTGCAAGTGTTTACAGCTCTGATAAAGGGGCAAATCTCATAGAGCAGGATATAAGTGTTACAGAGCCAAACCTCTTTGCTCTTCTGCTCTTTCTCCTGAGATCTGCCGAGGTCTGTGCTCAGTGTCTCTGGCTTATATAGGGGCAGTTGTTCAATGAGCTTTTGGATCTTGAAAATAGACCAATCATGAGTAGTCAGGGATGCACTGGAGGAATTGCCAGAAGTCCACGTGAGGAGACAGCATGGCATCAGTGTCTTACCCCACTCCTGTCCTCCTGTCCGGTTCTTTTGGCTACTGGAGCCTCTGTTGGGGGAGGGAAGCTCCCCCCTCCCCCCCACCTATGCTCCAGCTTGCTGGTTCCTCTGCTGGTTGCTGCCAACACCACCAAGACAGAGGCAGCAGGTCCTCCTGGCCCCACTCGGCTGAGCTGGCTGGGGTGCCACTTGTCCGGTATCACTAGTGTCACTAAAATAAGAAATTTGAACACAGACACAGACTTCTAGAAGACCCGTGAATACACAGGAAGAAGGTAGACATCTACAGGCCAATTAGAGGGAACTCTGAAGAAACCAGTCCTGCCATCATCTTGATAGTAGACCTTTCTGTCCCCCAGGATTGTGAGAAAACAAATTCTTATTGTTTTAGTCAGTTAGTCTGTGGTACTTTGTTATGGCTGCCCTAGAAAAATGATTCACTTCCAGCAACAAGAAGAAAACTTAATGAATTTTGGATTTGTGTGTTCAACTACATTTTTAGTTCCTAAAGCTTGTTGTTTAAATGGAAAATTTTGTCACAGAGTAAACCCACTGCTAAATAAAACTATATTTGGATTTTTTAAAGTTATATGTTAAGTTTTGTAAATTCCTACATGCCAAAGGTGGTGCAGCCAACAGTTATGATATAATACAATGCTCTTTCTGATTAAGATTTCAAAAAATACTTTGTTAAATAATTGAAAGGTAAAACAGAAAAAAAAAAAAAGAATGATTCATGAATTGAGCAGCCTTCCTCACCCACCCAGAATAACTTCAGAGAGAATCTGGTGCTGTCATGTGGTTGGACAGGATTTATGGATAGAAAAAGCAAAATGATATGCAGAAAATGCAAATGAGGTGCAGAAACAGCTGGATTGTTACCGCAGCATTTACTTTGTTTGAACAGGATTTGAATAGTTGGCTACCTGTGGTTGGCTAAAAGTCAGTGATCACTACAAGAGTAGGTTACAGTCTGTTAACATACCCAGTTAAGTTACGGTCAACTATGTACAGAGAAACCATTAGCTGAATTTACATGGTTGTAGTTTTAGGGTAAACTTAACAGTTAAATTTTTGCTTTATGAATTAATGCTATATATTAAGAAATTAAGACTCTAGGAAAGAGGTTATATCATCCAGGAAGTCAGCAGCTACACCTAGCTTTGACACATTATTTCTGGATAACTGGATGTTTTATATAAAATTGTTATATATATTGTTATATCTGTTATTTTATAAATAGTTTTGTACATTTGAATTTAGAGCATTTTTCTTGGAACTGTGAGGGATATTAGGATAATTCAGACAGGAATATTATACTTATGACTCTTGCTACATAGTAGGGGAGATAATGTGTACACAAGTAACCATACTACCAGATTTACATATACACAAGTAACCATACTACCAGATTTACATATACACAAGTAACCATACTACGAGATTTAAAAGGACGAACATCATCAAAGAGATAGAGCATAAGTGTTATGGGATTCTTAGAGGAGAAGGAAGGCCTCTGGAAAACAGGAGATGGAGAAAGCAGCATGAGCAAACTAAGGAGGGAGGAAAGTGCAAGGGAGCAGTAGCCTTGGAAATAGGAAATGAGTTTACCTCTGCCCAACTTTATGGAGCATCAGTGAGAGGAGGGCACTTAGAGTTGGGCTTTTGGGCTCTTTAGTTTTAGATTTTTTATAAACACTGGGACACTGATCAAAAGAGTAATAGATTCATGATTAAGGGAGAATGTTATGTTTTGTTACGATGTTCAGGTCTATGTTAAACAAGAGCTGGACTATGTATTATTTATTTAGCTCTAAACACTCTTGCTCAATTTCACATCCTGAGGTATGTATCATAGGTATTGTTGGCCCGAGGAATGGATAGAGTAATGATAGTTCTCCTGTACTTTGTGATTTTAGACATGAGATACTAGGATCATTGTTTTACAAAGAACTGTCCTCTAATAACTTTTATTTTCTTATACATATTATCTAAAAGTGAAGGATCAATGCATTGATATATTTCCTGTGTTAAAATACAAAGGCCTTTGGACATAGTCTGAGAGCCCTGTGCAGGGAAAGGATCATTCCACAAGGAAGAATAATTCTGGAAGAATATCTAGGACAAACCTAGCTTTAATGTTTTTGACTGATTTCATAATTTTACATACTTTGTTTTGATATATCCCAGAAAGATGTTGAATATAATAAATACATATGTAAATATAACACTCTTTGAGTTCATTAGTAGTTTTTGTATACATTTAGTCAATAAAAAGTTCAATGAAATAATCAGTGTTTTGTGCCAAAAGGTCTTTCTAGCTGATGGAATCAGGAGCCAGACCTTTGGTGGGTAGTTGGGGATTCTTCTGTGGAGGAAGATTGGCTGTGCTTTTTTAACGACTACCTTGATTTCTGTTAATGAGCTATTCAGATGTATAAAAGAACAATTAAGTTCACTTTCAGCCTTCTGCTATATTATTTTAATCTTGTATAAATAGTTCTTAATCAAGTCATTTTATCCTAAATTGCTTTTATTTTATGTAATGCCAGCTTTATACTTAGAAAGAAAATACTTGAAGGGGTAGCATATGGTTAGCTCAAGCTGCTCTTCACTTGCCTCTCCTGTTAGTATATTTCATGCTTTTCTCAGTGGTCTTTCCCCCTTATTCTCTGTTACTTCTTCTTCCATATAAGACACATTGCCTTCACCCTGTGTGCTTAGATATGTGGGTCTTCCTTGCTGCTCTTTCTTACCTGGGTCTGTTTGGTCTATCCAGCACCCTAACAAATCCAGACTTCTTTTCCGATAATCTTCATCCTTGCTTTTTGTTCCTAATATTGCTTATTTGTTCTTTCCTTCCTTCTCTTCCACCCTCCTTCCTTCTCCTTCCTCCCCTGTCTCTCTCCTCCCCCCTTTCTCTCTCTCTCTCTTTCTGGTACCTGGAACCAGAAGTACCAGCTTTTGATTTGTTGATGATTTTTGCAGTGCCATTGTTTGCAGTTGTTAGCAGTTGTTTGCTATTCTATTAATTTTTGCTCTTATCAGTTTCTTTCTTCTACTTTCTTTGACTTTAATATATTTTTTGCTTTATATCTGTTAAAATTGAATGTTTACTTATTTTAAATAATTGTTATTTTGTTTTAATAAATATATTTAAGGCAATTAATTTATTTCTTTTTTAAAATTAATTTATTTCTTGAGACTACTTTGCCTGCCACAGGTATAGTTTATTATGTTTTGTTTACTCCCAATTCTAAGTACTTCATCATTTCCACTGTGATCTACTCTTTTTAAAAAAGGCTTTATTTTTAAAGGTAATTTTAGGTTTATAGCAAAATTAAGAGGAAGACACAGAGATTTCTCATATATCTCTTGCCCCTACACATGTATGAGCTCTCCCAATGTCAATGATAAAATGTTCTTTCCTTCTTTTCTTTATTTCTTCCCCATCAGAGTGATATATTTGGTGCAACTGATGAACCTGTATTGACATATCCTTATCACCTAACATCCATAGATTACATGAATGAGGGTTTACTATTGGGACAGTTTGTGGGTTTGAACAAGGGTATAATGACATGTATCTGCCCATTATACAATGCGCTTTTCACTGCCCTGAAAATCCTCTGGGATCTGCCTGTTCATCTCTCCTTTTCTACTTACTCCTGGCAACTAGTGATCTTTTTACTGTCTCCACAGTTTTGCTTTTTCCAGAATGTCATAGGGTTGGATTCATTGTATATAGCTGTCTCAGGTTGGCTTCGTTCACTTAGTAGTACGCTTTTAAGTTTCTTCTATGTTGATAGCTCATTTCTTGTTGGTGCTAAATAACATTTCATTCTACTTAAGGATATCTTGGTTGCTTCTGTTTTAGGAATTATGAATGAAGCTATATAAACATCCATGTATGAAGTTTGTGTGTACCTAAGTTTTCAACTCTGTGGGTAAATACTAAGGAGCATGATTTCTGGATCATATGATAAAAGTATGGTCACGTGGTTAGTTTGATAACCAAACTCTCTTCCAGACTGAATGTTCCATTTTGTAGTCTCACCAGCAATGATCGAGAGTTTTTGTTACTCTACATCCTTACCAGCATTATGGTATCTCATTTATGTTTTATTTTGGATTTTCCTGATGACATACATGATGTGGAACATCTATATGCTCACATTGTGTCTGTATATCTTTTCTGGAGAAATGGTGTTTGAGATCTTCGACCTAGTTTTTAATCAGGTTGTTAATTTTCTTATCCTTAAGTGTTCTTTGTATAATTTAAGTGCTAGTCCTTTGTAACATGGCTCGTCTGCAAATATTTTCTCCCATTCCATGGTTCGCTTTCTCATTCTCTGGACAGTGTCTTTCACAGAGCAGGTGATTTTAATTTTAATGAAGTCTAGCTTGTCAATTATTTTTTCATGGGATTATACCTTTTGTTTTGTATCTAAAAAAGTCATTGCCAAACTAAGTCATCTAGATTTTTTGTATGCTATCTTCTAGAGTTTTATAGTTTTCTATTTTACAGTTAAATTTGTGATCCATTTTGAGCTAATTTTTGTGAAGGTATAAGGTCAGCATCTAGACATCCAGATGTTTCAGCACCATTTGTTGAAATGATTATCTTTCTTCCATTGTTTTACTTTTGCTCTGTTGTCAAAGATTGACCTTTTTTATGTGGGTCTTTTTCTGGGCTATATATTCCATTCCATTGATCTATTTGTTCTTTCACCAGTACTACACACTACCTTGTTTACTGCAGCTTTATACTGTATAATAGAAATTCTTGAAGCCAGTTGGTATCAGTTCTCCAACTTTGTTCTTTCTTAGTATTGTGTTGGCTACTGATTCATGTTTTAATCAATGTGTTATTCAGGAGTGTACTTTTTATTTATTTTTATTTTTTAATTTTATTGCGTTTTCTTACTTTTTTTTTTATGGAGGAGTGCCCTTTTAATAAGCTATCATTGTTGATTTTTAATAATTTTATTATTCAAATATTTAACATTTACTGAGATATTTCATGTGACTTAGTATATGGATACATTTTGTGAGTACCCATATGTGCTTACAAGGGTGTATTTTCTGTGCAAGATTCTCAAAATAATGTTAAATCAAGAATGTATCTAATGTTAAATCCAAATCCTTACTAATTATAGTGTGTACTTGATTTATGTTTCTAATAGTGGTGAGTTAAAATCTACTACTTTGATTATTTTGTTGATATTTTTTCCGTATAATTCTATCACTTAAAGGGTTGGAGCTATTTTGTTAGGTACCTACAAATTCATGATTGTTCTATCTTCTTGAAGGGCTGTTCCCTTAATCATGATTTAGAGTATGTCTTTATTCTTATTAGTAATTTTTCATCTAATGTCTATTTTTTCTGTCTAATGTCTATTGCTACCACAATTTTTTGTTATTATTTCGTGGTATATATTTTTTCATGCATTTTCAACCTTTTTATGTCCTTTGGTTTTAAGTGTGTCTTTTATAACCAATACTTGAGCTGCATATTATTTGTATTATCTTATTTGATAATTTCTATTAATAAGTGGGTATAATCTGTTAATATTCATTATACTTACTGAGAATTTATTTTAAAATCTTATTTTAGGTTTCTGTTTACTTTCCACTATGTTTTGCTTTTTTTCTAATCTCTCACCTTTTTTAGGCTTGATAAAGTTTGCAAAAATTACTATATACTTTCTCTGATAGTTTGGGAGCTATACATTTTGTTTCCATTTTATTAAACGTTACCCTTAACATTTTTTTCTCTTTATTTTGTTTATTAAATCATAACTATGGACATTAATGTATTTATGGGTACAGTGTGCTGATATTATATATAATTTGGAATGCTTACATCAAACTGGTTAGTATAGCCTTCACCTCACTTAATTAATTATTGTGTTAAGACATTTATACTTTACTCTTAATAGATTTGACATGTATCCTTACAATATGCACCATAGGTGAGGTCCCATCGATTGCCCTTCCTCCAGCTAACCTCCCCACCCTCCTCCCCCTCCTCTTCTATCCTTCATCCTGGACTACAGTTGTATCTTTCATAGGAAAGTGTGGGTGATTATATATTTGTTTCATAATAATACTGAGTACATTGGATACTTTCTCTTCCATTCTTGAGATACTTTACTTAGAAGAATATGTTCCAACTCTATCCATGTAAACATAAAACAGGTAGTCTCCATCTTTTTTTAAGGCTGCATAGTATTCCATGGTACACATATACCCCATTTTGTTGATCATTCATGGGTCGATGGGCACTTGGGCTGCTTCTATGACTTGGCAGTTATGAATTGGGCTACCATAAATATTCTGGTGCAAAAAACTTTGTTGTAAAGTGATTTTTGGTCTTCTGGATATATACCTAGTAGAGGAATTGCAGGATCAAACGGCAGGTCTACTTTTATTTTCTTCAGTGTTCTCCAAACTTATTTCCAAAAGGAACTTATTAGCTTGCATTTTAGTGGAAATATCTATCCCTAAATTCTTCTTTAAATGTTGCTTAGTTTCTTTATCCTCATTATCTTAAGCAAGACAAGGACCTTGGACTCTTAATCTATAAAGTCTTTTCTTCTGTGCCTAGCCTCCCCCTTTCTGGTTATTAAATTTCAAATTTTAGTGCCACATTAAAAATCCAAATTAATTACTCTTTTAAATGTTTGTAGGTAATAGCTATTTAAATTCATAAACATATTTTCTCAATGTCTGTGCTTACTATTTTTTCTTGTATTCTCATTTCTTGGAGTCTCTTTTAAATTTATCCTTTCGCAGCTCTTTTGGGGATGTATATGTATTTGGTAGTACATGTGAAATATCTTAGACTTAGATTTCTAAAAGTATTAATTTTGTTTTCACTTTTGTATGATAGTTAGATTGACTTAGAAGTTGTATTTATTGTTAATTTCTCTCTCAGATGTTTTAAGGTATTATTTCTTTTCTGTCAGTTATCACTACGGGAGCTCTTTTATTAAAGTTGGTAGCCCTTGCTAGATAGTCTTTTTTTTTGCAGATTTTGGTCAGGGCCAGGTTTGAATCCACCACCTCTGGTATATGAGGCTGGTGCCCTACTCCTTTGAGCCACAGGCACTGCCCTAGATAGTCTTTTTTCTATGTTAAGATCTAAGTTTTTTATTCATTTATTCATTACTCCTTAAATATTTACCAATTTTCAGTTAGCATTCTAGGCACTGGGGATACGTCAATGAACAAAGCAGTCAAAAATCCCAGCACTCCTAAACCTTACAGTCTAGGGAGTGAGTATGTAAGCTACGGTAAAGCTAGCTGGTGTAGTAAATTAAACTCCCAATGATCAATGGCTTGATGCCTTTTCCTCCATTTCTTTTTTTCACCCTGGAACATATTGATATGTGTTGGAATCTTCAGTCTATCCTTTGTATCTTTTAATTATTGTTTCATCTTATTTTCTTTATCTCTTTTTGTTGGCTTCTGGGAAATTGCTTAGTATTATTTTCTGATTCACTGATTCTCTTACACTATGTCTAAACTAGATTTTACTCTTTGTATTGGGCTTAGAATTTTTTTTTAAAGAATAGATTTTTATTTCAAGGGTTCTGATTTGTTCTATTTTATATCCCTATTTTATATCTGGTTCCTTTGTTTCATATTTATATATATATATATTTTTGAAATATTTTCTCCTCCATTGCTTAGTAGAGTCTTATTTGATTTCTTTTTCATATTCTTTTATCATTTTCATTTCCTATGGAGTAAATTATTTTCCAATTATTATTGGTTATCTCTCCTAGTGTTAGTTTTGGACATATGTTTTATAATTTTAAAATTATTTTGGTGCTCGCTTTGGCAGCACATATACTATAATTGGAATGATACAGAGAAGATTAGCTTGGCCCCTGTGCCAGGATGACATGCAAATTTGTGAAGTGTTCCATATTTTTAAATAAAGTACATCTGAAATCTTCAAAAAAAATTATTTTGTAATAATTTTCAAACTTATGTGGAATAGAAAGTTTTATTGTGTTTTTGTGTTTTGTTTACTTTATGCTCACCACTCTGATTCATAATATTATACTTGTCATTGGGTTTCTCAGTTTGGAAGTAGGTCTTATATTGGTTCCTGGGAGCTCCTGCCCCCGTAATATTGATGATGTTTCAAATCTTGTTTCTGAGCCAGTGGCTAGTGTGGCTAGGTCTTGGTGGTAACATAAGTCTGTCTCCTCTGCCTCTCCAAACATGGAAGTTTTTTTTTCTTTTTTAAGACAGAGTCTCATTTTGTTGCCCTCAGTAGAGTGCTGTGGCAGCACAGCTCACAGCAACCTCAAACTCTTGGGCTTAAGTGATTCTCTTGCCTCAGCTTCCCAAGTAGCTGAGACTACAGGTGCCCGCCACAATGACTGGCTATTTTTAGAGACAAGGTTTCACTCTGGCTCAGGCTTGTCTGGAACCTGTGAGCTCAAGCAATCCACCCTCCTTGGACTCCCAAGTGCTGAGATTACAGGTATGAGCCACTGTGCCCGGCTCAAACACGGAGCTTTTAAGAAGCTCTGGCCTCAAGTAGCAGTTAGAAGTTGTATTTTCTACCCCTTCTCAGCTGGTGGTTTTTAGAAGCGCCTGGCTCTGATTCCCTCCCTCACATGGGAATTATTTTGGGTTATTCCACTAGAGCTGAACTCCAGGTTACCTGAGCCTGTTGCTGGGAGCTGGACCAGCATCCACAGTTTCAATCCCATCATCACTCTGCATTGATTTTCTATTTCTGGTCCTTGATGATGACTAAAGTACAGTTTTACCTTATTTATACCTGTCTCATTCCTTAGGGAAAAGTTTTTAAACAGATATTGCTTTAAACAGAAAAAAGGGGTTGAATCACAGAGTAGGTAGATGGTAAAGAAGGAATTTATGGAGGGAAAATAACTGTTTCCTGGGAGGAATTTTATCAGAAGGAGTTGTACTTTATCAGAAGTCAGAAGACCAGAAATTCTAGTTCTACTTCATTCATGGACTCATGTGAAGCTGAGATTTCTTATATCTCTATGTTGTTCTTTCCTCACCTATAAAATGAGGGGCTAACAAGATGACTCCAAAGATTATTTCCAATTTTAAAATTATATTACATAAAACTATCTCTTATACAATAAACTCTCTAAAGCCATTCAGAGCCTATAAATATTAGCTAGTTTTTTGTAAGGTTATAGAGGGAAAAAAAGTAGAAGCCAGGATTTATAATATTTCATGATTTGCTGAAATTTCTAGATCTAGCTCTTTAATCTCAGTATTTCTCAGCACAGCGTAATTCTTTTTCAAATAGTTTAACAGTTTTGACCTTTAATTTATCATATTTAATTTGTTGTAATTAACTTTATGGTGTTTTCATTGTTGTCTTTTACTGTTTACAGTGTCCCAAACATCTCAGCGGGAACTGCTTTATATAAATCAAGTATTTGCTCTTTATTATTTATAAAATGCTAATGGCTTCCATTTAAAGCATGTATGATTAATAGCTGAGAGAATGTACTTTTATAATAGTGCTGTTTTACTCTGTGAAAATCACAAAACAGAGTCACAACATGCCACAATTATCATTGAAGGCCTAACTGCGGGTATTGATGAAAGAATCTTCATAAAATATTTTGGAAACATTTCTGATGTAATAGAGTGTTTAAGAAATAAGGCATTATTACCTTTTTTGTTCTGGACACATGTTCTAACTGATAAGCTTCTAACTGAAATTCTCCAGAAAGAAAATTAAAAAACATAGCTTCTAATTTTTTTTTTTTTGAGACAGAGTTTCACTCTGTTGCCTCAGGCTAGAGTGCTTGGCATCATAGCTCACAGCTACCTCAAACTCCTGGGCTAAAATGATCCTCTTGTTTCAGTCTCCTGAGTAGTTGGAACTCTAGGCGCCCACCTCAATGCCTGGCTAATTTTTCTATTTTCAGTAGAGATGGGGTCAAACTCCTGAGGTCTCAAACTCCTGAGCACAAGCAGTCCACCTGTCTCTGCCTCCCCGAGTGCTAGAATTATAGGTGCGAGCCACCACACCCAGGCTGTTTGTCATATTTTAGCATAGAAACAGAGTCAAGAGTGTCCTTTCTGATTCACTGAACAAATATCAACTTGCTTGGCTTGTTGGTGTTGCTGAGAGGGCTTCATTTGTTTCTGGCCATGCAGATTTTATGTTTCTTGAGTTTTGTATATCTCAAAACTTTAGTAATGACCCATGTATAATCAGAAAAGCTCACAATTCCCAAGTGTACAGATCAATGAACATTCACAAAGTGAACACATCTGCATTGGCATATACAATAAAGGACTAGAACATTACCAGCTTCCTCCAGGATCTCCTGATGTTCCAGTCTCAGACATTGTACTCTTTCCACAAAGGTCACCACTATCCTGTGTTTTACCTATTTTTGACCTCTATGTTAATGAGGCATAGAGTATATTCTCTTTATGCTGGCTTTTTAAAAAGTTATATATGTGAAAATCATTTTGTGTTTATATATAGCAGTTCATTTTCACTGCTGTGAAATATTCCATCATGTGGGTAAAATAAAAATTATTCTACTGCCAGCGGACATTTAGGTTGCTTCGGTTTTTTAACTGTTACAAAATAGTAGTGCTGCTATGATCATTCTCATTTGTGTCTTTCGGACCACAATATCAGCCATTCTGTTGGAAGTCCACAGGTTGGATCTTAGGTATAGATTTCATTTTTTAAGATAAAGTTAAATGGTTTCCCAAAGCTTAACAATTTATACTCCCATAGTGTATGGATTTTTCACTATTTCTCTTTCTTCATCAACATTCAGTGTTTTTTCGAGCCCTTTGATTTGGGGTGTGACAGTTGTGGTTTTACTTTGTGTTTCCTATGTGATGAGTGAGTTTTAAATGAGCATCTTTTCACATGCTTATTGCCCTGTGGTTGCCTATTTTGTATTAGACTGTCTGTCTTTTCAGTGATCTGTAAAAGTTCACTATATTGTGTATGTGTTTGTGTTTATAATTTTGGATGATACAGGGGCTGAAATGTAACATTTCAGTTACCTTTAGTAGTTGATCTCTTTACTCAAGAATGGCTCCATCTGACGTTGTCTATTTCCTTTTTTCCCCCAAATTAGCCCACTTAGCCATAGTGGAATGACAATCTTATCTCACCAACCCCAGCCCATCATCTGTTGGTAATCACTGATTTTCAGTGACCTTCAATGTACATGTTCATATATTCCCCAAACCTATTTTATACATATCTGTATCAAAACCTTAAAATAAGATCACAGAAAAACTCCATAGCTAATTGAACATGCCTCAGAACACTTGGTTTTACCCAATCTGAGAGGCAAAAGGTAAAAAAAAAAAAGAGTATATTTTAGTTAAAAAGAGCAATTGAAAGAATTTTAAAGTATAATGGGAAAATGTTCTCTGTTTAGCATCTCCTTTTTAATGAGTTGAGAACTGAAATGAAATGAACCACTTTCTTTTATGATTGAAAGATTTGAATATTTTATGTAAAACTGGAAATATTTGAGATCTCTTAATTAATGTCAGTGTCCATGCATGCCACAAGGGAATAGAACATAACATCTATTTTATGAAATATTCAAATCTTACATTGAGAGGCACCTGCAAGATCATTGACTGTGCTTCTCTGAGCCTGGAAGGTTGGGTTTGGAGGTGGGTAGAAGGTAGGTGGGAGTGACTGGCCACTGAGAGAGGCTCTGAGACCCTCTTTAGTCCAAACATCCAGGCTATTGTCTCTATCCTCGGTGACTTCTGAGAAAGAGTTCCTTTAAACATAGGCTGAAGCTGCCATTTGCAATATTATTTGTCTGTTTTGAATGTTTTACTTCTAGACGAGGAGGTAGGAATCAGAGAAGTTTAGTGGTTTAGACCAGATCACTTTGGCAGAATCAGGACTGAAATACAAGTTTGCTTTCTCTACAGTGCTCCTAAACTCTGAGCTCTTTGTCTGCTGGAGGATATCCTAATGATTTATTTACGTTCTTTTCCTTCCTACTTCTCGTCTTTGGGTAATATATTAACCTGCGCTAATTAGAGAATTAAAGTTTGTACATCAGGAAAGGCATGTTATTCCTTGTTGCACGTGATCCCAGCTTAACGTGATATTAATCATAAATTCATAAAGTATCTTTTTTCCAGCTCATTTTATGGCCCTCTGCCTAATGTGGTTCTTAATTTTAATTATGAAATTATAATTCTCCTTTTCTTCTGTTATCTAGTATGGTCAGCCCTCTGTATCTATGTGTTCTTCATCTGTGGATTCAATCAAACGTGGAGCAAAAATATTAAAAAATAGATGGCTTTGGCTGTATTGAACCTATACTGACTTGTTTTCTTGTCATTATTCCCTAAAGAATACAGTATAACAACTATTTACATGCCATTTACATTGTATTAGGTATTAAAAATAATCTAGAGATTATTTAAATACCTGGGAGAATGTTTATAGGTCATATGCAAATACAATACCATCCTAGGACAGAAATTTGAGCATCTGTGGATTTTGGTATTCACAGGGGATCATGGAACCCCATCCCCCAGAGATACCAAGGGACAACTGTATAAGTTTACACATTTTAGATGTCTGATATTGGCCTTGTTATGTTGGCTTTTGTTAGCATTTTTTCAGGCTTTTATTTATTTATTTTTTATACTTACTCTCTCTCTCTCTTTTTTTATTCCTCCTCTTTGGTGCTGGCAGATATAATGATCTAGGCAAGGAAGAGGGACCAGGAGACTTGGCAGAGAGAAGTCAGTCAGGAAGCAGATCTGGAAAATGATCTAAAGGTGTTTGTTGACTGAGAAGAGAAAAAGTGGAGAGGGGTTTATACTTACTAGAGAATGGAAACAGTGACCAGGACAAAACCTGGGAGTGAAATCCCCACGGCCTGGGCGTGAGAGGCTTGTGTTGAGGGTTGCAACCAGGAACATGACCAGAAGAGGCCTGGTCTTGCTTATTTTTCTTGGTATTTTGCACTAGTATTACAGAAGAAGGTAGGAGGTACAGGAGAGAGGCAGGGACAGGAGAGAGATAGGAACTATTTTTTTTGAGACAGAGCCTCAAGCTGTCACTCTGGGTAGAGTGCAGTGGCATCATACCTCACAGCAACTTCCAACTCTTGGGCTCAAGAGATCCTCTTGCCTCAGTTTTTCTATTTTTAGTAGAGACATGGTCTTGCTCTTGCTCAGGCTGGTCTTGAACTTGTGAACTCAAGCTATCCATCCTCCTTAGTCTCTCCAACTGCTAGGATTATAGGCCTGAGCCACTGGGCCAAACCTAGGAACTCTTGACCACAAAATTAATTGGTTTTGGGGTCAACTGTTGTTTTTAGTGTGGCATACAAAAAGCAATGGAACAATGGTTTTAGAAACTGATGGATCTTGAGAGGTCTCCTTGCCAAACAATTTTACTTTGTAAATGAGAAAACTAAGTTGAAGATAAGTCAGATCCCCTTGATTCAGTTCTGAGTGAAGCTGTGGAATGCCAGTCCTGTGCTTGTGCTTTTCATCCATATTTAGTCAGTTGCATGAGAGAGAAGAGCCCAGGGCAAGAGGCTAGATTTTATTGTCCATGCGGTCAGGAGCCCTAGAAGGGACATGACATGTTCTGATACCCAGTTAAGAATGTGATTCTTGCTGTGAATTGGAATAGGGAAAGAGTAGAAATTGCGAGAGCATTTGGGAGGCTATTTCAGCCTTGCAGCCCTGGAATGAAATGATTGCGGCTGGGAGAGGGAAGGTGGAGAGAAACAGATATATTTTTAAACTAAAATATAGAAAACTTGATGTATTGAATGTGGCAGGGAAAAATATAAGAGAAATCAAAATATATGGTTTAAGCAGATCAATGGATATAGGTTTACTTTCTAAGAGAAATGGGAGGGGTGAAAGTGTGACTGAAGGTTAGGAAGGCTCGGTGAAAGTGTGACTAAGGTTAGGACAGTAGGGAGAAAGTTTGGGGTAGAAAATGATTTGCTTTTGTACTGCTCAAACTGCCTTCCCAGATTCCTGGTGCAGGGCCCATTTCCCTGCCTCTTGCTGAGTACCACAGGGCAGTTATTTGCTACCAAGATACTTAAGTATAAAGGATACGGTGATAAAGTCTTATCAGTGATCTGCTTTAGAAAGGTCAAGCTAAGGAAAAAGGTAGGGAAATAGATTCCACTTCTGTTTGCTTTTTACCCATGTAGAAATGAAATTAGAAATCATTACCATTCCCATAACCCAATTTGAGAGAGCCTTAAGTTGCATCTACTAGATGAGAAAGGATGAAAGGACTTTTTTACAAATGTGCCAAAGGAGTCATGAGGAGGTAGGGCATCGCTGTCCAGCATGCTGTTGCCATAATTATTCATTCAACAAATGATTTTTGAGCTCCTTTTAAATGCCAGGGCCTTTTAAAGGTACTTGGAATATAGCGGGGAGAAAAACAAAGCCCTTGCCTTTATGGAAGTTGCATTACAGAACACTCGTATGGCAGTGCTTTTAAAAAACTTTCAATAGTTCAATGACCATTTCAGCAGTATAAAATCTAACCGTCTGCTCAAATCAAACAGACACTACTGGATGTCCCCCAACCACGTGCATTCACACCTCCGTGCTTTTGCTTGTGCTGTCTCTCTCACCTGCCTGCCCTCTCTGTCCTCTTAAGTTAGCCTTTTTGGCCCATTCAGGACTGATCTTTAGTATTACAGGGGTGTGTTAGACAACATCTGATTCTGACTGGCTGATGCATGTCCTGAACTTAAGAGTCACACTGTGTCCACCCTTTCAGGTATAGCTCAGTTCTTCTTGAACCTTCTTTGACGTCATTTTCTCAGCCCTCAATAACGTTATCCTCATGGTACTCCTGGTTTTTGCAGCTTATTTCACAATGCTTATATTCGCCTTTGATATCTAGCATACAGTTGCTTGCATCTTTTTTTTTAAAATTTGGCTATATTTTTGACTTTTCTTCTAAAATAGAAGGCAAGCCCCGTGTACAAACCAGGCTATGTGTTTATTATGATGAATGGATTAGAAAGGACTCAGCTTCTCATAACTGTCTGCTGGGAACCTAAAATGAAAAGGGACCCTATTGGCTGATATTTTGTGTCACTGTGCCTGACTCTAAGCAATTCCATCATTCATAGCCTTCCTCCACCCCTGGCTCCTGTCTCAGAGTCATCCTTTATCACCTCAGGTTTGCGGGGGCATTGCCATGCCAGCACCTCTTAGGATGCTTGGCTAGTTTTCTACATTAAAAGGACAGTGGGATGTCTTGCTTGCCAGCCAATTTAATGCAGGCTGACACTCCTGGCACACTGAATTAAGGTGGAGGAGCCAACAGCCCCAGAGAAGAGTCCATTTCCATGGAGATTAAAATGAGAAAATGATAGAGCACAAAACACTTTTATTTTCTTATATTTAAATGTAAAGAAGACAGTAATTAAACTAGACCAGAAGATGAGTTCTGACTGTTAATTGCTGAGGGAGGCATAGTACTTTAATTTATCCTGGTTCATTTACAGAACTAGGCAGACAAGGCACATGTTCTGTGCTCTTGCCCATGGTATAATGCTGACATTTTGAGAATTAATCATTTTTGGATCTTCCAGATTTGTTATTTTAAAACTGAAACCTCAATAGTATTTTCCTCCCCTCTGGGTAGAAGTTAAGGAAAAGTATAAAGGTCTTTTATCTAAGAGTGTGAGGCCACAGGGTCATGACTTTCAGAGGGCAAAGCTGGCTTACAGATTTATTCAAATCATTCCCAAAGTAGTGAACAGGTCTTGAATACTTCACTCATAATTTCCTGGTTGAGGCAGCCAACTGAACAATCTTACATAAGAATTTTAGAATAAGAGGCTCTGTGGAACTCTGCAAAGCATTTAATATTCCTGTGTCTAATTATAAACCTCAGCATAGCTGACCCCCTGGATATAGAAGCGACATTAGATGTATTCTGGATAATGCTTTGGAAGTAACACTAAAGTCAAATGTAGGAGGAAGAGCTCAGCTCAGTGAACCCATGAATTGGCCTTTCATTGAGCACCTTCATAATGCCCTGGGCAGAGCTGGGAACCAAGATCTGAAGGCCTGAAGGCCAAGGCACAAGGCACAAGGCAAAGTTTCACTCCTCCAACTGAACATTTAAATCTTTTGGGGAACTAGGCTATGTGGATGGTAGGCCCCTCTCTAGACTTTGAAATATGTTTTCAAACTCCTCAGGTGACTCTGATATTCATCCAGGGTCAAGGACAGAATGTAAGTTTTAAGGGAGAGGCATAGAAAACATAAGTAGTGTATTTAGGGGAGGAACAGATCACTAGAGACTGGGTATCCATGAAGGAGGTGGGATTTGAACCTAAGATTTAAGGAAAGGTAGGATAAGTACAGGTGAAAAGACGACATTCTGAGTAGAAGACTGGCATAAACTGAAGTCCAAGGCAAGAGTGTGTAAGATGTATGCCAGGTTTTAATTGGGTATTAGCTGAAAGAAAGAAAGAAGTAAATAGTCTAAAGTAGGAAAGACTGTGATGGTCCTGCATAGGGTCTTGGGCCCAAATATCTGGATTTGAGTTCTGTACAAGCCATTAAATAGCTGCTTACCTAGGAAAGTTATTTCACCTCTCTGAGCTTCAGTTTCCACATCTGTCAAATGTGCCACAATAGTTCCTATCAGCTTGTTTGGAACCAGTAAAGCAATATGTGTATAGGTACTTGATAAACTACAGAGCCCTACCCAATACCAGCTATTGGTACTGTCTTTCGAAGGTTGTAGAAGCAGAGAGGTAACATAAAAAGTATTACTCGTTTATGAGTGAGTGAAAGAAATAGCTAAAAATAAATATATCATCACCACTGAATTGCTTAATGTAACTGTGTTTAAGGACGTGGAGCTCACACTTCATAAAAGATCATCATAACTGCCCAAAATGGCTACTGAAGAGACTGTGCCTGAAAGAGAAAAATGTGAGTATCTATGCTTACCTAAAACTTGACGTACAATGCAAGTTGTACACTCCAACCATTTTTATGAGTCTTTTCTATCAGTTAAACCTCAAAGGACTACACTTATTGGTACTCCTTGTAAGGGTTCCTCCCATTTCTTTTATTTAACTTAGTGTGCTGTCCAATTATTACCAGTTATTGGAAAACTTTTGAGCATGCTTGGAACAAATTTAGTATATGAATCTACTTTATCAAGTGAACATCTGTGCAATTTAAATACATATCAAATATTTCTGATAAGAAATTTAGCATCTGAATTGAGGTGTAGATGCAAACAAAATACATGTTGAATTTTGAAGGTAGAACAAAAAAACCTCATTAATTTTTAATATTGGTTAATGTTTAAGTGATAATATTTAGATATATTTTATTTGTATCAATTGAGTATATATACTCAGATATTAAAATTAATTTTGTCTTGCACATCTTTGAGTATGAAAATTTAAAATTACATCTAAATTGCATATGTAGTTTACAGTATATTTCTTTTTCCCATCTTTACTGTGGTATTATTCACAAATATTGTTTATGTTAAAGTGTACAAGGTGCATGATATTTTGATACATGTACACAATGTGAAATTATATCCATTATCTGGCAGTTACCATTTTTTTTAGTGTGGTGAGAATACTTAAGATCTATTCTCTTAACAAATTTTGAGTATGCAGTACTACAGTATGTTATTATTAACTACACGTTCTGTTTCTTTTAGAGTTAATCTAGACTTGGCAACAGTTTGAGGAATCTTACACTGAGGCACAGGTAGCATGACTGAGAAACACGGTGCTGCATTAGAGCTGAGCTTATGACTGTTCTGCTGTCTCCCCTCTGCTCTTGTGACCCCCAACATTGTATGAGACAAGCCAGCTGGCATCTGCCCTCGGCTACCAATAGAGCTCTGCGACAATCACTTTGACTCTCTTTCTATTTGAATAACACAGCATATTTTTAAAGATGGAAAGGGCAGAAAGGGAGGAAGATCCAGGAAGTGAAGTAGGAGTGTTCTCTGGTTTCATTTTGCCTTCAGGTCATACCCATAATTACTTAAATTATATTTGAAGGCTTTATGCTATGAACTTGGAAATTCCCTGTATCTCCTTAGCAACCTAACCCCAGTCTGAGAAATACTAACATGGAAGGAATTTTTTTTTTTTTTGGTAGGGGGGGATATACTGTAAAATCTCTCTGAAGTATGTAAGAAACTGATTAATCACTTATTATTACAGAGAAGATAAGAAACTTTGTGAAAGAAGACCAGGAAATTAAGAGAGCGGGGAAGGGAGAAAAAGCGTGTCTATAAGGTCTTAATGCAGAATGTGTTGTGGGAAAAAAATGGCTGAATATGTTTTACAAGATAACCAGATGCCACTTGAAGTTTGTGCTTGACTTGGTTTTTTAACTCTTTTTTAAAGCATAAATTAGAAATAATTTATGTTTCCTTCAATTATATGTAATGGAATTGATTAGAAACTATTTTATCTACCGGTTTTCTCCACAGAGCTTCTATTCACTTTCCAACTTCCACAACTCTTTACCCCAGAACTAAGGACCCGAGTTCCAGCTCCTTCCCTTTCTATCTTCTCCTCTCTGCAGTTTCTCCCCACTTCTTAGCACTCTCACCCCTTTAGCCTCCTATTTAAAAGCAGTTATTTCCACAGATGAACTGACATTCAAACCTTTGTTTCTTTACTTGTTAGTGCGTGCGTGTGTTAGTTTTAGCAAAGAAATTCTTTCCTGAAAAATACAACTTAGGAAGACCTCAAATATGCAAAACAGGTAAGGTCTGAGCTGCTTTGATGGAAAGAAGGAAGAGCCATCAAGGCCCCTATAATTAATGAAACAAATTTAAACCAATGCCTTAGCCTGGATTTGATTCACAGTGTTATTTCTCTTGGGATATCCTGTTTTAAATCTTAGCTCTATTAATACAATGAAAAACTCTTTTCTCTTTAGAGGGAAATTCATGCATTAGTGAGCTGGCAGTAGAGGGCGTTGGTGGTTTAGGCTGGCTTCTAGCATGGTGCTCATCTTACTCACTGTCCTAGTCTTAATTACACGTTTTTCTGGCACTGGACTCTTAAACACTGGGAAGATAGGGACAAGTAGTGTCTTATTTATTTCAGGACATTTTGCACCAAAACAGCCTCCCTCCCTCTTAGTAGTTAATTAATGAATATGTGGGACTGAGGCCCATTGTGCCCACAGTGGGGCTTTGCTCACACCTGTCAGGTATTTAGGCTGGTGATATTTGGGAGGAGGACCTTGGTCATGTGGCCATGCATCTTTGCTCAGGAGAGTCCTCTGAGAAAGTTTTTGTGAAGTCTCTCTGAAAAATGTAGTCTTTTAGTGAGAAGCATGGAAACCCTCTGAGTACAGCTGGTTATTTTTGTTATGTTTATGAAAAACGCGTTTGTGAGCCCCTGCCTGGGTCCTCTGGGATGCAGAAGTGGCCCGCTCAATGATCATAATCAAGAGGTGATTCATTCCTTGTCATGATTTCCGTAACTAGATTTTCTTTTTGTTTCTTCACTTCAGAGGATTGCTGGAGAAATGACCTGAAACCTCAGCAGTAAGAGGAACCTGTTTCATGAGCCATCATCAGTAACATTAAACTGATACTCTATAGGAGGGTTTTTTTTTTTTCAAAGATAAAATAAATTTAAGAAAATATTTTAGACTAGTGAAAACCTTTAAGGGCACATTTACTTTCCCCGTAGAAATGTTGATATTTATACCCATGTTTTAGATAAGTTTAATATGATCATTTCAGTCTCTTCATGAACTTTATCGTAAAAAAAAACGTATTGCTACTGATGACGAGCCACTAATGCTTCCTGGGTTCTGGTAACTTGAAGAATCCCAACTCTGAAAAGATTGTGTTATCTGTGAACATATTAATTAATTCATTTTGTATAAAAAGAACTATAATGATAATTCATTTGAACTAAATTAGAAAGTTATTTTTTATCTTTGTGCTATTGAAGAAGTAAGGATTGACTAAGAAATTAATGATATACGTCTTGTTGGGAAAGAGTTTAGCTAAAGATGCTACCAACAATTATAATAATTGCTCACACTTAGTGAGAGCTGGTTGTGTGCCAGGAGCTTTGCTAAGTGCTTCGTAACATTGTGTAAGTTAATCCTCACAACAAATCCAGGTGACAAATGAGAAAACAAAGGCTTACCACGGTAAGCGTCATGAGCAGATCAGAATTCAAGCACAAAACAGTGTGACTCAGGAATAAGAGCTCTTAAAAGTCATTCTATGTGCTATGGATATGTATTTACAAATAAGTAAAACCTTAAGTATAGGTTTCTTCATAACAAAGGGGCAGACGTTGGCAACTTTCTCTCAATTTAAGTTATGGTGTGAACGTGAATGTGTAAAAGCTCTGTGTTTATATTCTTACCTCGTTATGAACAAAGAAACAGAAGCCTCAAAGGTTATTCACTGGGTAGATACTTAATATAAAAGTTGTTTAATTTCTTGGAATTTTTAGACTCATTTGTTGAATAATCACATCCTTGGAAATTATGCAAATAAAAACAATGCCTCTAGCATTCCCTTTCCTAAGGCACTGAGGCGTGAGTTATCTTGTGCTACTTTGAAAATTACATTCTTTTGTTCAAAGGCTAATATTTATTTATGGGAGAAAATTAGAACACCTTAAAGGACAGCAAGGGCTCAGAACTGCCGACTTGAAGTCAGTGTCTTCACTGGACCCATTTCAGGGTCTGTGTGAAATTGCTGCATTCTGGCCGTGGCTTCCTTTCTCTGCTTCTTGATGACCATCTCAAGAATCTCATGGCCTGACTGGATGGGTATGCCATGGCAGCACCTCATTGAGTCAGAATGTGCTTGCTGGCCCCAAGAAGGCCATGAGGGTTGACAGATGCATACAGGTGACAGGGGGCACTGGTGGGTAGGGGAAATCAGGCACGCTGATCATTAGAAAGTCCTGCTAGGAAGAAAATGCCCTCTTGGGAATTTACCTCCTCTGTCAAAGGCTAATTTTTAGTTACAAAGTGGAAAATGAGAACAGCTGCATCAGCATGTGAAGTGACAAGGGTACAAGAGTTGCAAGAGTACTAGCTTAGAAGGCACATGTCAGTGAAGTGCGAGGGTTTCACTTGGTTAGCAGCCAAATCTCAGAGGAGGCTCCAGTGCTCATAGGAAGTACATGGTGTGAGGAAAAACAGCGGATGTGTGCCAGGAACTCAGGAGAGCCGTCCCTGTGTGGGACTGTCGCATAGCCATGTGACTTCAGAAGGCACTTGATCCCTCTGCATCTCAGAGCTCCACCAGTAAATAACGATTAGATCATCTCTAAGGTTTTGCTGAAATGAGATGTGATGGTTTGCGCATAGCTACATTTTCAACAAAACTCGCGACTTAACCATATTTTAATTATTATATTGCTTGTCATATACATGACACACGACATGTAATTATAAGTAATTGTAATGAAAGTAATTGTCAGGGAGATTTGATTAGTCAGAGGAAGGGAATTAAAGAAGAAAGGATTGTCATGAGAAAAGAGAAAAGAGGACAAATTGTGCAGTCACAACTGGGAATGGCTCATTACCTTTCTTCTAGGAAATAGTGTTTTGGCCGGTGGCTGCTTCAAAGCAGAATTAGATTTTAGTTGAAATTTGATGAAACACACTGTTTTAATTTAGGAACTCTTTGATTGTTTCCTGTGAGGACAACACAGTGTCTGGTTTGTTTAGTTCTGTTTTTGAGACAGAGTCTCCCTCTGGTCGACAGGGTGGAGTGTGGTGGCGTTGTCATAGTTCACTAAAACCTCATACTCCTGGGCTCAAGCTATCCTCCTGTCTCAGCCTCCCGAGTAGCTGTGACTACAGACATGAGCTACCATGTCTGGCTAATGTTTTCTATTTTTAATAGAAATAGAGTCTTTTGCTCAGGGTAGTCTCCAACCCCTGCGCTCAAGTGATCTTCCCACCTTGGCCTCCCAGAGTGCTCGGATTATAGACATAAGCCACCATATATGTGCAGCCCCTCTTAAGGCTTTAAATTGGGAAATTTATATGAACTGGGCTTTGCCTGTGAGACTGTGAAGTAAAAAGCAAGGAGATGTTTGATACAGGGATGGAGAGAGACTTTTGCCTTCAATGCTTTATTATGAGATTTTCAAATATACAACAAATGTGGCAGAATTTTAAATCAATATATATACACACCCATCACCTAGTTCTTGCCTATAGTATTTTACTGTGCTCGATTTGTTGCATTTTCATCCTTTAGCTGACATGTGTATCATTAGTTAGAGTTCAATGTTTGCTTATAGTTTTTCTTTGATGACACGTATAACAAAATGTAGTAATCTTAAATGCAGATGTAAAATTACAGATGCCTATGTCATCCAAATTCATATTAAGATTGGAACACACCATCACCCCAGAATTTATTCATGTCTCTTCTCAGTCAATCCATGGTAGAACTAATAGAAGAATCACTGTTCTGTGTGCCTTTTTCTCCACTATAGATTAGTATTGTCTGCTCTAGAGCTTCTTGTGTGTGAAATCATACACTATGTCCTTTTTTGTGTAAATGCTTTAACTTGGCATAATGTTTTTGAGATTTAGCCACGGTGTTATGCATGTCAGTAGTTTGGTTCCTTTTTCTTGCTAAGTAGTATTTCTTAGAACAAATATACCATAATCTGTCCATTCTCTTGTTGATACCTATGTGGGAGTTTCCAATTTGGGATTATTATGAGTAAAGCTACTATAAACATTCTTGTTCAACTGTTTCGTAAAGTTTTTTTTGTTCTCTCTGGTAAATTCCTGGGAGTGGAATTGCTGGGATGTAAAGTAGGTATATATTTAATTTTACAGGAAATTTCTATACTTCAAACATCACATTTATCCTATGAAGATATACAACTACTATGTACTCATAATAATTAAAAAAATTTTAAATGAAATTAGAAAAAATAATAAATTGCTATACTTTTAATTTTAATGTTTTTAACTGCTTAAAATTTGAGCAGGTGAAGAGAGAAAGCTTTGATCTAAGAGTACTAAAAGAGATAAGAGTTGTAGAAACAGGGAACCCACTGGCCAGTCTGAAGCATTGATTTGAATAGGTAATATATTTAAATTTTATTGAGTCTAGAAGAAGCCAAGTAACAATTATACCCTAAGTATCAGCTAATAATAAAGGTGGTATACAAGGAAGAAATTTGTCAAGACTAAATAAGAATGATGTGTTCTGCATGCTGTAGATTCTTTACATAGCCTTGCTTAAAAGAAATGAAGAAACTTAGAAATGAGATAAGAGTTATCGTTATAATGTTATCCATCTGTAGGTGTGTATTTTTTTTATTTCAACACAATTTCTATTTAGTAAATTCATTGAGGCATTTTATTTTGCAGTTGCAACTTTATAACAAGTGGTAAAGTAAATATTCTTGAATAAATATATATTCTCATGCACTAGTCAGAAAGTATAGAAAGCACAGATAGCTTTGTTAATAACTTTTGTGCCCAAAATATATTGTGTCTTCTGTAGACAATCATTGAAAGATCTTTCAGAATTGAAGGCTATTTTAATTTTTGTGAATTTTCCCTGGTAACCTATTTTATCACACTGACCATTACAAGCTGAGTTTTTTAAAAACAAAATATTATGTTAAAGAACCATTATGTTAACATCTTTCACATCCTATTATAATTTCCACGTTAAAAATTCACTTTTTAAAATATCCTGCAAGATTTATAACTTCCCCCAAATTTAAATTTCATAGTTTCTCCACTTTGATTGACAAAGTACATTAACTACTTAAAAAATTAAAATGTTTCTCTTTCTCTATTTTAGGTCCTACATTAGAAATCACCAGGCAAGATTTTTTTGAAGAAGCAAAAACTCTCATTGCCCAACATTATAAGAACATAAATGAGGTTAGGGCTTTGCATTTATCTAACATTATGTTTTTCAGACAAGTTATAACCGTTTTTGTATGCTACAGTGATTATTCTAAAGGATTGCTTAGACTGATAGGTGATAGGTTCTGAATAGAAGAGAAAATGAAATCCTCATTAAAATTATAAAATGGATTTCAGATGGCATTTAAAAATAAGATTTTTCAGTTATGCATATTACTTTATTATCTATGTTTAATTTGTACATTTAATAGAATTTTAATGTTTTCTTTTGATTAATTATAACAAATATTCCTTTTAATACTGACAGAGCTAAACTAGAAAATAGACCGTGAGATGTGTCTGTTCTGTGCACTTAAGACATACTTACCTGTATCTTCTTCCATATAACTTTACATTAGAACTATTTGCCCATCTCATAGCTCCTTGAGGGTGGAGATTTTTTTTTTTAATGTTGCATCTCCAGCAATAAGCAGTATGCCCGGCTCAGTAAATATTTGCTGAATGGCATAGATTTGGGAGGTAAGAATAAATGATGGAAAGGAAAAGGAAGGCACAGAGACAGAAGGTCAGCACCTCCTTTTGGAGGAGAGCATCTCCAGGGGAGGCAGGCCAGGCATTTAGGAAAGGGGCAGCCATAGTGACAAATTGGCCTTTGGGAAGACAGGTGAGAGAAAGGGACAAAAGAATGGTTTACTGTGTGCTACCTGGGTCTATTCCTTTTGTGAATACTTAATTTTTTTTTTAATTTTAAAGAAATATTTTAGTTCTTCAGTGTTTCTTGTGTGTAGAAGGAGGATTCTAACTTTACCTATGTTTTTTATGAATGGTCCTCGATGCCAAGATTGGCATAGGTAGTTTGAATCTAGTAGTTGACATTGGTAACATTGTCTTATCTTTTTCTTTAACAAATGTAAAGTTATTTTCAATTATATTGATTTCTTTCTTTCTTTTTTTTTTTTTTTAGAGACAGAGTCTCACTTTATTGCCCTCTGTAGAGTGCTGTGGCATCATAGCCCACAGCAACCTCCAGCCCCTGGGTCCAGGCAATTCTCTTGCCTCAGCCTCCCGAGTAGCTGCGACTACACCTGCCACAACACCCAGCTATTTTTTGGTTGCAGTTTGGCTAGGGCCAGGTTTGAACCTGCCACCCTCGGAATATTGGGCCGGTGCCCTACTCACTGAGCCATAGGCATCACCTCTATATCGATTTCTTTAGTAGACATATGGGGTGAAAGCTTCACATTCTTCAGAGTTAGATAGATGTGCCTTAAAAGCTTGACCTGTTTTAAGAGTTCTATCTAATACTAACAGCCAAATAATCTATCTTAAGTTGTTTGGCAAAACGTAGTACTAGCATACTAAAACCTCTTTGTTGGCATCTTAGGTTGGCAACAGTTTGAATTAGCAAGAATTTGAATTTTTCTAATCTTTTTGGAGGGAAGCAGAGGGAAGAGCTCTATCTACAGAACAATTATAATTAGATAATTACTTATCAAAGACCTAGAGCTGTAGTATTTTTCTATTGTTTAAGTGAAAATTAAAAGTCAGTATGTGATTGAAAGTATATAAAATATATATTATGTACATATACTTTACTTGGGAGATTAGCTCCATGTATGTTGAGTTATTTCAATAAAGAAAGAGGTTTGGAGCTGCTAGAATTTTATGGAAATTTGAAAGTTCATCAAAATGGTGGAAAATAATTAAATTCTGTTATGGCTATTTGAAAACTCATATTTTATTTCTTTAGGTTTCTATTTAAGATTTGAGATTAATATGAGAATACAAATGATTAGGTTACATTGTTTGCATTTGTCAGTTAAAGTTCAAGTTGTAGTTGAACCCCTCACCTAGGAAGTGTGCCATATACCCCTACGTTGTGACTGTTAGATAAGAGCACACCGATCCCCTCCTTCCATCCCTCTCCCCAGTTCTCGCCTCTTCTCACCACTTTAATTTAATTGTGTTTTTCTCTTGTGTGGGCATATGTAGTTGTTCATCTACTGGTTTCATATTAGTATTGAGTACATTGGATATTTGCTTTTCCATTCATGTGATACTTTGCTAAGGCGAATGTTGTCCAGTTCCATCCAGGTTAATACAACAGATGTAAAGTGTCCATCTTTTTATGGCTGAATAGTATTTCATGGTATACATATACCACAGTTTATTAATCCATTCATGGGTTGATGAGCACTTGGGTGATTGTGAATTGAGCTGTGATAAACGGTCTAGTGCAAATGTCCTTATGGTAAAATGATTTTTTTTTTCTCCTGGTAGATACTCATTCTCCATACATTTTTCCAAAGAGGCTATATAGTTTGCAATCCCACCAAGAGTGTAAATTTTCCACAACCATGCTAGCATCTGCAGCTTTAGGACTTTGTGAAATAAATTGTTCTCTCTGGGGTTAGGTGATACCTCAAGGCAGTTATGATTTACATTTCTTTGATGATTAGGGACGATGAACATTTTTTCATGTGTTTGTTGGCCATTCATTTGTCTTCTTTGGAGTAGGTTCTGTTCATGTTTCTTGCCCAGTGATAGATGGGCTTGTTTGCCCTTTTTATTTGTTGATTAATTTTAGTTCTTTGTAGATTCTAGTTATAAGCCCTTTGTCAGATGTGTAACATGCAAATAACTTTTCCCACTCTAAAGGTTTGCTTTAATTGTTGTGTCCTTAGTTGTGTAGGAGCTTTTTAGCTTAATTAAGTCCCACGTATTTATGTTTATTGTTGTGATTATCAATGGGATCTTCTTAATAAAATCTTTCCCTAGGCCGACATCTTCAAGTGTTTTCCCCCCACTTTCTTCTAGGATTTTTATTGTTTTGTGTCTTAAATTTGAATTTTATATCTATCTTTTTTTTTTTTTTTTTTTTTTTTGAGACAGAGCCTCAAGCTGTCCCCCTGGGCAGAGTGCTGTGGCATTACAGCTCACAGCAACCTCCAACTCCTGGGCTCAAGCGAGTCTCCTGCCTCCGCCTCCCAAGTAGCTGGGACCACAGGAAATTTTATATCTATCTTGAGTCAATTTTTGTAAGTGGTGAGAGGTGTGGGTCCAGTTTCAGTCTCTTACATGTGGTTGCCCAGTTCTCCCTGCCTTGTTTATTGAATAGGGATTCTTTTCCCCAGTATACTCTTTTGTTTGGTTTATTGAATATCAGATGGTGATATAATGCTGTTTTCATCTCTAGGTTTTCTATTCTGTCCCATGGATTTGTGTCTCTATTTTTTGCCAATACTATGCTGTTTTGATCACTGTGAGTGTGTAGTATAATCTGAAGTAGTAGAAAATTAATGCCTCTGGATTAACTTTCATTACTAAGAATTGCATTGGCTATACAGCTTTTTTCCCCTGGTTCCATATAAGATGAAGAAAATTTTTTTTTTAATTCTTTGAAGTATGATGTTGCTATTTTAATGGGATTGATCCTGCAATTCCATTACTAGGCATCTACCCAGAGGGGAAATAATCATTTTGTCATAAGGAACTTTTCACTAGACTGTTTATCACAGCCCTGTTTACAATCACCAAGTTGTGGAAGAAACCTAAATGCCCACCAACCCAGGAATGAATTAACAAGCTGTGGTATGTGTATACACCATAGAATACTATTCAGTCATTAAAAGATGGAGACTTTACATCTTTTGTATTAACCTGGATGAAGGTGGAACACATTCTTCATAGTAAAGCATCACAAGAATGGAGAAGCAAGAATCCAATGTACTCAATTCTAATATGAAGGCAGTAGATAATATAATGCAAAGTAGGGAGGCAGGGAAATGAGGAAAAGGGAAGAATGGAGGAGGAAGGGGAATCGGGATTGTGGTGTATGGCACACCTCTTGGGGGAAAAACAATTATAAGAGGAACTTTAGGCTCGGCACCTGTGGCTCAACCGGCTAGGGCGCCGGCCGCGTACACCTAGGGTGGTGGGTTCCAATCCCAAGCCCGGACCCGCCAAACGACAGTGACGGCTGCAACCAAGGGATGGCCGGGCGTTGTGGCGGGCGCCTGTGGTCCCGGCTACTTGGGAGGCGGAGGCGGGAGGCTCGCTTGAGCCCAGGAGTTGGAGGTTGCTGTGAGCTGTAATGCCACGGCACTCTACCCAGGGGGACAGCTTGAGGCTCTGTCTCAAAAAAAAAAAAAAGAGGAACTTTAGCTAACAAATGCAATCAGTGTTATGTAATTCTTTGTACCCTTAATGAATCCCAAACAATAAAAAAAAAAATTAAATCTGTAGATTGCTTTGGGTAGTATAGACATTTTAACAATGTTGATTCTTCCCAGCCAGGAGCATGGTATGTTATTCCATTTGTTCGTGTCTTCTACTGTTACTTTTCTTAGGGTTTCATAATTCTCTTTGTAGGGATCATTTACTTCCTTTGTTAGATATGTTCCCAGGTATTTCATTTTCTGGATAGGGTATTGTGAAGATACTGTATCCTTGCTTTGCTTCCTGGTTTGATTGCTATTGGCACATATGAAGGTTACTGATTTGTGAATATTGATATAATATACTGAGTCATTACTGTATTTCTTGATCACTTCCAGGAGTCTTGTGGTTGAATATCTGGGTTTTTCTAAGTATAAAGTCATATCAGTAAAGAGCTAGAGTTTGACCTCCTCTGCACCCATTTGGATGCCCTTCATATCCTTTCCTTGCCTGATTGCCTTGGCTAGAACTTCTAGCACTATGTCAAATAGTAGTGACGAAGGTAGACATCCGTGTCTGATTCTGGTTCTAAGTAGAAATGCTTTCAGTTTTACTCCATTTAGTATGATGTTGGCTATGAGTTTGTTGTAGATGACTTCTGTAAGTTTAAGAAATGTCCCATCTGTGCCTGTTTTCATAAGTGTTCTTGTCAGAAAAGGGTAGTGAATTTTATTAAATGCTTTTTCTGCATGTATTGAGAGGATGATATGGTCTTTGTTTTTGGTTCTATGATATGGCAGATTACATTTATGGATTGTGTAGGTTAAGCCAACCTTGTGTCCCTGGGATAAAGCCTACTTGATCATGATGTATAATTTTTTTAATGTGTAGTTATATTCTATTTTCTAGGCCATGATTTTTTTTGAGATAGAGTCTCACTATGTCACCCTCGGTAGAGTGCTGTGATGTCACAGCTCACAGAAACCTCAAACTCTTGGACTTAAGTGATTCTCTTGCCTCAGCCTCCCAAGTAGCTGAGACTACAGGTGCCCACTACAGCGCTTGACTATTTTTTGTTTTTGTTGTTGTTGTTGTTGTTGCAGTTGTCATTGTTTAGCAGGCCCAGGCTATAGAATCCATCAAGGGAACAGCAGATTTCTCAACTAAAAATTTACCAGCCAGGAAAGATTGGGCTCCAAATTTCAACTGATTGAAACAAAACAAATTCCAGCCTAGGATCTTGTATTGGGCCAAACTAAGATCCATTTCTATGGAGAAAGCAAAGCTTTTACAGAAAACCAATTATTGAAAAAAATCTGCCACTATAAGACCAGCTCTGCAGGGCATACTCAGATCCATACTACACACAGATCATCACAATGGACTACCCGCAAAGTAAAGACAACCAGAAATGAAAGCTCAAAACCTAGCTTCCACAATGGCCCAAGTGATAAAATTAGGTGACAGACCTCCACAAATCATGACAAACAGAACTCTCCCATACTTAACAACTCTCTCAATAAAAATGTGAATGGCTTAAATTCCCCACTGAAGAGGCACAGACTGGCTAAGCAGATAAAAAATAGCATAAGCCAACTATATGCTGTCTTAAGGAAAAACATCTAAACTCTAAAGACAAATTAAGACTTAGGGTGAAGAATTGGAAAACAATATTCCAAGCAAATGAAAATCAGAAGAAAAGAAGGACAGGACTACAATCTTATTTGCAGACACTAGTGAATTTAAAGCAACTAAAGTTAAGAAAGACAAAGATGGATACTAGGTACTGGTCAAGGGAGCAATACAACAAGAAGACATTTAAATTCTAAATATTTATATACCCAAATTAAATGCTCCCAGATTTCTAAAACAAATTCTAAACTGGTCTGAACAATATCATATCCTAAAACAACCTACTGACAGAACTGGACAAATCCTCTAAACAGAAACTAAACAAAGAAATAAGAGATTTAAGTGCTACCGTAAAACAACTAGCCTTGATAGACATATACAAAACTCAATACCCCCAAACTATTGAGTATATGTTTTTCTCATTGGCTCATGGATCATACTCCAAAACTAATCACATCCTAAGACACAAATCAAACCTCAACAAAATTAAAAGAATAGAAATTATGTCTTATATCTTTTCAGACCATAAGAGAATAAACTTAGAACTCAATTCCAACAAAAACCTTCCTCCCCACACAAAGTCATGGAAACTAAATAACCTTTTATTGATCAACAGATAAATCAAAGAAGAAAATCATTAGATTCCTAATGATTTTAATGGTTATTTTAATCATTTGTAATGATTCCATAATGATCATAATGACAATGAAGCCACAAGCTATCAAAACTCATGGGATACTGAAACGTAGCCCTAAGAGGGAAATTTATCACATTAGATGTCCAACACCCAAAAAACAGAAAGAGCACACATTAACAAACTAATGAATCATCTCAAGGAATTGGAAAAGGAAGACCAATATAATCCCAAATCTAGCAGAAGAAGTAATCAAAATTACATCAGAAATAAGTGAAATTGAAAACAAAATAATCATTCAGAAAATAAACCAAAAAGAATTGGTTGGTCAAAAAATTAAAATCAATAAACCTTTGGCCAGATTTACTAGAAACAGAAAAGTAAGATCTCTAATAAACCCAAACAGAGATGAAAAAGCAGAAATAACAATAGATACCACAGAGATACAAGAGATCACCTCTGATTGCTACCAAAAAACTCTATGCCCAGAAATGCAACAATGAAGGAAATTGACCAATATCTGGAATCACACCATCTCCCTAGACTTTCCTAGGAAGAAATAGGTATCACGTACAGATCAATATCAAGTACCAAAATTGCAACAACAATAAAGAAAGCTCACAACACACACACACACACACACACACAAATGGCTTCACACAAGAATTCTATCAAACTTACAAAGAAGAGCATTACCTATACTATAGAAACCATTCCACAACATTAAGAAGAAAGAAAACCTCCCCAACACGTTTTATAAAGCAAGCATCACTCTAATACCAAAACCAGAAAAGGACTCAACAAAAAACAAAAACTACAGACCAATATTTAATGAATACTAATGCAAAAATAATCAAATCTGCTCAAGTGCCTGTAGCTCAGTGGTTAAGGTGCTGGTCATATACACCAAAGCTGGTGGGTTCAAACCAGTGATTATTCTTGGCTGCTTTAGAATTTTCTCTTTCATTTTGACCTTGGTCAGGTTTATTATCATGTGTCTAGGAGATGCTCTGTTTGTGTTGAGACAAACTGGGGTTTGATATCCATCTAAAAGTAGTATGTACAAATCTTTGCTGAGGGTTGGGAAATTTTCAGCTATGATATCCTTTAGTAGGGCTATTGTACCTTTGAATCTCTCTTCTTGTTCAGGAATACCTGTAATTTGTATGTTTTTGTGCTTTGTGAAGTTGTGTAAGTGAAGTCTTTAAGTGATTGCTCTACCTTCTTTTTTAGGAATACCTGTAATTTGTATGTTTTTATGCTTTGTGAAGTCCCATAAGTGAAGTCTTTAAGTGATTGCTCTACCTTCTTTTTCAGGAATACTTATAATTTGTATG
>NW_003852436.1:9569413-9574572 GCF_000181295.1 Otolemur garnettii | reverse complement strand
TTGTGAAGTCCCATAAGTGAAGTCTTTAAGTGATTGCTCTACCTTCTTTTTCAGGAATACTTATAATTTGTATGTTTTTATGCTTTGTGAAGTCCTGTAAGTGAAGTCTTTAAGTGGTTGCTCTGCCTTTACTCTCCTCTTTTCTGCCCCCTTCAGTGACTAAGTTAGCTCAAAAGCCTTATCCTCTAGCTCTGAGATTCTTTCTTCTTTATGGTCTTATCTGTTATTGATACATTCTACTGCATATTTAAACTTTAATTCTTTAAGCTCTGATATATCCTTTCTAATTTCATCATGTCTTTCATTCATTTCTTGGGTCAATTTTTAGATTTTCTTTATGTGGTTTTCCACTTTCCCTTCTTCTTCTTTTTTTTTTTTTTGCCATCCATACTGTTAATTCTCTTTCTATTATTTACATAATTTCTTTACAGGTTTGATCCTGTGCTAGCCTTGTGATCCCTTGGGGGGAGTGACCTATTCTGGTTTTTCCATGTTTCAAAATTTCTCCTGTGGGTTCCTCTTCATGTGTGTTTTCTTTTAGTTCTTTACTTCCTTTCCCTACTTATTCCTCTTACTTCCTCCTTTTCCTTAATTTTTATTGTCTCTGTGCTTGGTGTTGAAGTGGCCTTTTGGCACAGGAATGAGAGGAAGAGAAGAGAAGAGAGAAAGAAGGGAGAAAAGAAAAAAATATTAAAAAGGAGAGAAGAAAAACAGAAACAGAAAATTAATAAAAATAATGATGTTGGGCTGAGTGCCATTAATACCCTCACAATCCCAGGACTATAGGAGGTCAGCATGGGAGGGTCCTCTGAGGTTAGGAGTGCCTTTGTGGCCTCAGCAAGACACCACCTTCACCTAGAAAACACCTCAACCATTTCTCATGGCAAGGACCTTCAGGTACAGTCCCCTTGGGAGGCCAAAGCTAGAGAGACTCCTTAACCCAGGTGTTCAAGGCTTTCACCACCAGCCAGGCCAATGCTATGGTGCCCCAACCTAGGCCTTAGAACAAGGTTATGTTTCAGAAATAAAAAAACAGAATGAAACAGAACAAAACAGACTGATAAACCCCCCCCCCAAAGAAAAAAAAAGACCCAATTTCTTGGTTATTGTTTGAGAGATTTTATGAGGCAAAGAAAAAAAGAATAGCTAACTAAAAAGGAAGAAAGGAGAAGTGGGGGGAAGCAGGGAAACCTGTTAGAAACTATATTAAAAAAATATATAATGCCATTTATCGCATAGACACCAAGTGGTGCCTGAAGTTAGGAAACAAAACAAAACAAAACAAAATAAAAAACAAACAAACAACACACACACACACACAAAAGAAGGAAAGAAAAAGAAAACATGCTGCTGCTTCTGCATGTAGGGGGAACCAGAAGTTACTAGCTAGTTGCCCTGGAGACCTCATCTTGTTTTCTTGGTTTATTTGACTTTGATTTTGGCATGGTTGCTGCCTAAGTATTGAATCTCCATAGGAGTAAGGTAGCCAAAATCCTGTAGCTTAGGCCAGACTTTATGGGAAATACAACTTGACCATTCAAATAGTTCTCTGACACCACAAAGGGGTCTGTGCCAGTTACAGGATCTGTCCAACTTACCTATGTCTCCATGGAGTGAATCACCACAAGGATTGCTGCCAGTGCTCAGCAGGTAGAGTCATAGCTGGTCACCCACTGGGAAACTATGAGATTGTTCTGGAACTGGGCCCTGGGAATGCAAACTGTTTCAAGGCTATGGCTCTCTCTTTTTTCCCCTGCAGCTCTCCTCAAACAGTGGGGCTCCAGCTGCTAGCCCTTAAGTCTCCAGGTCCAAACCCCACTCATCCAGAACTGTTTGAGGTCACTGGCTAGCTCAAGCCCACATAATGCCATTTCAGCCAGCTCCCAAGTTCAAAAAGCTGCAAAATGCCTTCCCTGTCTCTATCTTGTTGACAAAGGACCAGCTTCTGTGGTCACTCAGGAGAACCTGTAGGATTTCAGTTTCTGCTGGTTTCATACCACTCCCCTTTCTGGAGGGAAAAACCCTTCCAAAGTTCAGTCTGGTCCCCAGTACTCCACTATGGGGTACCATGGAAGGTGTGAGAGAGACTCTCCTGTGAGTTAATTCCTCAAAGATTCCACATGTAGTGTTTGTCCCTGATTTTCTGACTTCCTGGCATCTTCTTTCTGTGAAAGTTTTCAACCCTTCCTGAGCTTCTTGGCTCCTGGAGTCCCTTACTGTCTCACTGTGCCCTAGCAATAATGTTTCTTGGTGGGACAATCCAGTGAGAGGTGGATGGAGTCTTGTCTCCCTATTTTACCAGTCAGCTGATGGAAGAGATATTTCTTGTCCACCATCTTGGAGCCTGACCCCAAAACTCATATTTTAAAGTAGATTTTAAACTTGTATTGCTATTACTATTACTGTTACTATTGAGAAAGTTACTGTTTTAAAGTTAACATTTTTTTGAAGTGGAATATAATTCTCATGCTTGTGAAGGGATTTTAGGAAATTACATGGAATAAAATAACACCTGATTTATATGATTACTATCTTGTGCTTTAGATTAAAAGTGTATAATAAGGTACTTTATAAAGTCTCTTTGGTGGAGATACAATTTTATTTATGAACAAAATTTATTATATAATTCTAAATAATGAATACTGAACTTAAATTTTCTTAAAATTTATTTTTGTTTTATTTATAGAATAAAGTTCAAGGTACTTCTGTAAATGTTTTTAGAAATAAACACCAACATCCCAAATCTGGCAAATACATACCTTTGGAGATTAAAAAAAAGGAAATACTTGATGTGGTCCAAGAACATCGGGCAGTGCTCAAAAGTATTAGTTATCCCAAGGAAGTTTCTAAAGGTGGGCATGTTAAGGAGCCTTCACAACAAATTCCTTTCAAGGAGCCACACCTTTTTAATATAAAAGAAAAATGTGACCCTATGGAGCAAATTATAAAAGGTAAGTTTTTGTTGAAGAAATCCAGCAAACCAACAGGTAAAACTGTTTGTTTCTTTTGTGCTCATACTGGAATTTTCTTGTTCTGAAAATCCCCTGAAATTTTGACAGTGGAGGACAGGGAGGCATGATCAATAGAGCTGATAATCTCTGGGGCTCACCAGAAATTGTGAAGAAAACATTAAAATGGGAAAGAGAAATTTAGAGAAAGAAAATTATTTAGTCATGTCTTCTAGAAGTGATATTATGTTATTTTGAGTACAAAATTTCAAAGATGGTTTTTTTCATAGTTACAAGGAGTGATAGGTTTTTAGTCCTGAATTCTGTTGTTGAGTAGGGTAGATAGGGTAGGCAGTCTATTTGTGAGTGTGTTTCCCTAAAACCCTAAAAAGATTTTGGGGAGGTATAGTGTTTTCACTGAAAACAAATGGTAGTAATGGTTTATTCTCCATCACTGACTTCATCTGGTGGAAATTGGAGGTCTGTTTACACAAATTGGTATTGTTTTCTCGAGACCAATAGCTTGAATAAATGACTTCTTACCACACATTTCTAGTACAGCTTTCTTAGCCTCGTCTTAATTTTTCCTTTTTGTGGTCGGTCTGTCTATCTATCTATCTATCTATCTATCTATCTATCTATCTATCGTTTGTTGTTGTTCAGTGTACCAAAGAGAAATTTTATTTAGGAAGAACAAAGAGAAAGTTTACAACACTTGCAAAGAGAGTTGGAAGTGGATCCCTCTCATGAAGGAGAGAAGTTGACCCTTTTATGTTATTTCTAAAGATGTTTATTTATTCATTCACTTGTTTGTATTATTTCTTCTATGGACAGAAAGTGCCTGCTTTATGCCAGGCACTACGTTTAGAGCTGACAAAACAAAAATTAAAAGGCCCAGAGAGTAATGGTGGGGATAAACACAGGCTAACTTTTTTAACATACAGTGTGACAATTGCTGTAATAGAGGTACTTTGTAAAGCATTATGGAAACATGGAGGAGTAACCAAGTGTCAGAATGAAAATTTATCAGAAGAGATCTTATTAGAAATAGATGTTAAGGAGAAATTTGTTTAGATGTAGGGTGGGAAAAGGAGAGACAATCTTGAGCAATGGGAGTAAAATGTATTAGAGATATGGTAGGAAATGGAGTTTGGAGGATGGATGGTGTTAGGATTTGAAGACTGTAATTGCAGAACTAGGATTTGAACTTATGTTTAATAAAAAGCCAATGATGATTTTAAAACTGTTGACAAGGAAGAGATATTTCCCAAAAAGACCAGTTTCTTATGTATAATAAAAATCAAGATGTTGATAAAAATGTTGAGGTTTCTAGCCTGGGAAACTGGTCAAACATCATTAAGTGAAGACAAGAATTTAGGGGTGGTTTCATCTGTTCTTACTTATATAACAAAAAACTTAAGTAATTTTTTTAAGGTCTCAAAAAAATAGACAACTAATATTTAGAAATAAAAGATAATTTCAAAAAAACAGATCGTGCCAAATCTTATAGACAATAGAAAAAGAAATTCCTCAAAATCATTCTACTTAATCTGGATATACTTGATATTAAAACTGGAGAAAATATATTATTATAAAGGGGAAATTACAAACATATTTCACTTATAAATGAGGATACAACATGATAAACAACACATTAACATGTTGAATTAAAAATTAATGTTTAAGTAATGTACTTGGTCCAAATTAAATACAATTTATATGAGAATTAGTCACTAATTTCTTTTTTTATCCTTGCCCACACCCCCTCCCTCCTTCTCTTTTTAGTCTCCTCTTCTCCCATGCCCCATTGTGTCATTAATTGTCATTATCTTCATATCAAAGTTGAATACATAGGATTCTTACTTCTCCATTCCTATGATGCCTCACTAAGAATAATGTGTTCTACCTCCATCCAGGTTAGTACAAATGCTGTAAAATCTCTATTATTTTTGATGGCTGAATAATATTCCATGGTATACATATACCACAGCTTACCAATCCATTCCTGGGTTGAAGTACATTTAGGCTGTTTCCACATTTTAGCAATTGTAAATTGGGCTGCAATAAACAGTCTAGTACAAGTGTCTTTATAATAAAAGTTTTTTTTTTCCTTCTGGATAGATGCCCAGTAATGGGATTGCAGGATCAAATGGGAGGTCTAGGTTGAGTTCTTTAAGGTTTCTCCATACTTCCTTCCAAAAAGGTTGTATT
>NW_003852436.1:9566663-9569225 GCF_000181295.1 Otolemur garnettii | reverse complement strand
ATTAATTGAAGTTCTGCATAGATCCTGGTTATTAGACTTTTGTCTGATTCAAAATATGCAAATATCCTTTCCCATTGAGTAGTTTGTCTATTTGCTTTGGTTGTTGTCTCCTTGGCTGTACAGAATCTTTTCAGTTTCATTAAATCCCATTTGTTTATTATTGGTGGTGTTGCTACTGCCATGGCAGTCTTCCTCATAAAGTCTTTCCCCAGGCCAGTATCTTCCAGTGTTTTTCCTATTCTTTCATTGAGAATTTTTTATTGTTTCATGCCTTAAATTTAAGTCCTTTATCCATCTTGAATCAATTTTTGTGAGTGAGGAAAGGTGTGGGTCCAATTTCAGTCTTTTATATATGGACATCCAGTCTCCCAGCACCATTTATTAAATAGGGAGTCTTTTCCCCAGTGGATGCTCTTGTTTGGTTTATTGAAGATTTGGTGGCTGTAAGTTGTTGGTTTCATTTCCAGGTTTTCTATTCAATTCCAAATATCTATGCCTCTGTTTTTGTGCCAGTACCAGGTTGTCTTGACCACTATGGCCTTGTAGTACAGCTTAAAATCTGGTATAGTGATACCCTTGGCTTTGTTTTTGTTACTAAGAACTGCCTTAGCTATACGTGTTTTTTTCTGGTTCCATACAAAACACAGAATCATTTTTTCCAAGTCTTGAAAGTAGGATGTTAGTATTTTAATAGGGATGGTGTTGAATCGGTAAATTACTCTGGGAAGTATAGACATTTTAACAATGTTGATTATATTCTGAGACATTACTGTATTTTTTGATGACTTCCAAGAGTCTTGTGGTTGAGTCTTTTGGGTTCTCCAGGTATAAAATCATATCATCAGCAAAAAGGGAGAGTTTAACCTCCTCTGCTCCCATTTGGAAGCCCTTTATTTTCTTGTCTTGTCTAATTGTATTGGCTAAAACTTCCAGCACAATGTTGAATAGTAATGGTGACAGAGGACAACCTTGTCTGGTTCCAGTTCTAAGAGGAAAAGCTTTCAGCTTTATTCCATTCAGTAAAATATCAGCTGTGGGTTTGTCATAGATATCTTCTATCAGTTTAAGAAATTAACCACCTATGCCTATACTCCTCAGTGTTCTAATTAAAAAAGGATGCTGGGTTTCATTGAATGCTTTTTTCTGCATCTGTTGAGAGGATCATGTAGTCTTTGGTTTTACTTCTGTTGATACGGTGAATAACGTTTATGGACTTGTGTATTTTAAACCAGCCTTGCATTCCAGGGACAAAAACTATTTGATTCTTATGTATGACTTTTTTGATGATAAGCTATAATCTATTAGCTAAGATTTTATTGAGAATTTTTACATCTATATTTATTAGTGAAATTGGTTTGAAATTCTCCTTTTTAGTTGGGTCTTTTCCTGGTTTTGGTATCAGGGTGATGTTTGCTTCATAGAACGTGTTGGGGAAGATTCCTTCCTCCTCAATCTTTTCGAATAATTTCTGCAGTATAGGAGTAAGCTCTTCCTTGAAGGTTTGATAGAATTCTGGTGTGAAGCCATCAAGACCAGGGCATTTTTTTGTTGGGAGTTTTTTTTAATTGTTTCTTTGACCTCAGTGCTTGAAATTGGTCTGTTCAGGAGATTTAGTTCATCTGGACTAAGTCTAGGAAGAGGATGTGATTCCAAATATTGATCCATTTTCTTCACATTATCGAATTTCTGGGCATAAAGTTTCTGGTAGTATTCAGAAATGATCTCTTGTATCTTTGTGATATTAGTTGTTATTTCCCCTTTATCATTTCTGCTTGAGGTTACTAGAGATTTTACTTTTTAACTTATAGTTAGTCTGGCCAAGGGCTTATCTATTTTATTTATTTTTTCAAAAAACCAACTCTTTGTTTAATTAATTTTCTGAATGATTCATTTGTTTTCAATTTCATTGATTTCTGATTTAATTTTGGATATTTCTTTTCTTCTGCTGTGTTTAGGCTTAGATTGTTCTTCTTTTTCCTGTTCCATCAGATGGCTTGTGAGTTTGTTGATGTGCTCTCTTTCTATTTTTTGAATGTAGGCTTCTAAAGTGATAAATTTACCTCTCAGGACTGCTTTTGCTGTATTCCATAGGTTTTGGTAGCTTGTGTCATCATTGTCATACTCAAGAAAGTTAATGATTGCCTTTTTAATTTCTTCCTGCACCCAACTATCATTCAGCATATGGTTGTTTAACTTCCATGCCTTTGTGTGAGGTTGAGCGTTATTGCTGGGGTTGAGTTTCAGTTTTAGTGCTTTGTGGTCTGAAAAGATGCATGGTAGAATTTCAATTCTTTTGGTTCTGTTGAAATTTACTTTATGTGCTAGGATATGATCAATTTTGGAGAATGTTCCATGGGATGATGAGAAAAATGTATATTCTTTATCTTTGGGATGGAGTGTTCTATATATGTCTATCAAGCATAGTTGTTCTAGGGTCTCATTTAAATCTCTAATATCCTTGTTTAATTTCTGTTTGGAGGATCTGTCTAGCTCTGAGAGTGGGGTGTTAAAGTCCCCTGTTACTATCGTGTTATAGGATGTCATTTTTTTTTTTTTTTTTTT
>NW_003852436.1:9505052-9566529 GCF_000181295.1 Otolemur garnettii | reverse complement strand
GGGACCATAGGCGCCTGCCACAACGCCTGGCCATTTTTTGGTTGCAGCCATCATTGTTGTTTGGCGGGCCCGGGCTGGGGATTCGAACCCGCTACCTTAGGTGTATGTGGCTGGTGCCTTAGCCACTTGAGCCACAGGCGCCGAGCATATAGGATGTCATATTGCTCAGACTAAGCAAGGTCTGTTTCAAGAATCTAGATGCATTTAAATTGGGTGCCTAAATATTTAGAATTGAAATGTCTTGTTGTTGTATTTTTCCTTTGACCAATATAAAGTGACTATCATTCTCTTTTGTAACTTTTAGTTGCTTTAAATTCACATGTATCTGAAAATAAGATTGCAACCCCTCATTTCTTCTGACTTCCATTTGCCTGAAAAATTGATTTACAACCCTTAACTCTGAGTTTTAACTTGTCTTTTGATGTGAGGTGTGTTTCCTACAGACAGCAAATAGATGGCTTGTGTTTTCTCATTCAATCAGCCAATCTATGCCTCTTCAGTGGGGAATTCAAGCCATTGACATTTATTGAGATAATTGACAAGTGTGGTTGCATTCTATTCATCTTATTTTGTGAAAGTCCTTTGCTTAGTTTTGTCTTTTGCATCAATGTGGAAACTAGGTTCTGTCCTTTATTTTCTGGGTGTTTACTTTGCTGAAGGTCCATTGTGATGGTCAGTGTGTAGGACAGATTGAAATATTTCCTGTAAAGCTGGTCTTGTGGCAAATTTCTTTGGTGTTTGCATATCAATAGAAGATTTGATTTCTCCATCAATTTTACAGCTTAGCTTAGTGGGATATAGATTTCTGGGCTGGAAATTGTTCTGTTTAAGTAGGTTAAAGATAGATGACCATTGTCTTCTAGCTTGAAAAGTTTCATTAGAGAAGTCTGCGGTCACTCTGATAGGTTTGCCCCTGTAGGTCAGTTGGCACTTACACCTGGCAGCCTACAAAATCTTTTCTTTTGTCTTGACTTTAGATAAATTCATCACAATATGCCTTGGAGAAGGTCTATTTGAGTTGAGGTGACCAGGAGACCGATATCCCTCTGAAAGGAGTATGACAGAATTTTGAGTGATATTTGGGGAATTTTCATTTATAATATTCTCTAGAATGGCTTACATTCCTCTGGGGGCATTTGTCTTCCCCTTCTGGGATACCTATAACTTGTATGTTTGAATGCTTCATTGAGTCCCAGAATTCTATCAGTGAATGTTCTGCTTTCGTTCTCTTCTATTCAGCCACTTTAACAATCTAGGTTATCTTGAGAGCTTTATCCTCTACCTCTGAGATTCTTACTTCAGCATGACCTAATCTGTTGCTAATACTTTCTATTACATCTTTGAGTTTCCTAATTGACTGCTTTCAGTTCTTTCAGCTCTGCTATATCTTTTCTGTATTCTTCATATTGTTAATCTCTCATTTGATTCTGTTTTTGAATTTCCTTTTGGTTTATCCACTTTCTCAGGAATTTCTTTCATTGTTTTTTGATTGTTTTCCACTTTCTCAGCAATTTCCTTTCTTGTTTTTTATCATATGTATTCTAAATTCCCCTTCTGTCATTTCTAACATTTCTTCATAAGAGGAATCCTTTGCTATAGCTACCTTGTGATCCCTAGAAGGGGTTACTCCAGACTGGCATGTCATGTTGCCAGGATTTTTGTGCTGATTCTTCTGCATGAGTGCTTTCTTATATCTGTTTCCTTACCCTAATTTTCTTTTCACTTCTTCTTGCTCTAAGTTACTATGCCGCTGGCCTGAAGTTTTAATGAGTCTTTTTGGTGCAAGACCAGAAGGAGAAGAAAATTGAGGAGTAAGAAGGGAAAAAAGATTTAAAAAGAGAGAGAGAGAGAGAGAGAGAGAGAAAGAAGAAGGGGTGAGTAAAAGGAAGTATTGACAAAAAGAAAGGCACCAAAAGAAAGAAACAGAAGTAATATAGATATACATAGGGTACTATGACCCACCCTTAAATACCCTACAACCTATGGGGTTCTGGGTTGGGTTATTCCCTTGAAGTCAACACCTCTTTGACAGCTGGCTCAGACACAGTACCCCACCTCCACCAGGTAGAGTGGAAAGACAAAAATACTATAAATCAAACCATAACAAACAAGCAAAACCCCTAATAGGATAAAATTAGGGGTAAAAAAATAATAATAGGGGTAGAAACACTGGCAAAAATGAAATTCTAATTATTAAAGAAGGCAAAGATGGAAGATTGTATTTAAACTAGAATAATGAAAAAGAGAAAAGAAGAAAAAAGAAAGATGTCAAAAAAATATAATTAAAAAACAAAAAACCAAAGAAACAAAAACCCCCAAACCAAAAAACCAAACAGTATATATATCTTGGTAAATATTTTCTGGGCAATAGGTGATCTTCTGAAGAATGAGAAGTTAATCCCAATGTTGATACAGCTGTACAAGATGGAGACTAGAGGCCTCAGCTGATTTCATAGACCCCACATGCTTAGGAGCCCAAATGTCTCCTCAGCCCACTTAAAAGACACTGCAGACCATGAATGTTGGCCAAGCAGAAGCTTTCCAAGGAAAGCACTTATCCCTGGGATCTCTCCTGGAGTGGCTGCCTTCTCATCCAGTGTGCCAAATTCAGTTTCCCTCAATGCCTCTGAGGGCCGAGGCTGTTAATCTGCCAAGCACTTGGATCTCTACACTTCCCCAGCATCTCAGGCCCTGCCTTTGGGCAGCTCAGTCACTAGATTACTCATCCAAGGTCTCCTGGCTGATCCCTGTGCTGCAACATGCAGGGGCAGCTCCCCAACAATTGCTGTGAGGGCAGCTAACAGCTGAAAGGCATTAGCTTCTTACTGGCACAGTGGCTCAGTGGCTCAGTCCAGGTGCCCAGACAGTGCCCAAAGTCTCCCAAGGGGGTTCAATGGAGTGCCCAAGTCCAGAAAAACCAAAACAGCCCCTAGATGAGGGTCTTCCTACTTGCGGTCTCTCTGTTGCTATAGGTACAGCTATAGTCAGCCTCCAAACAACCAAACAGGCACCCACTACTTGCTGGTTTTCCACCACTTCCATCCTCCTTGTGAGGTCCAGAAGTCTCTCACTGATTTCCTGGGTCTCCAGAGGACAGCCTCTGGGCAAAACCCACTGGCCAGAGATGCCTGGAGTCTTCTATCCTCACTCTCACTGTGCCTGGTTACACACAAGCTGCTACTCGGCCACCATCTTGATTAGATCCCAAAACTTAAGTAATTTTTAAACAAGATAAACTTTTTTTTATTTTTTATTTTTTATTGTTGAGGCTTCATTGAAGGTACGGCAAACCAGGTTACACTGATTGCCTTTGTTAGGTAAAGTCCCTCTTATAATTGTGTCCCATCTCTAAGAGGTGCGTCACACACAGTGAGCCCCCCACCCCCTCCCTCCTTCTTTCTTTCCACTTCTCCATTCCTCCACTCCCACCATGGACTAGGTCATCAAATGTCCTCATATCAGAATTGAGTACATTGGATTCTTGCTTCTCCATTATAATGCTTTACTAAGAAGAATGTATTTCAACTCCATCTAGTTTAATAAAAAAGATGTAAAGTGTCCATCATTTTTAGTGGCTGAATAGTATTCCATGGTATACACATACTACAGCTTGTTAATCTATTCCTGGATTGGTGGGCATTTAGGTTATTGCCACAGTTTGGCAATTGTAAATTGACCTGCAATAAACAGTTTAGTGCAAATATCCTTACGATAAAATGATTCCGTTTTCTTCTGGGTAGATGCTCAGTAATGGTATTGCATGATCAAATGGGAGCTCTAGTTTGAGTTCTTTGAGGATTTTCCACACTTCATTTTCCAAAAAGGCTGTGTTAGTTTGCAGTCCCACCGGCAGTGTGAAAGTGTTCCCTTCTCTCCACATCCATGCCGGGCATCTGCGGTTTTGAGATTTTTGTGATGTAGGCCATTCTCACTGGGATTACTTGAGATCTTAGGATGATTTTGATTTGCATTTCTCTGATAATTAGGGACAATGAGCATTTTTTTATATGTTTGTTAGCCATTTGTCTATCTTCTTTTGAGAAGTTTCAATTCATCTGTCTTGCCCATTGATTCAAGGGATTGTTGGATTTTTTAAAAGTTGATTAATTTGAGTTCTCTATAGATTCTACTTATTAACCTCTTTTGTCTGATTCATAATATGCAAACATCTTTTCCCAATATGATGATTGCCTATTTGCTTTGGTTGTTGTCTCCTTAGCTGTTCAGAAGCTATGTAATTTAATTAAGTCCCATTTGTTTATTTTTATTGTTGCTGCCATTGCCACTGAAATCTTCATAAAGTCTTTCCCTGGTCTGATAACTTCAAGTGATTTCCCCACAGTTTCTTTAAGGATTTTTATTATTTCATGCCTTAGATTTAGATCTTTTATCCATCTTGAATCAATTTTAATGAATGCAGAAAGGGGCGGGTTCAGTTTCAGTCTTTTACATGTGGTTATTCAGTTCTCCCAGCACCATTTATTGAATAGAGATTCTTTATGCCAGTGTATTTCCAACATTATGATTCAACATAGTACTGGAAATTCTAGCCAATACAATCAGACAAGAGAAGGAAATAACAGGCATACAAATTGGGGCAGAGTAGGTCAAATTCTTGCTGTTTGCCAACGATATGATTTTATAATTAAGAGTACCCCACTGACTCAACCACAAGCCTCCTGGAAGTGATCAAAAACTACAGTAATGTCTCAGGTTATAAAACCAATGTCCACAAATCAGAAGCCTTTGTATATGCTGATAACAACCAAGATGAGAAGCTAATCAAGGACACAATTCCCTTCACAGTAGCTTCAAAGAAAATTAAATACCTAGGAATAAACCTAACAAAAGACATGAAGGATCTCTATAAAAAAATTACAAAACTCTAAGAAAAGAAATAGCAGAAGATATTAACAAATGGAAGAATATACCATTCTCATGGCTGGGAAGAATCAACATTGTTAAAATGTCTATACTTCCCAAAGCAATGTACAGATTCAATGCAATCCCCATTAAAACACCAACATCATACTTTTAAGATTTGTATGAAACCAGAAAAAAATCCATATAGCCAAGGTAATTCTTATTAATAAAAATGAAGCTGGGGGCATCAGCCTACCAGACTTTAGGCTGTACTACTAGGCCATGGTGATCAAAACAGTAGTGTACTGGCCTAAAAATAGAGACATAGACATCCGGCACTGGATAGAAAACCACAAAATCAAACTAACCTCTTATAGCCACCTAATATTTGATAAACCAAATACACAGAATAAACTTATTGCTTACAATTATGGGGTTTGGAAAGTCCAAATCAGAATATTAGCAGATTCACTGTTTGGTGAGAATCCAGTCTATGCTTATATAGACCAGTGCCTGGAATGCTGTATCCTTTGCAGGGGATGAAAGCTGTGTCTTCACATGGTAGAAGGGACAGAAGGGAAAAAGTACCAGGGAGCTCTCTGAAGCCTCTTTTATAAGGGCATTAACCTCATTTATGAGGGTGAAGACTTCATGACTTAATCACTTCCCCAAAGCTCCCACCTCTTAATACTATTACACTGCATCTTAGATCCCAACATAAGTTTTGGAGAGATGCAAACATTCAAGCCATAGCAAGAAAGAAGCAACTCTGGGGCAGGGAGTAAAGAGGATGGAGGAAAATAATGAATTCAGTTTTAGATCTATGAAGTAGACATGCATGTGAAGAAAGTCATTAAGAAGTTTGAACAGGAAATCTAGCACTTAAGAGAGAAATAGGCAAAGATTTAAGACAGATGTAGGGGGGTTACAGACATACTGAGATTGTGGGGTTTATAGATTTATTCACCCAACACTTTGATTTTCTATGTGAAGTCCAGAGAGACTACAAGATACACTATTTTCCCTTAAGTTCAAATTTGATGTATTTTTGTGCAGTGGCATGAAGGAGGTTAAGTAGACACTTACAATATAGTGTGATTTAACTGTAATGGGAACAAGTGCTACTACTGATTTAAAATCAATACAAGGATATCTAATTTAGACTGAGGCATCAAAAACAGATTCCCAGGGAATTTAAAGTCGTCGGTAAGTTTTGAAGGATGAGTAAGTGTTAACTCTAGTCAGAGAGCCTAGCCTCTAGCTGATAACGGATACTGGAGAAAATGATTGTGGTGTTTTTGAAGGAACTAAAGTAATTTTACTTGAGTTGAACATGGGGATAGGGGAGTGATTAGAGATAAGAGACTATACTGAAGAACACTGAATTTTAACCTAAAAGTTATGAGAACCATCTAGAATGTTTTAAAGAAAAGTTGAAGTGATCACATTTGTATTTCAGGATGTTTGCTATTGGCAGACATGGGGTATGATGAATTTTGGAGGCATAGAGATCAATAAGGAGATAGTACATCATCACATCAAAGATGACTTAAGGCAGTGGCCCTGGGAGTAGAATTGGGGAGAGAGATTTTACAGATATTAGAGAGGTTGAGATATCTAGACTTAGTTAATAAAGTAAAGCTGTGGCATTGGCTTAGTGGTTTGGAGTAAAGGGTAACATGAAGCCAGATGTAGCAAATTAGAAGGCTGGAGATGCCTCTTATATATGGTCAAACCACTGCCAGCAGTAGGTTGGAATCTAGGCAACACATCTACTGAACTTTGGAGATCTACTTGAAGGCACTGGGAAACAGTGTTCTTTTTTTTTTTTTTAATTTTGCTTTTATTTTATTTTATTTTATTTTTTATGGAGACAGAGTCTCACTTTGTGATACTTAGTGGAGTACTGTGGAATCATAGCTCACAGCAACCTCTGCCAACCCCTGGGTCCCTGGGTTTAAGTGATTCTCTAGCCTCAGCCTGCCAAGTAGCTGGGATTACAGGCACCTGCCAGAACACCTGGCAATTTTTGGTAGAGACAGGGTCTCACTCTGGCTCTCACTCTGGCTCATGCTGGTCTCAAACCTCTGAACACAGGTGATCCACCCGCCTCGGCTTCCCACAGTGCTGGGACATCAGGCATGAGCCACCACGCCTGGCCGGAAACAGTGTTCTTGAAGTATTTTGGTGATTTCTGGCTGCCTTTGGGAATTTATTATAAAAAAAAGATAAAGAAAAAGTCCTGGCTAGTTTCCAATCAGAAACAAAAGGACATAGATAAATACTATGTATTTGGACCCTTGGTTTTGGATAGCTATCAACTAAGACTTAGCATTGCAGCAAAAAGCACATTAAGGGTATGCCTTTCACAACCCAGCTCATTATCTCAGATAACCTCAAGGTAGCCACCATTGAGAGACTAAGTCCTGGGGTGAGGAAACAAAGATACAAAGCAGAATTTAGAACTATATATAAAAAAGGACTTTGGACGTGGTTATTGTCACAATGAATTAACTGGAAACAAAAAGAAAAAAACAATCTACCAAATTTACAGAATTTCATTGTCAAAGAAACCATGAACTTTGACTTAGTTGAATAGTAAATTAACTTTGTTTATTCAAAGAACCTCCCCACCTCCTGGCTAGGGGGCTTTCTCACTGACTTCCCAGTAGAATTCCTTTGGACTGGAAACTGTGACAGGTCTTTTTTTCTTCCCTATCACGAGTGGAGTTTTCAGTGAGGTTATCCTATACTTGCTCTTTTACTGTATGTTACATGCTTCAGTGGTAAGGTGGAGATCCCTTTTGTATTTGGTCCATGGATTACTTGACCATAAAAGCCACAGTTGGGCCTGATGGAGAAGATCACACAGTAGCTGGAGGTCCTGGACTCTGAGCTGGGTGTGGTGCCCTGGTGGAACTTTGGGTTGTCTCTCAGGGAGAGGAAAAGTGTATTCTGACAGGGAATAAGGTTGAATGGATTTTGTGTCTAAAATGTCTTAATGTGGTGGAAACTAGATAGATGCCCATTAGATGCAGTGGTCTGACAGATTTGACTCAAATCTTATAGGTAGAAGGGATGCACACATATTAAAATGCCTTATGTTCTCCCAGTGTGGCTTCCCACAATTTTAAGTATGAGGACTCCTTTTCAGTATCCTTAGAACAATCACAAGTTTGCATTGAAAGAGTGGTAATAGTACTTGTAATATGTGTTAATTGAAAAATGTTGAGAAAAAAATGGACATGAATTATGTGCTCATGAAACTTGTAGCCTAGCTGAGGAAATATATCCATTAAATAATCACATAATACAGATGGAGAGTATGTAACAAACGACTTGAATTGCACCTGAACTAGGGGTCAGCACAGGCTTCCTAGAGGAAATGACATTTGAGTTAAGATTTCAAAGATAAGTAGGAATTACTTAGACAAGGAGTGTGGAGTTTAAGGCAAGGGGAAAACCATTTGTGATGACCCACAGGAGAGCTTTCAAAGATGTGAAAAAAGTTATATGAGTTATATGTCCTGTGATTCTGAGAATGAGCTGGAGGGGTGTGAGTTGAGACTATAAAAATAGAACTGTATAGTCCATGCTATTCTGATGGATGTTTAACAGCTGGTTCTGGTAGAGAGAGGACACCGTGGTCTGTAGATATGCTGAGAATTTATTTTGATAAGCTGTAAAAATTCTAACATAGCCAACTTTGAACTACCAATGTGACATCACTGATTACAGAAGTTGGGAAGTGGTGCACACAGTTGGCTTTCCTGAACAGGTGTGAGCTGTTCTCAGTGCACCACTGCCTAAAGGTAAACATTTTCCATATAGCACTTGAAATTCACTTGGCCTCACCATTCCAGCCATTCTAGCCATAGCTGGGGGACTAATTCTTGCTCCAGACTTCTTTGACCCCTTCCTGGCTTAAGATACTTTCAGGACCTGGTTCAGCACTGACATACAAGTGACAAGGAAAGGGGGATGAGAACCAATAGATAAATGTTTCCTCCTTTCTTTCCTTGACTAGGCAGCTTTGCATGTGCCTTACCAGACAGCTGTGAAGTACTGATCTTAGAGTTTATATTTGAATTAAAATTGTGGTTCATTTCTCAAAGTTCTTATCTCAAAAAACATATATTAAGTCTGTTCCTTGGATCTATTTTTAAAACATATTCCCAATATTCACTTCAGGGTGAATGGAAGCATGATCTAAGATATCAGTGGCATTAATTCCAGAACTTGATTAAAGTTTGTGAGATTAGAAAGAAAAATATGTCCTATGTGTGTCGTGTATGTAGTCTCTGCTGAGATAGCCCTGACAAATTCAGTTGTGTTTTCACTTATAAACTGAATATCATTTGTGAGAGAGGCCAAACATTCCTTGAATTTGATTAAAGAATGTCAACTTTAAAAATATACTGTAACAATTATAGTATCAAATATCTTTAGTAAATCTCTTTTATGTGCTTGCCTATAACATCCATATTCTTCTTGATAGAGCAAAATGAAGAAAATGTGAAATGATTTTCTCACTGAATGTGTAGATATTCTACTGCTTAACCAATATCTATTGCCATCCTGCCAAGAATTTATGAATCTTGATTGTTAGAAATATTAAAATTTAAATTATTAGGTTATTAAAATGACTAAATTTTAGAAACTAGAAATCTTATTTAAAATCAGCTTGTATAGCATATTACCTATTAATTATAGTTACTATACAATATGTGATATTCATACATATATAGCATTATCTTCTTAGTACCATATACTGTGTATATAGTATCTATTCCCTTAGGAGTAAAAAGTATTCAGGTCTAATTTTGCATTATTTAAATTTGAAAACAGGCTTTAATTAAAACCCAACAAGATTTTGTGGTATTCATGCCAAACACATATATTTAGGGTTTTCATTGGCTTGTTCCTCCACTGGCCTAGAAAGGGGTAGAAGTGTGTTATATGTATGTGAGTTTGTGTTGAAATAACATTGGGGTTATGAAAAAATAAACTCGGACCCACTCTGATACAAATATTTGGCAATTTATTCGCACCTGTGTAGGGGGCCATTGTTCTGAGACAAGCAGCCCTGAAGTGCTGGGTTTTTTTGTCTTTTATACCTTTTTTTCTCTGTGTAGCTTAAGTGAGCAAGGAGGGGACGAGGAACATTGCCATTGGCAGGGTTACAGCTTGGTTGTTAATGGATACATCTCAAATCACAATGGTTATGATTATATAACAATAATTGATTTATGGATGCATCTTAAATCACAATGGTTATGGTTATACAACAGTAATTATTCAAGCCTTGGTGAGTTTTCCACCATTGTTCATCTACTTAGCAAGCCTCTGTGAGATTACCACCGTTGTTCATCTACTGAGAACTTAGGGGTTTTGTGAAACTTGGGACTTTCCATGCCTCTTTGAATTCTGGAGAGTATGGGAACGTGGCTGGGAAGGCCTGTAGGGCAGAGGAGCGGGGGGCGGGGAGGGCAGGAGAGAGCAGGAGCTTGCCCATAGGGCAGGGGAACAGGAGCTTGCCCATAGGGCAAGTGAATGGGGGAAGGCAGGGAGAACACGGGCTTACCTGTAGGGCGGGGAAATGGGAAAAGGCAGAGGGATCCAGGGGGGAACAGGAGCTTACAACATTCCTGACTGTTCTTCTTGGGAAATTAAATTTTTAATTTATCTGAAGAAAGGGGTCTTATTCCTGGGGGATTTAGGGTAGAAGTGGAATTTGGGCTAGAGGGTTGGTACGTGGTCCTTCCTCCTGTCTTAGTACTGTGGTGGTGGGCTAATATTTTTTTTTCTGTGAAATCCCCCCCCCTTATTTTAAAGTTCAAAGTTTAATTAAGATAAGTCCCTTGAGGAGTTTCCTCAGGCTTCAACCATGGGTTGACCAGCCAGCTTTTAGTATGTGGCTGGAGCAGGGCATGTTGACTATCTTAAAAGCCAAGGGGCAGTGAAGTTTTATTTAGCCAGTTGTAATGACTCTAGGTGAGGATTCTTTTCATCTTCATACTGCTGTGTATGTGGTTAGGATGATGGTGTAAAGTTCTTTTTTACTTTGCTTTCAGGGGGACCAGTTTTTGATTTTCCCTTGATTCTTTAGAGAGAAAGTTTTTGGATGTACAGGCATAAAAGATTAAACAAAACATGGTTAATTACCTCAGTGAAGATTTTCCTTGTTACTTTTCAGTTTTATTTTTTAGGCATTTTTTGCTAAATTGTAGAGAATCGACAGAAGTTTTTTTGAACAACATCAGTGGCAAGGCCTGTATTTAATTAAGCCTTGGTTTCTGGCAGAGTTTACTAATTTCTGTTTTTATGGTTTTGTTTATGCATTTTACTTTAAGTTTTTGAGGCCTATAAGTTATTTAGTATAGCAAAGTTGAGATTTAATAATACAACTGGGCTATAGCCATTTTTGAACTATTTTTCTCTCTCCAATTTTTCTTTCCACTAAAGCAGTTGTTAAAATAAATAGTACTTTTAGTATATTGGGTTTCATTATTTGTATGGAGTGCAGCAAGAATAATTATTAGCCATCTAGACTCCCTTTAAAATTGTCTTTGCTGGAATTTTTGTATGGGATTTCAGTTGGACTTGAAGTTTTTACGAGCCCAGGTCTCATCTGTGCCATTAGATATCTGTATGCATTGGGTAAATTCCTCTTCTCTTGAGGTTCCCAAGCACATTTCAATTCCTAGACCTGTTAGTAAGCCACCTTTGTTACTTACTACAGGCTAGGAAATTTTATTGATGGGTGTCTGTCCAGTTTTTCAAAGGGCTTTTTATTGGCTTTATAAAGTCAACCTTAATCCCTTTATACAGTGGTCCTTCCTCATGTCTTTGTACTGTGGATATCTCTGGAAATGTTATTCCAGTCAAAGCCTTGGTTAAATAACCAGTGCCTTTATTATGTTCTATAGAACAAAACAGATTCTTATTGAACTTATGCAAATAACTGTATTGTTAGAAATTAAGAATATTTATAAATAGCTTATAAATTTTGGAGTAATTGAGGAGAGAGAAAAAAATATGTGTTTTAAACTATGCTCATAAGTATATACATTGCTTGGAAAGTTATAAATAGCTTAAAAGACAGAAAATAGGTTTTTTTAAATTCTAGAAAATAGAATACAGACAGAATTAACAATATTTCGAACAAAAAGTCATAACAAATTAGCCCAATTCTATGTAACTGATTTTTTTTTTTTTTTTTTTTTTATTGAATGGTAACTATGTACATTAATGCACTTCTAGGGTACAGTGTGGGGTTTTCACATGCAATCTGAAATACTTCCATCAAACTGGTCAACACAGCCTTCATGTCATTTTCTCAGTTATTGCTTTAAAACGTTCACTTTCTACTCTTAGAAAGATTCACCTGTATCCCTATAAGAAAAACCTCAGAAGTGATCCCTCCAAACCTCCTCCCTCCACCCATTCCCCCCTCCCTTCTCCCTCCCTATGTAACTGATTTCTGTTTTGTTTGAAGTTAGGTTTAAAATTATTACTGACAGTATATGTTAGGAAAAATTAATGTTTTATGCGTTAGGACAGATTAGTGCTTTACAGGTGAGGACAGACCAGTGTCTTATAATATTGGAACATACATATGTAATTATAATTCACACAAAATTAATCACCATTTCATATGTGACAATGCTTTTCATACACTCTTAACAAATCAACTAAGTCCAATTTGTTTTTCTTAGGTTCAGAATCTGCCAGTCTTGGTTCATGTGGCCGGTGCCACAACCACTGTGCTATGGGCACTAAGCCCTAAATTTAGAGTTTTGATTTCAGGAGGCTTGTCAAATATTAAAGGCTTAAAATATTTGTTTAACCAAAACTACAAACCAAAAGATTCTAAAGGAAATATATAGTTAATTGGATCACATGTAAACTTTCTCACAAAATCTCTTCTATGAGTTTCATTTAATCTGCACAGACAATCTACAAACATTTTAAATTTTTTAACTTTTGTTTTGCCTTTTACCTCTTTTTTCTTTTTAACAACTATTTTGTTTTAGGATAAATTTATTACACAATATTTTTTCCTTATACAATGCCATTTTTCTTTCTGTCTAATCTTTCTTACTCCCTAAAATTTACTTCTTACAAAACAGGATTACAGTTAACCATTTATTCACCAAACTGATAATTAGAAAGTTTTAAAAGGCAAGAATTTTTCTTTTTTATAAAGATTCAGTTTTTTAGGCAATTATTACATTTTACAAATGAGAGACATTTTATGAAATATAACATTGATATAGGATTTTTTAAATTAGAGCTAGACAGGAAATCTTTATTTTTTAGGTTCAGGTAAACTTAAAAATCAGATTTTTATTTTAGGCACAAACACATTGCAGGTCATACCTTTTGAGTCCTAGTAAGGTTATGAATAAAGCAGTTCCAAACATTTTGGAAGGTTTCACTTTGACTAGGGAGTACACACTCTAATTTTTTCAGATAAAAATTGCAAAGACTCATAACCCTGCCTAAGGTACAGGGCTGTATTTATTCATTTGTTAGAATATTTATTAGGCAAAAAGAGTGGGTAAGTTTGACAGGAGTTAAAACTCTTCTTACTATGTCTGAATTTTTAGCCAGTTGTTACTGGTGTTGCCAACGGCACCCTTGTTGTCTGCATAAGTGAGAATGAAGGCGTAACAGGAAACGTGATTGGATGACAAAATAAATGTACTAACAAGTTAACAGGGTGGGAATTTTGGACTCACCAGGGGATAATATTATTATACAAATTTACCCAATTACTTTTTTAATTTACCCAATTACTGAGCAGCAAAGAGTATTACAATAAGGCAAATATTAATTAATCATGAAAATTCTGAAAGGAAAGACAGTCTGAGTAACAACACTTGGTAGTGGGAGAATGGAAGGGATAAGTCTCCAGGGTCTTATATGTTTCCTAGTGGACTAGTCTGGGGGTGGGGAGTGGTGGGGGTGTAGTGCTACCAAGCCTAATAGCAATAATAAGGATGAAGAGACCAATGACTGCCAGGTTAAAGATGCACCAGACGGTGGGGAGGGGGGTTGGACACATAAGAGTAAATAGGTCCTTTGAAAGAAAAGATTTGCAATTCTCTCACAATTGTTTTTAAGACTGTTTCAGGCTGAGACTAATATTTCAATAAACACTGAACAAATAATACAAAACTGGCAAGGCAGACATAGGCCTAACATGAACACTGTCTAGTAGTCCACATTTACTCTCACACTCTTACACTCTTAGAATTAGAACTAGAACACACTCTTATGTACCTTTTTAACAGGCCTGTGGATAATCTAACACTCTGGGGATTGATTGCACCCCATTTTCATTTTAATGGCGTTTATGGTAATGGGTGTTAACATACATTTCTGGCAGTCCCTGACAGGTCAGTAGGGCTGAGGTTCCTCACTGGTTAGGTCCTTCTACCGACACATCTTCAAGAGTTTCTGACAAGCTAATGATGGCCCAGCAATCCAGTGTCCCTGTTTAATGTTTCTGTCTTTTTGGCTTTCTTTTGGAAGTTTTAAAAAGTTTTACATAAATTACAACAATTTATAACAAATAAGTATAACAAAAACACTATTAATAGTTAATTAAGGCTTGCAAACACTAGCCAAAAATAGATGTTAAAGTGGCTTACCTCTGGAGGTGGGTTCACAGCTTAATTTAAGAGCCAAACAGAGTAATGTTAATTCAGAAGGAAAGTGGCTTGTTGTTTTAAGAGATAAGGAGGACTCTCTCTCTCTTTTTTTTTTTTTTTAAGTTCTAAATGAGTAATTGAACTTGGGTCTCCTGCTGAGAGCTGGCACTTTATCTTAAAACTATTTGTAATATAGCAACCACAATTTTTTTTGTAGGCATAAGAGGAACAGTTTTAATAACTTTATATTAACTTTTTAATTTTCAGAAAGAGAGGATCTTTAGTACAAGTGGGTTATTTTTACAAAAGGCTAATGTCAGAAGGATAGGAGTCAATTCCAAGGTAAAACTGTACAGTAAAGTTTAACTCCCACCGTGACAGTGATGTTGAAGGCAGTGGGAGACATAGACGATATGAGAGAAAAAGTAAAAGGCTAGTAATTTTAATCAGATAATTTGGCAGGGTGAGGCGGGGAACAGAATCAGTTTCTCAGCGGCCTCCTGCTGAGTGAAAAGTGGCTCTTGTACCCCAGCCTCAACCAGTGGTCATAGTCTGGGTTAAAATAAGTTGCACATTGTCATGTTGACAGGCAAGAAAACAGAAATGTTGTTACTTAAATTTACAAATTGAAGGGGTACTAGGAAGTAAATAATATATAGAAATAAAAGTGATGCCCAGTCTCAAGGATAGTGAACAGTTTACCAAGAAAAAGAAGAGGAAGGAAAACACAGAGATTTTTCCTGGATTGAAATCTAAGAGAGTTCCCTAAAGGAACCTTGAAGGGACACTGAATAAAGCACCAGAATTGATAAATTAAATACAATCTTGAGTAACAGGTGTTACACAATTTTACTAATATATAAAGGGATGAACGTGGGGAACAAAAACCTACCAAGGACTCCTTTTGCTCCTTTTTTAGACAAAGACTGCAGCAAGGGTTAATTTGGCTGCAGCTTTGCTCTCTATGATTTAGGTGTTTGCTCTCAAAGTTGAAAATTGGAATTTCTAGTTTATCTTTGTTAAGCTGGTTAGTTTCACTTACAGAAAATGTGCACTCTCTCACTGTTGCTCTTGGTGAATTTGGATAAATTTAAAAAGTTACTGAAAGAGCATTTTCAAAAATTACCCTGTCTTATTTTGAACAAATTATTAGGCAGACATTAACAGATGGACAAAAAACCTACAATACAAACATTATAAAAAACAGATAGACCAATAAAGCAAAATGACAAGTGGACAGGACAGAAAACACAAACAGAATTCAACAAACAGAAATTAGTCAGTCCGGTGTGTCTAACCCCCTACTCAAATGCCTTCCTAGTCACTGGGCCATGAAAGCACATTTAACCTTTTTTCACTCACTCACTCATACAAAACTCAAAACATATAAAAGACACATAAACCAGAACTAACACAGTTGACTGCAAAAACCAAGACAACCCAATAAAAAACTACAATTACGAGAACAGGATTAGCCTGCAAATCCGAATAGTCCAAAAGACTGCTAATAACAAAATGGTCTAATAAGGAGCTGCAATCATGACAAGCCCAAAACAACCCAAACCTATACCAGTGAGACAGGGATGTCCCCCCTCTGCCTCAGGGACAGGTGTCTCAGGCTGCGTCCAGCCTAGCCTATTTTCCCCCCAGATTCTCTAGAGATCCAGACAGACTTACTCAAGGTGCCACAATCAAATCACCAAAACAGAAAATTTGGAAGCCTGTGACCCGAGTTTTTTTTTGAACCCCAGGGTGGAGGAACTTTTTCTCCAAGGCCTTCCCCTGGAGCTATCAGCCAGTGGTGGGTCCAAGGGTGAGGATCTTGCTGGGGCCTCCAGATGAAATAACTTGGGGTTATGAAAATATAAACTTGGACCCACTCTGATGCAAATAATTGGTGATTTATTTGCATCTGCACAGGGGGCCATTATTTTGAGACAAGCAGCCCTGAAGTGCTGGGTTTTTTCTTCTTTATACCTTTTGTCTTTGCGTAGCTTAAGTGAGCAAGGGGGGAATGAGGAACGTTGCCATTGGCAGAGTTACAGCTTGGTTGTTAATGGATACATCTCAAATCACAATGGTTATGATTATATAACAATAATTGATTAATGGATACATCTTAAATCACAATGGTTATGGTTATACAACAGTAATTATTCAAGCCTTGGTGAGTTTTCCACCATTGTTCATCTACTGAGAACTTAGGGGTTTTGTGAAACTTGGGACTTTCCATGCCTCTTTGAATTCTGGACAGCATGGGAACATGGCTGGGAAAGCCCCTAAGGCGGAGGAGCAGGGGAACAGGAGAAGGCAGAGGGTTGCCTGTAGGGTGGGGGAATGGGAGAGGGTGGCGGAACAGGAGCTTGCTCGTAGGGTATGAGAATGGGGGAAGGCAGGGAGAACAGGAGCTTGCCCATAGGGTAGGAGAATGGGAGAAGGCAGGAGGACCTGGGGGGAACAGGAGCTTACAACAGTGTTTGAGTTATTTCTGTGTGTTTGTGACTGGGTGTATGGATATCTAAAAGTATGTGTATGAGTATGTGGTGTGTGTGTATGTGTGTGTGAGACAGAGAAGGAATGTATATGTTCTTTGGTCTCCAAATCACAATTTTTTTCCATTACATATAAAATGAAGGAATAAGTGGGTTATCATGCTTTAAAATGATTTTGTGGCTAGAAAGTACTGGAGAGACATATCAGAAAAAATGTGCTATGTTTATTCCTTTGCCTACAATGGTTATAATTTGCCAAATGGTTTTTTGATTAAAAATATTATAAAACCTTATATTTTATATTTTAATTATTTCAAGTATATAGTCATTCTTTGATATCTTCAGTCATTATTTGGTTCCAGGACTCCTGTGGATATCAAAATCTACAGATGCTCAAATCCTTTATATAAAATGGTGTAATATTTGCATATAACTTTTATACATCCTTATATATATTTGAAGTCATCTTTAGATTGTAATCTCTCATACAATATGAATGCTATATAATACTTATTATGCTATGCAGTGTTTATTTCATTGTTGAATTGTTATTTATTATTTATTTATTAAATATTTTCAGTCTGCAGTTAGTTGAATCCATGAATGTGAAACTTGCAGATATAGAGGCCTGACTGTACATTTGATAGTAACATACATGTTGAAACTGTTTTTACTAATGCCTACAAAATTACTTGGAAGAATTTAAGACTGGAATTCATAACAATTCATAAGAAAAGTAGAAACAAGATTTGTTTTCCATAGATGGGCAATTAATTTGAATTTGGTATCACAAAATAATTTGTTGAAGCTTTGAAACTTGAAACATACTATTCTTTCTCAATGCATAAAAACAGACTCTTATTGTGGAATTTCTAAATGAGGGAATAAGTTTGATATAATCTCTTAAGAGACCATCACACAGAGAATTTTGCAACTGCTTCTGCTTTTCTTGGTTTCTTCCTGGTTTAAATTGCTATATTTCTAGTTAACAATTTTCTTTTGCTTGCCTACACTCTTTTAGAAAGAACCTAAACAAAATTATTAAAATTAGCAAATGAATAGACTTATATAGCTGAGTGACAAATGTCTAGATCCTGGTCCTTTCTTTTTTATGCTTTTCTCTCTTTTTTTGAGGCAGAGTCTTAGTTTGTCACCCTTGGTAGAGTGCTAATGTTTCATAACTCAGAGCAACCTCAAACTCTTGGACTCACTTAATCTTTTTGGGCTCAGCCTCCCAAGTATCTAAGACTATAGGCTCCTACCACAGCGCCTGAGACCATGTCTTGCTCTTTCTCAGGCTGGTTTTGAACTCATGAGCTCAAGTAATCCACACATCTTGGCTCCTCAGAGTGCTAAGATTATAGGCGTGAAGCACTGTATTTGGCCTGTGCTTTTCTCTTTTTGAACTGACCTGATAAGCACTGAAATAAATGCAAGATGGGGACTCAGAGTTAGAAAAGAGATTTATTGCTTCTAATTTCCTAACTTTTAGTAGGAAGTTGATAATATCTTAAATTTGAAAGATAGTAAAACATTATGGCATTTAGAGACAATTGAAAAACATTCTTTTCATCATTTACCTTCTACTAACTTTTGATATTATTGACCGGGAGGGCAACTAGAGGATAAGAGAGTCTTGGAGTGTGATGCCTTGCAGAAGTTTTCTAACTCAGTACATTTGTTCCATGTTTTGCACTCAACAGGGAACACAGGCAGAGAAGAGTCAGGTATTAGTCAAGTGCTTTACAGTGGCCAGGCTTATTCCACATGTTTTATGTAGGAGCAGATACTGCTAACTCTTCTAAGGAAGTAGCTTTGTAGAAGTGGTTTCCTATTTGTAGTGATCATTTGTTGTTCTTGACTTCTCATTAATCTTTGAGCTTAGCTCTGTTAACAGCATTCTGATTTTATTTGGAGAAACTCTCCTCCACTTCAGCCCTTAGCTTCGGACATGTGATTCAGGCATAGCCAATGAGAGTAGCTTATTATTCTGGCCATAATGATGGGTTGAGTGGGCTCAAACCAGCAAGGATGACATGAGTTTGGAGCTCCCAGAGGACACAGTGTGAAGTACTGGAATAAAGTCAATATGGAAGATGGAGCTGATTAATGGAGAGAAATCAAATCCTAATGACATTGTTTAAATTTCTGGATCAAAGTATTGCTGAAGGTAAAACTGGACTTTGCAGTTTATGTGACTCAGTGAATTCCTCCTTTGAGAAGGCAGTACAATTTAGTGATTCAGAACATAGGAGTTAAACTCCTTAGGTTCAGATCCCAGCTTTATCACTTGGTAGTTTTTTCTTGTTTGAGCCAATTTAGCTTTCTGTTGGTTGTCATGGAGGTCTGATGGAGACACCTTTCTCATCCATTCTAGGAAAAATTTCACTTAAGTTGTATGGAGTAACCTGAATAATAGCTGCTCAAAGATACCAGATCCTAACTCTAGAACCTGTGAATGTTTCTTGGTTTTAGAAGAAATGGTCTTTGCAGATGTGGTTAAGGATCTTGGGATGGGAAGATTATCCTGTAATTATACAGGTGGGCCCTAAACACCATCTCAAGTGTCTTTACGAAAAAAAAAAGGGAGAGGGAGATTACAGACACATAAAAGAAGAGAATATAAGCTGCCCATAGAGGCAGGGATGCTCTGACATGACCAGCCCTAAAGTAAGGCTCGCTGGCAGCCACCAGTGCTGGAAGAAGCAAGAAATGCAAGGAAAGGCAGCATTTCCAGAATATTGATTTTAGACTGTTGACCTCCACAACTATGAGAAAAGTTCATTGTTTTAAGCTACCAAGTTTCTGGTAATTTCTTATAATGGCCATAGAAAGCTAAGTTTCAATTTTAGAGATCATTTTTCTGAAATATTTTTCCTTGTCAGAAGATGTGCAGAAGTATGGATCAATATACCAATTGTTTCAATTCTCATTTCTTCTTCAGAAACTCATTAAGCATTTATATTAAGATCCTACTTCAATTAGATATTGTGTACTGTGGTCCCTGTCCTCATGGAACTTTCACTTTAGCAGAAATTACATTTCCTCTCTCTCACTTAAAAAATAGATATTGCAAAGTAGGGGAAGCGGGGCTAAGAATTAGGGTTATAATAAGTAACACCACTTTTCCCCTTCTGAGTTTGGAACCAATTAAATTGAGAAGAAAGACATAAGAACTGAGCAAATGGAGATGAAAATATTCATTTTATTATGGAGAAAGCTGATGAGAGAGTATGGCTTTGAACAAGTGGCTCCATGGCTTGTCAGTCCCCTTCCATAATTAAACTTACCCATCTCATTGTAGTCAGGAAGGCCTTTTATTCTCACTAACCAAAACCGTGAACCTCTCTTCCTTTCTGTATAGCCATGGCCTCTTCTGTCCTGTATCTGTGAACTAAAGGAAAGTAAACCAATAAATGTGCTCCCCAATGACACAGATTTCTATTGTCAGAGGCCACCATGTTATTAACTGTTTCCCGACCCTGACTGGGACTTTGCCTATAGTCTGAGGTTTACATACTTTTTGGAAGGTTTGTGAAAGGAACAGTCATAAGTTGGTTATTAAGGTAATTATGTTTTTTACTGAATGGCACATAAATTTCCTCCTGGCAATGTTAGGCACTTTAGGACATTAAAACGTCTACATCACAGAACACTTCCTTTCTCTCAGTGATTTAATGTGTAGCCAAGGGACCCATAATTATTTTTGCCCTACTATGTGGAAGCTGGTCAACTCCATTCATTAACATTTGTATTACTTTAACCTTTTCAGTCACAAATGTAATTAAATGCTAATTGGTAAATCAAGCAAAGTTAACTTTAAACATTTAAGGCTGAAATTTTTACTAAGATCTTATTTGTCTTTCTGGGATAATACTGTGCTGAGATTGTTACATGTTAATGTAAAAGAAAGAGGCAAAGTCTAAATTAATGGATTTATCTTTTTACTAATTTTGAAATAGGACTCTAAGATATAAAGGAAAAACCAAAGTAGGTTTCTTCTATTCTCTATTCACCACAATACAGAATATTTTTGTAATCTCTGGTCACCAAAATGTATGGGGATATCTTCCCACCAAGCAAGCTGGTCTCCTCTCCAGCAGACACTAGCTGGATGTCCTCTAATTCAATTCAGTTCTTACAATCTCTACCTGGAGATGGCATACAGGTTGGGCGGGTGAGTCCTCAAGACTGCACCCTACCTCAGATGCTAGTCCCAAGTATGAAACTTCAGAATTTCTGATTGATAGGCTATATATTAGAGTTCCCAGTGCCTGTGACTCATTGTGGTTCATTTGCTAAGACAGCTCACAACACTCAGGGAAGTGCTTTATTTATGGTTACTGGTTTGTTAATAAAGAATTTAATGAAAGATACAGATGAAGAGATCCATAGAGTGAGATTTGGAAGGGTTCTGAATATAGGAGCTGCTATCTCTCTGAAGTTGGAGTACATCGTCCTGCTTGCCTGCTATATGTTTACCAACCCCAAAACTCTTATGGGGATGCTTCATAGCAAGGGTACAGTTGATTATAAATTCCATTTCTACCTTCTACCCTCCTGGAGTAACTTACAGTATTTGCTGATAAATTGGTTATTAGGTATGAGAAGAAGATGACTCCAACCTTTTGCTCTAAGCTACTATGTATGTAGTTTCTGTTTACAAAAATGGGGAAACCTATGCGAAGAACAGGTTTGATGGGTATGATTAGTAATTTAGCTCTAAATATATGATAGCACTCCTTTATCTGTGCTTTTTGAGTTGAATTGTGGCCAAAAAATAGTAAATAGAAAATTCTAGAAATAAACTACATATGACTTTTAAATTGCTCACATTTCTTAGTAGTGTGATGAAAGCTTGCCTGATCCCTCTTTGTCCCACCCAGGATGTGAATTATTCCTTTGTCCAGTGTAGCTATGCTGCAGATGCTTCTCACCATTTTAGTTACTTAACATGTCTGGTCATCAGATTGATAGTTGCAGTATCATGGTGCTTGTTTTCAAGTAACCCTTGTTTTACTTAATAATGCCCCCCAAATACAAGAGTAGTGATATTGGCATATTGTTATAATTGTTCCATTTTATTATTATTGTTGTTAGTCTCTTATGTTTAATTTACAAATTAAACTTTATAATAGGTATGTGTGTGTTGGAAAAAATATAGTATATAGGGTTTGGTACTATATGTGGTATCAGGCATCCACTGGGGGTCTTGGAGAGTATCCCCTTCAGATAAGGGGCAGTACTATATAAAATATGGTATGTCTGTTCGACATCTAGGTAGAGATATTAAAAATCTGGATATCTGAGAGAGGACCAGATTCAGATATAACTCAGGCAATTTAAATATGGTATTAAATGCCATGAGACTCTATGATATCATCATAGGAGTGAGAAAGATCTGAGAAGGAAGACTTTGAGTATTTAGACATCAGGGAAAGGAGGAGAAACTAGCAACAAGGCTGAGAAGGAGCAGTAAGTGAGGAAGACAAAAAATCAGGAGACTGAGATGTGCTGGAAATTGACTGAAGAGAGTGTTTCAAGGAGCAGAGTAGTCATCGTCTGTGTCAAATTCTTTTTATAAACCAAGTAAGATGAAGTCTTAAAATTGATAATGAACTTAGCAATGTGAAGGTGGTGACCTTGACACCTGCTATTTTAGTGTGGTCAGTCCAAAAGAGAATGGGGGGAGAGAAATTAGGCAAATGTAGAGAACTGTTTTAAGGAGTTATAAAGGAGAACACAGAAATTGGGTGCCTATTGGGGGAGGTGAGATTAAGGGAAAGCAGTTTATTTTCTTATTTAAGATGAGAGAAATGGCAGTATATTGTTATACTCTTAAGATCAATTAAGAAGAAAAGGAAAAATCACCAAGGAAGAAAGAAAAGAAGAGAATTGCTGGAGCATTATCTGTAAGAAGGTTAGAGAGTGGCCTTAGATAGGAATGTAGATTATTTTCATCTGTAGTAATGATAGGGCACAGTATGTATGGGGACAGAAGCTGCCAGGAGGAGAGCTTTTGAAGGTCTCTTGTGATTGGTTCTGGTTTTTCAGTGAAAGAAGAAGCAAGAATATCAGCAGAAAATAAGGACAAGGGGAAGGAAGTATTTGGTTTGAAGGCAGAAGATATGAAATAGAGAGGGGAGAGTGAATGGACTCAGGAATGTAGTATAATTACTAGATAATATTAAGGTCCTAAGGTTAGTCTTAATGAATGTTGGGTGAGACCCATCATGCTGTTTTTCCCATCATATAAATCATGCAGGGTACAAAATGCACAGAGTAGGTGGAGAGATTTAAATTCAATTAGAGTTTTGTGTTTTCACTAATGAAGATCACAGAAGGAGAGGGGGCAATGAAGTTGAGATTCTATGAGAGTGAGGGATCATAGGGATGGATGTTGGAATTTAAGCTGGCTGGGGTATGAAGGTGGCAAGGGAGAGTGAACATGTGGTAGCATTAATGAATTACAAGTCCTGGTGGGGATCAAAAAGTGCTGATGATAGAGAATAACCAAACATGAAGGAGGTGATGATAAGAGAGTGTGATGCTTCAAATTGAGCTCATCAGGTAGCAGGATTGGTAGTACAAACGTGAATGTGAGTTGTTTCTTGAGCTTTTTATAACCTGCACTTCAGCCTGACAGATATTCAAGAAGTGTTTCTGAATGAATATAGAAAAAAGTTGTCTATCAGGATGGAGAGAAGGTGATGAGTGTAGGTTACCCTGAGTACATTTTAGAATTAGCAACTGCATTTGTCCTTATGTGTTTGTGGGATGCACAGAACAGAGACCCATTCAGACTAGCTTAAGTAAAGGGCATGTAAGTTATAGCCATACTAAATGCAAAGAATGGGAACATAAAACATAAGAACTCAAAATAAGTTCTTATGGGCTCATAAGAACTGAAAATCTACCAAGAACTAAGAATGCCCTCTCAGTCTTTTGAGAACTGTGTGGTCCCTCATGTCCTTTTCTCTCGGTCAGACTGATTTCCTCTGCTTTTTTCCACAGATCAGTCTCTTCTCATTGTACATACAAACCATCATGGTCACCTTGGTTTGGGTCTTAAGTCAACATGACCTTTAAGATTTACACATATAACTGCCTCATTTTCTTAGTGTTTGTTTTAGCCCATTCAGTCTGCTATGACAAAATACTATAGTCTGGGTAATTTGGTAATATAAACAATAGAAATTAATAGTCCTGAGGGATGGAAAGTTCAAGATCAGAGCTGGCTCTAGCAGATTCAGTGTATGGTGAGGATCTGTTCCTCATAGATGGTGTCTTCTATGTAGTCTCCCATGGCAGAAGGGGTGAACAAACTCCCTTGGACCTCTTTTATAAGGACACAAATCCTATTCCTGGGGCAGGACCTTCATGTGCTAATAATCTTCTAAAAGCCCTACCTCTTACTGATATCTCCTGTGAGGTTACATTTCAACATACAAATTTTGAGGAAGCCACAAAAATTCAGATCAGAGAAGTGCTTCTGTTTCTCGGAGAGGGATATGATAGGTCTAGGTTGGGTCAGTGACCTCAAAGTCATAGTCAGAACAGGGGTCTAATGGTAGTGAGGTGCCAATACAGCCTTTTGGGTTCAAGCTTTCAGCCGACTATAGACAAGAGTAGTTTTGGGGGAGGTGGTTATGTGGGCCAGACAACCCCTGTAAGACATCCTTTTGTGAGGAAGGGGATCATGTAGGAAAAAGTAGGATCTTTTATTGAGCAAAACATACTTGCCTTCATAAGAACATACATTTTAACTTCTATATTTTTATCCATTGTTTTAGTTAAGAGTTAAGTAGAAGTTAATCTTAACCACCATCTAGTTAATATTGGTTGTTAGTTTCCATTATTACAGCAAGCCTTGGCTAGCAAGGATCTATGTTAATTTCTTGCCATTTCCTTCTGATGAGGCCACTTGTTTGTTCCCTGAACTAGGCAGTTAATTTGTACCAGAATATACTAGGAAAAGTTACTTTTCAGGCCAAATTCTTTTTGGGGGGCATTCTTCATAACACTCTATGGGTAGAGTACTCTTGGGAAGTAGCTTCAGGAGACACAAATCTTCCAAATCTCACAAATCTTCCAAATGAGTGAGACCATGTTCTTTATATTACCATTTTGGACAGCTGTTAGGCACTTCTTGTATTTGTAGCTTCAAGAACATCTTCAGTCATATTGGTTTGTCTGTGTTGCGATCTGCTAGAAAGCAAGTCTTTAGGGGGCAGGGACCTTATCTGCCTTGTTTGTGTTTATATCCCCACTGGCTAAATAGCAGAATGATGGGCTCATTGAGAACCTGAAAGATATTCTATAAGTGCTTGTTGAATAATGGAATGAAGGGAGAGTGAGTATAAGTATAAATTGCTCAGCCAGGTTTAAGCAAGCCAAGTGATTTTTCAAACTGATCATGTACCAGTGAGGGGATACTTCTATTATGGGGTGCAATCCCTAAGTTACACCTTAGGAAGACCATTTGTGTGTGTGTGTGTGTGTGTGTGTGTGTAGTGAATGTTGACAGTATGACAGTTACTGCACAGAATAAAGAGATCCCTCCTAATCACCATCCAGTGTAAAACAGCTGTTGCCTAAGCTATTCAGTGCTTAAGGTAGTTATTCATTTCTCTGGCCTGCACAAATGCTTCCAAATGATTCTGTTATAGCATGTGTGTTCCAGCATTCCCTCTGAACATTGGGAAACCTGATGCCAAGGATCTATTAGTGCCTGAAGTGTGGAATGTGAAACATTGATCATCCTTTCTCTAAACTGGCACTGCTCTGAAGCAGCCTGAGAACCAGGGGAACAAGTCCACTGCCAAATCATTCTGGTTTTGATCCCATTGCACTTAATGAATAAAAACATTATTTTAGAGACATTTTATTTTTTAAAACTGTTCTAGAATTCCAGTGACGCTGACTATACTTAAGATAGGTTTTTGTGCTTTTCTGTAGAGGCATCATGAAGACATACAATGTATTATCATCACACATTGAATAGGTATTCATAAGTACTTTTGAATGATTGAGTTAATGCAGTTTCTACCAAAGTTCCTGGTTTCTTTTTTTCTTGTTTATTTATTTATTTTTTGAGACAGAATCTCACTCTGTCACCCTGGGGTTCAGTGTTAAGGTGTCATCACAGCTCACAGCAACCTCAAACTCTTGGGCTTAAGTGATCCTCTTGCCTTAGTTTCCCAAGTACCTGGGACTACGTATATCTGCCACAATGCCTGGCTAGTTTTTTCTCTTTTTAATAGAGATAGGATCTTGCTGTTGCTCATGCTGGTCTCAAACTCCTGAGCTCGAGCAATCCACCTGCGTCAGCCCCCCAGAGTGCTAGGATTACAGGTGTGAGCCACCATTTCTGGCCCAAAGTTCCTGGTTTCTAACCATATTCAATCATTAAGTGAGGCCTTTAGGCAGCATTTGAAAATAGACTGAAATATCTTGTTGTAGCTCTATAAATGAATGACCTTTGTTTTTATATTTCTCCATGAAAATTTGTAAATATACTTATGTTTCTACAAACTGATGTTTCATTTTTAAAACCTAAAAATGCTTCCACTGTTTTACTGAAATTCAATTGATGTGAAGAAGACAAAACAGCTAAGAATAGTTAGCATATACTGAGCATCTACTACTTATCAGGCACTATATCAAGGCATGCGCTATCCAAATCTTGCAAGATACATATGTTATTAGTTGCATTTTCCAGATTGGAAAACTCAACCTCAGAGACACATGGGCCCAAGCTGTCACCAGTAGTAAATGGAAGAATTGAGATTTGAATCTAAATTCAGCCTTTATGAATCTAAAGCTTGCACTCTTTGAACTCATACACAGTGTTACATCCTTTTTCTTAATGGAATTAGGATTAAGTCAGGGTGCTTGGAGGAGTGAGAATCTCCCAAGAACCTTGGAAGTATAGCAGTGATACTTTGTTTTTTCCTAAAATATTGCATAACCTTGAATAAATAGCTTTTCTTGTCAGCATCTCAATTTGCTCATAAAACTTATTTAATCCTAGCTGCTTTGGAAGGCTATTTTATTTTCATAAAGAACTATGAGCTTTCAGAAGAAAGATGGCACCTAAAGTGCCCAACATTATTTTTAGATAATAATGAAAACTTTGTGATTGTCCATTATGTCCTATAGCAATTGAATGCTTTCTGGTTCTTCTTAAGATGTCCCCAGGTGGCATTGTCATTTTCAGAAGGTACTCACAGAGGCATCCTGTGGATGAAGACAAAGAATGTCAGGGTGGCAACAGCCTGGGAATTCCACACTGATCGCTTAGTGAAAGATTCTACTGCTAAGGCTGCCTCCGCTTCCTGCCTGGCCAATGCCACAATGACCTGATGCATTTCATAAACTTCTCCAGAGAGAAAAATGACATCTGAGGGGGTTATTGCACTATGGTTTAGAGAGCTCAAGAAATCTCAGGAAAAAAGTATGTCTTGCCAGTAGCAATAGGAAACTAATGTTATACAGATATTTCAAAGGTTAGAATATAAGCTTTGTGCTTTGATGAGCTTTGACAATCACTTTTTTTTTTTTAAATTGTGAAAATGGTGACTGTTGCTATATCTACCTGGAGAGTCCTTTCTAACCATAGAACATTTATTAATGGGAGCACAGATGGTTTCCTCGAATGAGAGAAGCAGCAAGAAAAGGGGGATGGATTGACAGTTTTTATAGAAAAGATGAGAGCATGATTTCTTTGCTGGATCAACAATGATGTATTTCCCAAAGTGACTACAAAAGTTGTTTTGGTGTTCCTAAACAGTTTCTTGTATACTTTTTTTCTGTGAGTTGTTAGAACTTAGGAAAGACACTATATGTTGAGAATTCTAGGATCCAGTGATAGGGCTTGGGTTTATACTGCCCAAGGCATTTCTTTACCAGGTTAAGTAAAGGCCGATTTTAATTTGTACAAAGTGGTTTTGCCTTGTTTAAGAAACAAACAATATCTGGAACCCCAATTTTCACAGATCTGCTTTTTGCATATGATTTTATTTATAGGCATAGTTACATTTATTTGTTTATTAAATCATAGCTGTGTACATCAATGCAATCATGGGGTGCAATGTGCTGGTTTTATATACAAAGTATATGAAATATTTTCATCAAACTGGCTAACATAGCCTTCATGGCATTTTCTTAGTTATTGTGTTAAGACATTTATATTCTACATTTAGTAAATTTCAAATGTACCCTTGTAAGATGCACTGTAGGTGTGGTCCCACCATTACCCTCCCTCCACCCATCTTCCCTCTTCCTCTCCCTTCCTCTTTCCCCATATTCTTGGGCTATAATTGGGTTATAACTTTTATATGAAAGCTATAAATTAGTTTCTTAGTAGGGCTGAGTACATTGGATACTTTTGCTTCCATTCTTGAGATACTTTGCTAAGAAGAATATGTTTCAGCTCCATCCATGTAAACATGAAAGAGGTAATGTCTCCATCTTTCTTTGAGGCTGCATAATATTCTATGATGTATATATACCACAATTTATTGATCCATTCATGGATCAATGGGCACTTGGGCTTCTTCCATGACTTAGCAATTATGAATTGGGCTTCAGTAAACATTCTGTTACATATATCTTTGTTATAATGTGATTTTTGGTCTTCTGGATATATACCTAGCCCATATCACAAAATCCCAAAACCAGAGATGTTGGCATGGATGTAGAGAAAAGGGAACACTTCTACACTGCTGGTTGGAATGCAAACTAATACATTCCTTTTGGAAAGATGTTTGGAGAACACTTAGCAATCTAAAAATAGACCTGCCATTGGATCCTACAATTTCTCTACTAGGTATATATCCAGAAGGCATAGTTACATTTATAAAGAGTTTTATAGCATCAATAATAAAATCAAATGAGTGTATGGCTTTCCTAGTCATTTATTTCCTACAGAAATTTTAATAGTCCAGATCATTAGATTTGAATCATTTTTCCCCTTGAAGATAGGATGTTACTCTCCAAATGTTGATTTTCATAGTTAGAGATTTGCACTCTTTTGTGGTTGGTCAAAAAATGGTTCGAAATATAATTATGACTGTAATTATGTGGTTTATTTTCTTGAACATGGAGTGAACTTCACATCTTTGTAGATTTGTTCCTGTGTCTGTAGCCCTGAAATAAACATTTCTTCCAGAAAAAATATTTGGATTGCTTAAAGGAGCAGCAGCTTCTGTGGCTGTGGAAGATGAGTAACTGAAGACCTTGCATTTGTGCATCCATGCCGTGCACATACTCCAGAATGAGGGTTTGTTCATGGATGAAAATAGGAGTTGAATTAAATGTGCCACACTTAATAAATTCTCTGCATCTGCTTGAAAAGAATCTGGAATTTAGGGACCCAGAGAGCAAACATCAAGGCTTGGTTCTCTTGCAGCAGTATGATGGCCAAATTATTTAATATATGTAATGCTCCGTTTCCTATTTTGTTAAATTGTGATGAAGAAGATAACTGCGAAGTCTGTTGCTGAGAGGACCAAATGAGATTTGTATGTGAAAACATAAAGTAAAATATAAAATTTTATAATACTAGAGACATAATTGATGACTTGTTGAAAGACTCACGACAGTGTATGTGCTCGTACAGAAAAGCAGATGATGCTACATCATTCACAGCAGCTAAAAAATGTTTCTGTAAAAATAGAATTTTCTTGGAAATTAAGTGGGTTGCACCTCTCTTTCTTTACTTCCCTATAGTCAACCGACCTTATTTAAACATTACACTTGGAAAAAAACTAATGCTAAGCCTATATATTTGCCTAGTGTTTATCTGAAAAGTAATGTTCTAGTTTTATGTGACTGTGTTCAAGCTACATTGGTGCCCAAGTGTTACTATGTGGTTTTAGAGTTTAGTGTATCTTGTAGCTTTAAAGAGTTAATAAAATCTTAACTACTTAATAAACTGCTAGGTAACAACTATGACCAAATATCCTGGGAAATAGGAGGTTTGGCAGAAGCACCTCCTTAGCAGGGGTACTAGGTTCCATCCTTTATTTCACCTTGATTTCTAATTCTGCGTTGAACCACAAAACTGGTCAGCTTTACAGACTAGAACTTTATGATTGGCCACAAGTGAGTCAGATTCCTGTTCTATGTGTTGTTAATATCACTGGCAAGTTTAGGTAGATAAGCAATTAAAAGAATGTCAAATCCATTTGAGGACAAAAATATCTCACGGCTTGCAGAGCATCTTTTGTCCTTTCATATAGATTTAGCTTTAGGCATGGGAAAAATATGACTCCTAAAATAAGGTAAGAATGTGTGTCAGGGAGTTTGAGATATATTACCTGAAACAAATAATGGTATGAAATGTAAGGAAAGGTAAGAGCTGGTGAGAAAACAGACAAAGAAATAATCATGTACAAGTAACTGTTTACATCGCTGGAAAATGATCCTAATCAGAAATTTGCATTTTTTAATTCCTTTCTGTTAGTGATAATATTCCTATTCCTATTTCTCAAAAGGCAATTATCACATAAAATTGTTTATAATAGAAGTGCTATTGCTTTCCTGGTGTTCAGCATGTAAGATTTTTATTGGTATACCTTGTCTTTTTTTATCTAAGCACCTGCAATTATATTTACATTCTGACGAAATATAGTAGAGACGGCACTTAAATCTCCAAGTTCCTGTCTACGATCCTAAGCAATTTTATAGTCTTTTCAGCTCTGTTTTCTATGCAATTAAGGCATAGAATTATAACTCGTAAAGGTTTCATAAAGAGAATATATTTTAGATTTTAGTGCTAGATAGCTTTACAATAATTTGCTTTACAATTAGCGTGGCAGATCTGAGATTAGCTCAGGGTGAGAAGAACTTTAGGAGTAAGGCTAGAAGAATCTAACTTTGTGGGAGAAATGCTGACTGTGTGAGAGTAAAGCAGAAAGGTAGTGAGGTATTTGCATTTGTCACCAGCATGTTGAGTGGTGACAGGTGGGATGGTGATGGTAGTGCACTGAATTACCTAACAGATGACCATTTATGAGGCCCAGCTCACAAACATCACGCAAATTCTCTCCTTGAGTCTAGACTAACACATGGGACTGTGATAATTCTACTAACAAAAGGTTATGAACTACGTATGTGATACCCTAATTTGTATTCACCTAATAATCAGAAATTTACTAAGCATCTTTATAGGGTCTGTGAAGTGTCTGGGATTTTCCCATATTTACACGCTAAATTGCAGCTTGGGTAGAAGCAGAAGACACAGAATCAGGATTTGGAGGAAACCAGGACTTTATTGCTTATGGCACATCTTGCAGCCTAAACTCCACATCAAATTCCCCTACATCCACTGGGACCAATGTGGAGGGATTCACGTAGATGCTATACACAGTGTAGCTGAGAGACATGCACTTGGAGAATCTATTGCTTTTAGTGAAAGCTTGTTCTCTGCCCCAGGGAGAGATGTTACATCACTCCTCAGAGTTGCTTGCTGCAGACACAACCCTAGAAAAGGCCTGGATAAAAGAGCAAAGAGTGGGCAAAGCTTTGCATTCTTGGAATATCCTGTATGATTGATTGTCAGGGATGCTTAGGATCCATGGTTGGATAGCCTCTCCCTATAGAAGGGATCTCACTCCCAACAGCAAGGAAGTCATGAAAGTCATCTTATAAACAATGTGTGTATTATAATCTCTGTGCACATAGAGGCATACACATTTGAAGTCACACGCCTTGTTATTCTGTTCTTAGAAAATGAACAAATTGAAGTTCATGTGAAATGAGAAGCTAAATTACAAATAAATGACACAGCAGGCACTACAACATAGTGTTCCTTTTTCATAGCCTGATGTGATTACCGGTAGACAGCCTTGTATTACTGCTAAAGAATTTTCAGACCATGTTGCCTCCATGTTTTAGTGATGGCTTTTCCATTATTTTATTTACTGCCATATACATTTCGGGAAATGAGCACTCTTCTTTCTCATATTTTGCTGCATTTTCATTCTATCAGTCTATTGAGTTCCTACTTTTTTGTTTCTTTAGTTTTGAAAAATCTGTTTATTGCTAAACTTCCGTAGCTTTCACAAAGTTCTAGGAAATAGGGTCAAAACAATGGAATTGCCTGTTATCTTAGAATTACAGTTGTAGAGATAAAGTGGACATTAGACATAAATTAGTCTAACCACCCCCTCTCCATTTTAGGAATAAAAAAGCAGAAGTCCAGAGAGTCTCGGTGAATTACCACTCGAGGTTACAGGTCTTATTAGTGGAAAAGGCAAGAGCGGGACCCAGTGTTCAGTGTTGTTGCCACTGCACTGTGTTGCTGTCTGAGAGATAAAGCATTCAAGGATACTGGTAGACGCTTAATACCTTCACATCGTGTTCTAAAGTTCTGTTTAGTAACAGAGGTACTTCTGTTTTCTATGTACAGGATAATAATCCAGCTATCAAAATGATAATAGAATTATAATTTCTTCAAATCGCAGGTTCCAAACGCAAATGTTTTTCTAAGATGAGCAGATAATGTAAATGTGTGAAAGAACTGGTGTCATCAATGGGAGGAAATGAGTCTGTGCCAAACTAGAGAAAGCACAGACGTTTAGACACACTCTGATTTAACATTTATTCCTTGAATACCCTGTGTCCCCAAATCCATGTCTGCCTCTGGGTTTGGCCCTCCTGCTACCATTTTGCAACAACTGACTTGAATTATGTGGTTTTAAAATATTTTCTATATCCTTAAATGTGATTTTGTCACATAGACTTTTAGAGCTACATAGAATATTAGTTGTCAACTGGTCTAACCCATCATTATGCCGAAAATGAAATAAAGGAGATTCAGTGACATGTTCAAGTCCACAAAGCTAGCTTGTCACATCAACTGTGACTAGAATCAGATTCCCCATCCTTAGTCTTCTGTTCTTTCTACTTCATCTTGAACCCTTTTATAAAAAGAATATTGTATTTTGTAATGAAAGCAAAGGGAAAATCAGTTTTGAAATGTAGCAACATATTTTGTACACAACTTCTCAGGAACCAATCAGTAATTATTTATTGAGTACTGTATGTTACCAAGTGCTCATGCCAAGTGACATTAGGCATACAAAGATATATAAGACATTTTTGTTTGTTTCTGTCCTCTCTAGCTAGGTAAGTCAAAACTCATATAAGGAGAATAATTAAATGCTAGAATCTTTGGCATTGAATTTAAGTATAATAAAACTTCAGGAAAAAAGGGACTATTGGTAATTGATGGCCTTAACTATCCATATACCAACAATTTCATTCATTCATTCATTCATTTAGAGGCAGAATCATGCAGTTGCTCTGGGGTCGAGTGCCATGGTGTCATAGCTCACAGCATCCTCGAACTTGGGCTCAAGTGATTCTCTTGCCTTAGCCTCCCAAGAAGCTGGACTGTAGGCATTCACCATAATGCCTGGCTGTTTTTAGAGATGAGGTCCTGTGCTTGCTCAGGCTGATCTTGAACTCCTGAGCTCAGGCAATCCACCTATCTCAGCCTCCCAGAGTGCTAAGATTACCCCATGATTATCTTTTGTTGCATATTGAAAAAAAATTCTCTGTCCTGGCTAAAGGAATATTATATTTGCTGAAGGATGCCAATCCTAAAATTGTGTGTATGGCATGTGTATGTGTGTTAGAAAGATACTGAATTAGAATCTGTGTTTATTCATTATTCCTGTTAAATCATAATTTTTGTGCATTGAGATCTTAAATATCTTCTTGGCCCCTGTTTTGAAGTTTATGGAAAATACTAAAAGAGAAATAAAAGACATAGTGACTGAAGTCATGCTGAAATGGAAAAAGATATTTACCCTTTAAAAGAGATGTTATACATAAGACACATTGGTTTAAAAAATAACACCACAACTATTGTCTTCTATGCCTTTTATTTTCTTTTCACTGATATTAAAGTTCTGCTTTTTCTATGGTGTTATCATCAGCCTTACTTTAGTATTTTATATGTGGTACTTACAGGAAATTGCTCTCCTGCGCCTCTTGCATTAGTCAGGGTTCCTCAGAGAAACAGGACTTACAAGATACACACACACACACACAATTTTATTTACTAGACTTATTATTAGACTTTTTATGGGAATCAGCTCACATGATTATGAAGGGCAGTAAGTCCCACCGGATCCTGTCTGCAAGCTGGGGAACCAGGAAAAGCTAGTGGTGGTAGAAGTCCAAGTCTGAAGCCTTTGCTCCCAGTCTGAGCCCAAAGGCCTCAGAATGCACAGAGATGGGGGTACAGGGAGTGCACTACTGTAAATTCCATAGTCACCCAAAAGCTTGAGAAATGGGTGCTCTAATGTCCAAGGGCAGAAGAAGATGACTGTTCCACCTCCTGAAAAGACCAAATTTGCCCTTCGTCTGCCTTTTTGGTCTGAGCTCTCAGTGGACTAGATGACGCTTACCCACATTCCTGAGGGTAGATCTTCTTCACCAAGTCTACTGACTCCAATAATAATGTCTTCCGAAGCCCCCTCAGTCCAGTCAAGTTGACACACAAAATTAACCACCACACAGTTTTCAACTTGGTTGACATTCCTAGCAGATTATCACTTCGTCTTTTTCTTTCTCTCCTTCTCATATGCTTGGTCTTATTGCACTGTCTGTGGTGCTTTTCCTTTTTAAGTTCCTTGAAAGTAAGTCTAATAAAATATAAGTCTAATTTGGGGGTCAATAAACTTTTTCTTAAATGATCAAATAGTAAATATTTTTGGCTTTATGGGCCACACGGTCTCTGTCACAGTTATTTATCTTTGCCTTTGTAGAGAGTAAGCAGCTGTATATATTAGGTAAACAAGTAGGTGTGGCTTTGTACCAATAAAACTCTGTTCCCCAAAGTAGGAGCTGTGGTTTGCCAACTCTGTTCTAATTCGTTGGTATCATAATTGGGAGTGCTTCTTCTAAGGACTAAGCAAGATGATATCTGATTGTGTAGGGAAAAGTGTCTATGTTTTCCTTTATATTCTGATTGTAACATATAGTTTATGTTTGTTTTATAATGTATATGATATATTGATGAAGAGGAAAATGAGTGCAATGTCCAAAATAATAAATACATGATAATATAAATAACTTTACATATTTGGGGCATCTGCTTAATTTTCTGTAGTGATAGTCGTGTGCAAAAAAGATTAGAAAATTGGAGGCTTCTGCTCTAACTTTTTACATTTCTTCATAAAGGCCGTGTGTTTGAAACATACTTCTATGTTTAAATAAGAGAAAAGCATTCTCAGTAAAGGGAATAAGAGTGTGGAGTTGTGAAACAGGGAAAGGGTTCTAGAGAATGTTAGAAACTCCTGAATTCTCTTCCTCATATTCTAACATTTTAAAGAACTCTTCAGCTACTCAACAGTTGACTGTCAGTCCAATTTTCTATTTTAATCATTTTCTCTTTGACACAATAGTCTGAATTATTGCTTTATAAATTAATAATTTCTTAAATTTTTATTCTATATAAAATGTCATTCTGTATAGATGGCTTGGATCATAAATAGTAGAACCTATGTAAGGTTCACCCAGCGGAGTGGAACAAACTGGTCAATATAAGAGGTGGTCAATATAAGGAAGCAGGCCTACTGTACTGATACATACAAGTGGTCCATGAAAATTAGGTCAATTTAAGGAGGTGGTCAGTATAGGGAGGAGGTCAACTATGGAGGTTCTACTGTATTTATATTTCTTAAAGCTTGTGTTAACTCCATAGCTTCTGGAAGAATGTTTGATACATAAAAAACATGTTTAGAACTAAATAAAAAGTAAGTAAAACATCATTGGGTGAAGGTCTAAATATTATTCTCTTTAAGACTACAGTTAGAGAGGCTGTGGCCTACTATCTATTCTAATACTTGTCAACCTTTTTTTCTGAAATTATTTTGTGTTTTGTGATCCTCTTTTCCATCTCCAGCTAATCTACTCCTCCTAAACATGCCACTGGAAGTATACATTTTAACTTCAATATGAATTAGACTTAACTTACTTTGAGAAATTTTTGTTGATTTTGCGAGCTTGTTTGATGAATTTCAGTTCTTTGAGGCTATTATAAATCCAGAATAAGAATGTCCAGCGTAGGTAGCCAAGTTAAATCAAACCCTCTTTAATACTATAACATTATTGCTTTCTAGGAGTGTACCTGTATCCTTACAATAAAGAAGTGGCATGATTTCTCTGTTACTGTTAAGTACTTAATTGTGCGTGCATTGAAAGAGAAAGTTGCAAATGTAAAATACAGTATTTTTGCGTGGCCTTGTCAAGTTAGGATTTAGATTACTTTGAGAACACAATGCAGGCCGCGCTAGCATTCTGTTTTGATCAGCTTTTCTCATGTCCATTTTGTGGCAGGTTGGCCCTTTCTCTTTGCACACACTTGCAGAATTACCCTGAATTCCTGTTGGAATATTTGAAGCACAAGCAAGCTCGTTGTACCTTTATCAGTGCTGTCAACGTGTTAGCATAATTAGTTACTATTTGTTTCTCTGTTAAGAGCAAGATCCCTCAGATGCAAAAGTTGCTCTCTTACTTTGAAGTAATTAACTGTAATCTTTCAGATAGTCAAGCTTGTACACATAAATTCCCTCTTCTTAAAAGAGAAAAATTCTTTTTAACTATCTGAGGAGAATAATTTCAGATATTAAAATCCAATTTAGAGTATGCCTAAAAATGTTGCCATTTGTTTCCATCTGTATTTGCTGTTTTGTCTTTTTGTTTTCCTTTCATGCTTATCAGCCACCTTCGGTGTCTATTTGTATTGAAACAAACCAGACACTTGAGCTTGAAGAGGCATCTTGTGACGAAGGAGAGGAAAAGGATGAATCCTTACTAAGTGCTTGGTTTATGCCAGGTGCTTACTCAAGACAATTCTATGTGAAAAGCTTCCTTTTATGGGTCTTATTAACATGTTTCTTGTTATTTATTTGTTTATTTAATTTTTTATTTACTACAAGGCAAAATATGCTGATAAAAAAATATGTGTGTATTTAGGTACTCAAATGTCACTGTGCCATGAGCATGTGTCTTGTGTGGACAGAGTGAGGGAGTAATCAGAGGGGTATATAGGGCGAACACAGGAAGTTATCAGGGCTGCTACTGCTTTACAAAAATTGGTGATAAAATGCCTGTCGCTATTTGTATTGGTAAATATAATTCAGTGTATTATCAATATTTTTAGAAGATACAAGTCATTCTATCTGTGTTTAAAGAGGTTGACTTTAATGCATTACTCTGGAACAGTCATTGAGATAGATATTCACTCAATATTTATCCTGGGTTAGAGCAGGTGGTTGGATTAAAGGTTTTAGGTTTGTTATGTCAGAGCATATCGGCAAATTGTGAGGCAAGAAAAGATGTATGGTCTTTTCATTTTTCTCCTAATTATAGAATCCTATCTATATCAATAAAAGTCTATATTTGACTTTGTAAAAACTGCATGTGATGAGAAAAATAATTGTATGCATCCATATATCTATAAAACAAAATAGATTCTGGTAAGAATTGAGTTGATTCTTGAAAACGTTCTGAATGTTAATGGGACAAAAATTCTCATCTGACTTGAACCGTTTTCTATTCTTGCAGTATCTTTTTCGGTGATATAGGCTGACTTTTTTTTTTTTTTGGCACCTACATATAGCAAATAACTGTGAAACATTTCAAACCTCAAAGTGACACTAAAACTGTGAAGTATGAAATGGAAGTGCCAGAGCGTGTGAGACACATTGCATAGCACTGCTCAGGAATTCAGGGCGTGCATGCAAGAGAAATGACAACACTGTTGCAAGATGCAACATGATTAATGCTACAAAAAATTAAAGAAATAAAAACAATCTTCATTTGCAAGTGCTCTCCAGTGCCTTAAAGTTCCCACTTTCTATGTTTAGCAGCCCTGCCCTAGTTATTACACCTTTCTCACCCCATGAATATCTATTCTGAGGAATAAAATTGTAAATGAATATTCTTCTTGGTATGCCAAGGTTACTATATGATTACAAGAAAGGACGGTGGTGTTTTAGACTTCTCCATGAATGCTTATATTTCCTCCCAATGCATGAGGAAAATTAATTTTGGTCATTACATTAATTTTATTTACATCTGTCACCCGCTGTTAATAGTTACACCATTCCCTGGTATCCTCAGACAGTATCACAACTAGAGTTGAATGAGTTCTTAGAGTTCTCAGAATCTGTTGGGAGGCCCTTTGTTAAGACTGTCCCTATACATGAATCTATTTCTGAGACTCAGTCTGTACATTCTATGCTTCATTTTTGAGAAGCATGTTAAGAGGGATTTGGTATTATGACCTAGTCTTCTGTATTTCCAAATTCAGACATATGAGAAGGAAAGATGAATTCCTCCAGGTTGTCTCTGGTGCTGTCCTTAGTGGATATTGGAGCCCTGTCAGGTTAAACAAGTTCTGATGGGAGTTTATGGTTTTTGTTAGTGAAAAGCAAAAGATCCTATAAAAATATTAATGACAACAGTAACAGTTCTCTATTGTCTTTCTTTTCTTTTCTTTCTTTCTTTTTTATTTTTATTTTTTTGAGACGGAGTCTCACTATGTCATGTCACCCTTAGTAGAGTGCTGTGTTGTCACAGCTCACAGCAACCTCAAACTCTTGGGCTTAAGCGATTCTCTTGCCTCAGTCTCCCAAGTAGCGGGGACTATAGGCACCCGCTACAATGTCCAGCTATTATTTTGTTGTAGTTGTCATTGTTGGTTAGCTGGCCCCGGCTGGGTTAGAATCCACCAACTTTGGTGTATGTGGCTGGTGCCATAACCACTGTGCTACAGGCACCAAGCCAGTTCTCGTTTTCTGAGTGTTTATATACTCAGTGCTTTATATGTTTTTAGATTATAGTTTATTTAATGTATCACAGTCTAATTTACAATGCTCAGAAGTATCACGCACAAATTTTATGAATGAGGAAATGGAAGCTTAGAGAGGCCAAGTGGCTTTGCTGAGGCCAGTGGTTGAGTATCACATTTGGTCTGTTGACTCAGATGCCCACCATCCTCACCTGAAGTGCATTATGTTGTGTAGTTTGGTGCTTTTCATGAAACAATGAGTGCTTTTAATGAGTTCTTTTCAAAAACGCTTTCCTCAGAGAAATTTGCAATGGGAACATTAGTATTAGAGGGATTAGTGAGTACCCAGCTGTAAGCCGAAGCCTGCGGTGCTGAGGTGTTCACCTGAAGCCATGTAGGTCCTGGGGGCACTTCCTTCATAGTAGTGAGGGAGCTGGGGGACAGGGGTGAGGTGGTAACTTGACAGACCTGGACTGCAGGAGCTGCTACAAAAGGAAAAAGTTTGAGACATCAGGATTTACCCAGAAACGAGAGAAAGAACTCAAAGATGTTTCAGTAGAGAGTCATTATAAGGGAAAAGATTAACTGTGGGACTAAAGAAGGCTTTAAACATCTGAAATTTGATACTTGGAATTTATTCAGGACATTTGGCACATTGGCTCCTCCTACATTGCAGAGAGAGAGAGAGAGAGCACAAGCGTGCCTGGGAAGGGTGTGGAGAGCAAGTGTGTTGTAAATGTAAGCAAAGCCAGATCTGGAGACAGGAGGGGAAGCAGAGGTCCCTAAGTCTATTACTTTTTGAAATATAAATAAATGGCTCCATGAAGGTGCCTTTAAATCTTCCTCAAGGTCTCCGTCTTTAACTTCATGGCCTGTTTGCTATTCAAGCATCTTTTCATCTGTGTGCCAGAATTTCTTGCTTAGAAAGCTCTGAATACAGATATGTGAACATTCTCCATCTAGATAATGTGTGTATATGGAGAATTATCTGCCAGACACCTGTTTTAATTTTCTTTAGGAGAAAGGCAGATTAGCTGACTAGGGATATACACACCAATATTTTCCAACCGGAGCCCAGTAAGCCTGAGCAAAGGCTCAGATTTGGGCAAGTCGTTGAACTGTACCATACCTTTGTTGTTGTTGCAGAGAGTAGCCCAGGGAAGACCAATCCAAACACATGTCTTCTGGGCCATTTTGTTAAAGTTCTGACTATGATATTTACTTGGTAAAGATTCAGCTATCTCACTAGGGGATAATTGATATTATTTTTCTTTTGGAGGAAGAGTGTATACTACCCAATTTGCCAAAGCCTTTATAAGCACTGTTGTATTTTATGACTGGATCTGCTAGAAAACGAATGATTGAGAAGTTTTCAGCAGGGGAATACTTATTTAGCATAATATGACTTTGAATTTCATTTTCCATATGTTGTACTATTACTAAAAGTTTACATATTTGAGGGAATATTTTGGTAGTGTTTCATCTTGTGGCACTTATATCATGACATCTGCCTCATTTCTTGTAGAGACTGTTATGAATCCCATGTTACTATAATTCTAATCTTTACAAGCATAACTAATTTTATTTTGTTTTAATTATTTTTATATTTTTTATTGTTTGAGAGTCATCGAGGGTACAAAGAGTAAGGTTACACTGATTGCATTTGTTAGATAAAGTCCCTCTTATAATTGTGTCCCACCTCTTTGAGGCCATATACTGTGACCTCTGTCACCTTTCCCCATCCCCTTCCTATTTGCTCATTCCCCTACTCTCCCTACCCCTTGTATTACCTCATCTAGTGTCTTTATATTGGAATAGAGTAAACTGGATTCTTGCTTCTCCCTTCTTGTGATGCTTTACTAAGAAGAATGTGTTCCACCTCCATCCAGGTTAATACAAAAGATATAAAGTCTTCCTCTTTTTTACTGGCTAAATAGTATTCCATGATATACATATACCATAGCTTGTTAAACCATTCCTGGGTTGGTGGGCATTTAGGTTGTTTCCACATTTTGGCAATTGTAAATTGAGCTGAGATAAACAATCTAGTACAAATGTCCAGTAATGGGATGGCAGGATCAAATGGGAGGTCTAATTTGAATTCTTTGAGGATTTTCCGTACTGCCTTCCTTCCAAAAAGGTTGTATTAGTTTGTAGTCCCACTAGCAGTGTAAAAGTATTCCCTTTACTCCATATCCACACCAGCACCTGCAGCTATGGGCCACTCTCACTGGGGTTAGGTAACATCTCAGGATAGTCTCATATTTTTGTTTTTGTTGTTGTTGCAATTGCCACTGAAGTTTTCTTCATAAAATCTTTCCCCAGGTTGATATATTTAAGTATTTTCCTCATACTGTCTTCAAGGATTTTTATTGTTTCATGCCTTACATTTAAATCTTTTATCTTTCTTGAATCAATTTTTGCAAGTGGTGAAAGGTGCAGGTCCAGTTTCAGTCTTTTACATGTGATTATCCAGTTCTGCCAGCAACATTTATTTAATAGGTATTCTTTTCCCTAGTGTATATTCTTGTTTGGTTTATCAGAGATTGGTTGGCTGTAAGAGGTTAGTTTCATCTCATGGTTTTTTATTCAATTCCAAATGTCAGTGTCTCTGTTTTTGTGCCAATACCATGCTGTTTTGATCACTGGCCTTGTAATATAGACAAAAGTCTGGTAGGATACCCCTGGTTTTGTTTTTATTACTAAGAATTGCTTTGTCCATATGCAGTTACTTCTGACATTTTGACAATTTTGATTCTTACCAGCCATGAGCATGGTCTATTCTTCCATTTGTTAATATCTTCTGCCATTTATTTTCTTAGGGTTTCATAATTTTCTTTTTATTTTGTTATTTATATTCCTAGGTATTTCTTTTCTTTTTTTTTTTTTTTGAAGCTACTCTGAAGGGAATTGTGTGCTTGATTAGCTTCTCATCTTGGTCATTATTGGCATATAGAGGCTACTACTGATTTGTGGACATTGGTTTTGTATCCTGAGACATTGCTATAGTTTTTGATCACTTCTAGAAGTCTTGTGGTTGAGGCTTTGAGGTTGTCTAAGTATAAGATCATATCATTGGCAAAAAGTGAGGGTTTGACCTCCTCTGCATCCATTTGGATGTCCTTTATTTCCTTCTCTTGTCTGATTGTATTGGTTAGAACTTCCAGCACTATGTTAAATTGTAGTGGATATAGAGGACAGCCTTGTGTGGTTCCATTTCTAAGTGGAAAAGCTTTTAGTTTTACTCCATTCAGTTTAATATTAGCTGTGGGTTTGTTATAGATGGCTTTGATCAGATTCTGAAATGTGCCACCTATGCCAAAATCTTAAGTGTTCTAATTAGAAAAGGATGCTGAATTTTATTGAATGCTTTTCTGCATCTATTGAGAGGATTATATGGTCTTTGTTTTTGCTTCTATTGATATGGTGAATTATATTTATGGACTTGTGTATGTTAAACCAGCCATGCATCCCTGGGATGAAACCTTCTTGATTGTCATGAATGATTTTTTTAATGTGTAGCTGTAATCTATTGGCTAGGATTTTATTGAGAATTTTTGCATCTATATTCATTAGTGAAATTCTCCTTTTCAGTTGGGTCTTACCTTGTTTTGGTTTCAGGGAGATGTTTGCTTCGTAGAACATGCTGGGGAAGATTCCTTCCTTCTCAATTTTTTGGAATAATTTTTGCAATATGGGAATAAGCTCTTCTTTGAAGGTTTGATAGAATTCTGGTGTGAAGCCATCTGGATGAGGGCTTTTCTTTTGTTGTGAGATGTTTTATTGTTTCTTTGATTTCAGTTCTTCAAATTGGTCTCTTCAGAAGATCTGTTTCTTCTTGATGTTTCTTCCCCTCGGGAGAGGGTGTGTTCTAGGTACTGATCCATTTCCTCCACATTGTCCAATTTCTGGGCATAGAGTTTCTTATAGTACTTAGAGATGCTCTCTTATGTCTCTGTGTCATCTGTTGTTATTCCCCCTTTATCATTTCTGATTGAGATTATTAGATATTTTACTTTTCTGTTTCTAGTGAATCTGGCCAAAGTTATTGATTTAATTTATTTTTTTAAAAAACTAACTTTTTGTTTCATTAATTTTCTGAATAATTATTTTGTTTTCAATTTTATTCATCTCTGATTTAATTTTGGCTATTTCTTTTCTTCTGCTGGGTTTGGCATTAGATTGTTCTTCTTTTTCCAATTCCATTAGATGGTTCATGAGTTTGTTGATATACCATCTTTCTGCTTTTCTAATGTAGCCTCTAATGAGATAAATTTCCCTCTTAAGACTGCTTTTGCTGTATCACTCAGGTTTTGGTAACTTGTGTCTTTGTTGTTATGTTTGAGGAATTTAAAGATTACTTCTTTTTTCTCTTTCTGAACCCAACTATCATTCAGTATAAGGTTATTTAATTTCTAAGTCTTTATGTGGGAATGAATGGTTTAGTTTTATTGCTTTCTGATCTGAGAAGATACAGGGTATAATTTCTATTCTTTTAATTTTGTTGTGGTTTTATTTGTATCCTAGGATGTGGTTTATTTTGGAGTACATACCATGGGCTGATGAGAAAAATGTATATTCCTTAGCTTTGGGATAGTGTGTTCTGTATATGTTTATGAATCCCATTTGTTCCAGGTTCACATTTAAGTCCTTTGTATCTCTGTTTAGTTTCTGTTTAGAAGATCTGCCAGTTCTGTCAGAGGGGTGTTAAAGTCCTTGACTGTTATGGTGTTATGGGATATCATATTACTCAGACCCATTGAGTTCTGTTTCATAAATCTGGGAGCATTTAAGTTGGGTGCATAAATATTAGAAATTGAAATATCTTCTTGTGTTATTTCTTTGACCAATATAAAGTGTCCATCTTTGTCTTTCTTCACTTTAGTTACTTTAAATCTGTATCCATCTGAAAGGAGCATATGGGGTCTTTAGTAAAACTTGGGAAGTTTTCATTTATGATAGTCTCAAGTAGGGCTTTCATTCCTTTGGGACAATCTTCTTGCCCTCAGGAATCCCTATATGGTTCAATGCTTCATGGATTCTCATAGTACTCTAAGTGTCTGTTCTGCTTCCTCTCTCTTCTTTTCTGCCTCTGTAACTATCTGGGTTAAGTTGAAAACTTTATCCTCTAGTTCTGAGGTTCTTTCTTCTCCATGGTCTAATCTATTTTGGAAACTTTCTCCTGCATCATTCCCTGATTGTGTCCTTCATTTCCTTAAGTGCTGCCATATCCTGTCTATATTCTATATATCTCTGATGTGACTTTTGGTTCTGTCTTTCCATTTTCTTGTCCATTTCTTTTATTGTCTTTATCATCAATATTTTAAATTCCCTTTGTGTCAAGTCCATTAATTATAGGTGGAGTCTTCTGCAGTAGCTGCCTCATGGTCCCTTGGGGTAGTTCATCTGTTTGATTTTTCGTATTGCCTGAATTTTTCTGTTGGTTCCTCCTCATGTGTTCTTTGGTCTTGTTCACCTCCTTGTCCACCTTTTTCCTTCTCATTGTCTCCTATGTTTCAAACAGAAGTCTTTGCTCTTCGTGACCATATTTTGCATTATGTCTTTGTGACACCAGGTGGCACTGTGACTTTTTTTTTTTTTGAGACAGGCTCTCTTTCTCACCCTCAGTGGAGTGCCGTGGCAGCGTCAAACTGCTCACAGCAACCTCGAGCTCTTGGGCTTAGGTGATTCTCTTGCCTCACCCTCCCAAGTAGCTGGGACTATAGGCGCCCACCACAACACCTGGCTAAGCACTGTAACTTTTTTAGGAGACAGAGAGTGTAGCCAGCCACCTCTATGGTTCTTATTCCAAACATAGTTGCCTTCAGCTATTGCCTGATTGTTTCCACCCTGATTGCATTCCGACCCTTCTTGGTTGGGATTCTAAAGCTCACAAGAATCCTTCACGGGTAGGTCTCACAGTACCCCCTTACTCTAGTTCCCGGTGGGTGCAGGAGTCCCTTAGCCTGTCCCAAGAGTGGAATTCTGATCCTGGCAGGTGGAATTAAGACAGCCATGCTTTAGGCCCCTGCTAAGACTGTCCCATGACCTTCCCATAATGGCAACCCTCTGGCCCCCCCCAGACCTTCTCAGTATGGCAGCCTTACTAGCCACCAAACCTATGGTAAATCCACTCCAGCCAGCATTTAAATTTGGTTGCTCTATACTGTTCAAGTTCACCTACTCTTCCAAGCTTTCCACTCTATGCACAGCTTCCCCCAAGAATTAAAAACTCTAGAAAGGCTTCCTTTCATCCAAGAACTCTGTGGAGGGCCAGCTGATCCCAGTGGTTGCCTAATTCATCAGATTTCGACCACTCTGGATCATACGCAGTATCCAGCTCACCACGTCCTTGCTGTCCTTCCTGAGTAAGATCCATGCACCAGGTATGGCTGGGTTCTCTTTTTCCCTAGTTGTTCAGGAAAACTGAGCTGAATGATCCTTCTGGTCTGCCATCTTGCTCTGCCCCCTAACATCACTAATTTTATACAGTACTCACTGTGTACTAGGCCTTCTGCTAAGTACTTTGCATGTATTACCCCATCTCCATGACAACCTATTAGCATCTTATACTTTTTATAATTGAGGAAGCTGAAATCAGAGACATAATATATCTTGCCAAGGGTCATACTGGTAATAAACTATAAAGTTTAAGTTTACAGTTACTTAAGTTTGTCTGCCTTTATAACTACTTTTCCATATTATCTGTCATAATTAAGGCAATTTTGCCTACCTGGAGGATAAGATTTAGATTCCTCAAATAACATACAGTTAATATACTCATTTGTACATTGCAGACATTGAATTGGTTATTTTTGTTTAAAATGTCGTAAATTTATTAGTATTGTGCAAAAACCTTTTTCATTACTATTACATTTTTAAAAAATTTTGAAAATAATTATCTTTTTGCTTTTGTGGTACATTTTGTACTATTGCTTTATAGATTGAAGTTTCATGGTGGAGGTAAATTGTACTGACAGTTGGATTGCTTGATCTTGGGAGTTTGAGACCAGCCTGACCAAGAATGAGATACCATCTCTACTAAAACATAGGAAAAAAAACAAACTAGCCAGGCCTTGTGGCAGGCATCTGTAGTCTCAGCTACTTGGGAGGCTGAGGCAGGAAGTCACTTGAATACAAGAGTTTGCAGTTCTTGTGAGTTATGATGCCATGGCAGTCTACCTAGGTTGAGTACTCTCTCTCAAAATAAATAAAAATAAATAAATAAATTGCCCTGACAAAACATGAATTAATTTTCAACTCTTAGGCTGATGTCATAGACAACTTTATGTTCTCATGCATTTAATTCAGCTCTGCTCATGGTTCTTGGCTGAGTTCCATTTATAATATTCAGCAAACATTTACTGAAGGACTAATATCTGCTAGATTAGGCATTAGAACATTTATTCAATAAATAATTGATTACCTGTGTTGTGGTATTATGAAATATAAACTTTTGGTAAGTGCCTATGATGTTTTCTTTTTTTCTTATAACTTGTATGGTTCCCTGCAGATGATGGGTAAAGGAAGTAATCAATAACAACTCATAAGTTAAATGATCTTATCATATTGAGGATAATAATTATTTAAAAGAAGGTAGAGTAGGAAAAAAAATCTATAAAGTGAAATCTGAAGTATTCAAATAACCAGTTTAGTGCAAATGCCTTTTTCCCTTTCTGACATAGAATCTGAAATTCATTACTTCTGTACCTAGTAAATGCATTAATAAATTATTTTATTTATTCAGTTAATATTTTGGGCTGCTGATAATGTTTTATGTGGGTTAAAATAAGAAATTCATTCATACACTAAGAATTTGTTGAGCATCTATTAAATGCAAGGTACTCTCTTTGACATTAATCATATAGTTGTGAATAAATGAACTTTACATCTGCTGGGAGTAAATAAATAGGCAAAAAGCAATTAAGGAAAAAACAGATAATGACAAAATATGATACTCATAAGGAAGGAAATAGGATAATGTAATTTTTAATGGTGGGGACATAATTTTGATACAAAAACAATACCATGAATGACTCTCTAAGGAACATATATTTGATCTGCAGTCTGAAAGACAAGAAGTACTGTATTTTGGTAAATCTGCTCTGGGAAGAATATGCCTTATCTATAGTATTTCTTGACTTTCATGGTGTAAATATTCCCACCTTGGCTGATTTTAGACTACCAAGCATTGAATGTCTGGATTGCAAAATTCCTGAAAATTTAACCATCACTTCTTCAAAGCTGGTGCAGGCCAGTTACAACACATCTCTGGCAATATTGTGAAGTTCTGGGAAAGAAAACAATCCAGGCAGGGCAACAGCTCTGATGAGGCATAGGCATTGGTTTACTTACGGTCCTAAAGGAAGACATCACAGCTGTAGTGTAATGGCAGAGAGAAGCATACTACCATTTCCCTCATCTTAGAAACATACTGAAACTGTGACCTCCTTTCTTAAATGTATGTTCCTGAGGAGATCATTTCATCTTTCTCCTTTCCTTTCTCATATTGACAGGGGAGTCTCCATGAGAGAGGTGGACATAAATCTGATGACATATGGTCCTATAGATATGGCAAGGAATTGATTTTTATTTTAAGAGTGGTAGAAAGTCATTGAATGGTTGTAGAAAATATGTTTTGATTAAATTTCCAATTTTATAAGATATACTGGCCTCAATGTGTAGGATGCAGTACACAGAAGATAAAGGAATATAGTGGACTAATTATAAAGTTATTTTTCAGTCCAGGCAAGAGATAATGGTGGCTTAGAATGAGTTATTGTTCAACAGATACTCAATTCTTTCCTCCTCCACTTTGGGTGGGAGTATATTTGCTTGCCCCACTGATTTTGAGATTGGGTGTGGATTGTTTTGGTCAATAGAGGTGAGAAAACATGATGCAGATGATGACTTTAAGTGTACTTAGTAGTTTATCTTGTCTCTTGCACTCCATAGTCTATCATGGAAAGACTATGCCCAGGTAGCTGCACCCTCTAGCCTGGAGCAGAATTGTTGTGGCCAACTCAAAAGAACTGTGAGCAAGAAAAATCTAGGCTTATAAACTACTTAGTTTTGATTTGGTTTTTAATTATTGTGGTGTTAGTGAAATTGGAGAGAAATGGACAAATTTGGGATATATTTTGGTGGTAGTTAATGAGTTTTTGGTAAGAATAAGTAGCTGTATGGTGATACCATTTACTAAAATAAGAAAGACAAGAAACAACAGTTTGGGGGAGAAGAAATCAAGAATTTCATTAACTATAATATGTTTGAAATACTTAATAATGCATACATAAGTCTGAGATTTTTGTGGGCTGGAGGAAAAAGTTTTGTATGTTCATACATTGATGTATGAACACGTTTAAAGCCATGGATGGAATTAGATGAAATCTCCTGAAGAACAAGTGAAGTTGTCATAAGCAAAAATGCTTAAGACAGGGGCTAAGACATTCCATTCATTCGAGATCTGATAGAAGAAGGAGAGTTATCAAAGGAGATTGAAACTCAGGAAACTAGGAGAAAGTTTTGTTACATTTATAAATTTGTTTTTAGTTTAGAAAATTTTGTTACATTTATAAAGGATAGCATCAGAGAGCAGGACATGTGGCTTCCAGCTCGGAACTTTGGTACTGTCAGCAACCAAAGAGCAAATTAAATATGGGTGATACTGAGAAAGGCAAGAAGATTTTTGTTCAGAAGTGTGCCCAGTGCCATACTATGGAAAAAGGAGGGAAGCAGAAGACTGGGCCAAATCTCCATGGTCTCTTTGGGAGGAAGACAGGTCAGGCTGCTGGCTTCTCTTACACAGATGCCAATGAGAACAAAGGCATAACCTGGGGAGAGGATACACTGATGGAGTATTTGGAGAATCCCAAGAAGTACATCCCTGGAACAAAAATGATCTCCGCTGGCATTAAGAAGAAGGGAGAAAGGGCAGACTTGATAGCTTATCTCAAAAAAGCTACAGATGAGTAATAGTTGGCCACTGCCTTATTTATTACAAAAGAGAAATATCTCACAGCTTTTTTTATGTGTACCATAATTTGGTTGGTCTCCTTTACCAGAATTCAGATCATGGATGAGTGACAGAATATTTTTGTTGGACAGCCCCGATTTAACTAAGACTGGCTTGTGGTTAAGTGAATATGATCGGTTTTTTGGATTTTGATAGTGATTCCAGTTCAATAAATGCTATCACTGTTTTCCATTTCTAAAGATATGTTCAGATTTAACTAGTGATATTTACCTTTTCACAAAGGTAGTCAATTGCCATCCAAAAGCCTATTGAAGATTTTATATTTTTTTATCTTTATAAAAAATATATATTTTATCTTTATATTAAGATTTATATAACTGATTGTGTGAATATATTTAAATACTGGGGAAATCCCCTCACTGTCTCAGAACCAAGCAAGACTCACTGATGTTTTAATTGGTGTTCATTAGCCTGTTAAAGGTGAGGGGTGGAGAGAAGGTAGCAATGTTTCTTTGTACTTTTGATCTTTATTATGCCAATCTAATTTCCCTGGATCTACTAAAATGCTGCCTTTTATTTATCGAAAGGCATTTTAGTGTGGTTTATGTGTAATGTCAAATAAAGAATATTTAACATTTCTCTTATTTTATAGATAATCTATAAGGCCATGCTTTTAAAAATCAATATGTCAAGAAATGGCAAATTAAACTTGAATTATTTACTACCTAAAAAAGAAAAAAAGATAGCATCATCATTGAGTTCTGGAGGCCAGTGTAAAGCTCATAAAGACTTGTCCATTGGATGTCATTGTGTCTTTGAAGAGAACAGCTTCCACAGAGCAATGATTATGTAAACTGGATTGGGAGTGTACTGAAGAGAAAATAGGGTGAGGAAGTGCAAACAATATATGCATAAGACTACCAATTTACACATTTTGCTGTAAAGTGTGAGAAACTGAATAATAGCAAGAAAAGGTTATTTATTTATTTATTTTTGTATTAATCATTGCTGTGTACATTAATACAGTCATGGGGTACATGTGCTAGTTTTATATACCATTTGAAATATTTTCATCAAACTGGTTAACATAGCTTTCATGGCATTTTCTTAGTTATTGTGTTAAGACATTTATATTTTACAATTAGCAAGTTTCACTTGTACCCTTGTAAGATGCACCATCGGTGTGGCCCTACCAATTACCCTCCCTCCACACATCCTCCCCCCTCCCCTCCCCTCCCTTCCCCCCTTTTGTTAAGTGTTAGCTATGATGATTACTGCATTAAGTAGTGATTTGATTTAAAAAGTTTTGCTTGACCTTTGTCAATTCTTTCACCTACCCACTTACTATTTAGTCCAAACCTTTGCCACTTTCCTAGAAGCCCTTATGAAGTCTCTGTCCCCTTTCCTCAGTAAATGATCTTACATCCTACTTCATAGATATAATGAATGTCTTCATGGTGAACTCACTGGAAACTTATTATTAGCCATCTAAAATCTTACCCATGGTTTTAGAAGATGCTTCTTTTCTTCAGATCATGGTTGAATTCTATCCTATTTTTTCCCTACTCTGCCAGGAACGCACTACATCTGTTATGTATTATTTACTTTCTTTTACTGTTCCACACACTCCTTTCCTGTAGTCTTGAAGCATGCTACAGTTTCTTTCATCTTAGAAATATATTGACACCATGACTTCCTTTCTGAAGTTTATGTAATCTCTCTCCTTTCTTTTCCCATCTTGAAATGGTAGCCTACATTTATTATCTTCAATTACTTTATTCCTTCAACCCAATGAAAGCTGGCTTTCACTTCTGTTTTTCCATTAAATTGTTCACCAATGACTTCTGAATTACAAAAGTTAAAGATACATTTTATTGTTTGTTTTAAATGAGATAATGAGATAATGAAAACATATTTTCATAGCATTGCAGTTGTAATTACCCAACTATTTATAGTTGATGTAACTCCCAGAATGTAGGCCTCATACTCCCTAGTTTATTTCTTCCATGCCTAGCAGACCACTTATCACACTGTAGGCATTTAATAAATATTTGTTGAATGAATGATTGACTAAATGGATGGATACATAAAAACAATTCCTGTCCTCAAAGAACTATCAAAGAGTTCACAGTCTAGTGAGAAATTGGCATTCTATATAACACACATGTGCTGGAAACTCCAACAGTAGAAAATCATATGACATCTACTCAGCCCACACACTAGAATGTGAAATGTCAGTAGATTACAATCTGTCATTCTTGACTAATGAATCTGTCTATAAATTTGCAACATTTTCAAGTTTTAAATTTCATGAAAATAACTTCATATGAAATTGAATACAGTTTAAATAGTGCATCTTAAAAAGAGACAAAGGGAGAAAACAATTTTATAATCTTCATACATAAAATATAAAATTAATTTTTTGAATGAAAACAAACTAACTGATCTATTAGGTCTCTGTGAAGAAAAGACCGTAAATCTGTACTAGCTCAACTGTTTCATAATGTGAAATCCCCTCTATAAAGTTCTCCAGAAAGTTTCTGCCCAATCTTTGCCAGGAGACACCTGTCATGGGAAACACCTTCTCTTTTATGACATTCAATTTCTAAATTATTAAAGCTCTAAAATCTAGAAAATGAATTCCCAGTAATACATTGGTCAAATTTCACTATTTAAGCTAGGGATTGTTTTTTACAATCTGAATTAAAGCTCCTGCTTTTTTGTGGAGGTTGGAAGAAATAGGGACATTTTATGAAGGTCCGGGAAGAAATGGGAATCAGTAGAAGGAAGTATATATGTACTATCTGTGGTATCTGATGAAGTAATTGAAATAAATTAATCCATGTCACTGGCAAACAAAATACTGATGTTGAAAAATCTGTGTGATGAAATTATAGTTATTAAATATTTTATTTATTAATTCCTATAACGAATGTTTGATAAATGTGCTGGATATTATACCAGATGCTGAAGATTCAAGGGCAGTAAATCGTATTCCACAGCATCAAAGAGTGTAGAGACTAATACAGGGAAGGGAGTCAGGTAAACAGTGGGTGCTGCAAATTGTTTCAGTGTTAAATTACATACCTTTCCTTGGGCGGAGGCTTGAAATGTCAGTGACTAGCAAAATGGGGAGAAGTATTTTAGGCCTTATTACCTTGTAGAGTACCTGAAACTCTAAAATGCAAAAAAAAAAAAGGGAAGAACAAATCTAAAGAGTTATTGTAGCTCAGAACCCAGTTTTGTTCCTTTGAGGATTTGCATATCTCTGGTGGCCTTGAACTTTTAGTTTTTAGCATGAGCAAGTCACAGAGCAAATATCTGTGGTGCATACAGATGGTAAGTTAGGTCTGAGACTCCCCCAAATCTGAACCCCCCTCCGAAAGTGATAATATCTGTGAGATATTAAACTGGAGGAAGGGAAAGAGAAAAGCCTTGCTTGAAAAGGGAATGGCAAAGAAACATGACTGTCTTAAACTTAGCTCAGAGAGAGGACAGAATGAAAAGTTTCCGGGCTGTGTCTGTGGCTCAGGGAGGAGGACACTGGCCCTGTATACTGGAGCTGGTGGGTTCAAGCCGGGCCCCGGACAAAACTGCAAAAAAAAGAGAAAAGTTTCTTCTTATAATTCATAAACAAGCTCACCTGAGATCGGAATTTATATTACCAGTATCTTAGAAATCCTTGAAGTGAGAAATTAAAGTTATCATGAGTTGAAAATATTCTCAAGTGCCTGGAGAAAGTAAGCTCAAATTATTTCTTGTGGAATAAATCTTAATCCAAGGTTTCATTCAACACAAATAAGCCCCATTCCTATGGAATATGGGTTGCAAATAATTCATATTCCTATGCCTCCCCTATCTTTGTTAATTAGGTTATCTCCTATGTTTATAGTAAATGTTAGAAATCAAGAATGTATTTGAAACTTACAGCACATCTTAATTCAGAGTAGTCATCTTAAGCACGCAGTAACCATATGCTGATGGATACCCTATTGGACATGGCAGTTCTAGGCTAAGTTGACATAAGAGACACAGGCAATCCTTAATTAGATCATGGATTAAGAACTGTCAAAAGAGTACGGCACTGGCCCCATGTACTGGAGGTGTGGGTTCAAACCCAGCCCTGGCCAAAAACTGCAAAAAAAAAAAAAAAAAAAAGAATAAAAAAGAAACTACATGATGAAGTATTTAAGGGTGAAATGTTGTTGTTTGTGATCTACTTTCAAATGATTCAGCAAAGAATAAATTATGTATACTTGTGCATACACATATATCGATAAATATATAAAGTATTTGATTTGAACAACTAAATTTACAGGTTTGATTTGTCAGGTTAATATAGAACAGTGCTCCTAACAATTAGAGAATATACATTATTTTTACACAAATATGGAATATTAAGAAAGTTGACTACATAGTGATATATAAAGTAGGAGTCCACAAATTTCAAATAATTGGAATTATATAAAACCTGTTCTCTGATTACTATGAAATGAAAATAATAATACAATGATAATTAAAAATTTCATAAATTGGAAATGAAAGCTCATTTATGAAAAGTAGGGAAGATGGACTAGAGCAGGGGTTCTCAAACTTTTTAAACAGGGGACCAGTTTATTGTCCCTCAGACTGTTGGAGGGCTGGACTGTGGGCCCTGGGACTAGTTGTCTGCTAAGCAGGACAGGCAGTGGTGGCAAAAACACCTGGCGGGCTGGATAAATGTCTTAGGTGGGCTGCATGTGGCCCGTGGGCTGTAGTTTGAGGACGCCTGGACTAGAGTATATCATGTTTGGAAGCAGGAATCTAAGTGAGGCAGCTGATACTAATGTATCAGACAAGAGCTGATAAAGATCTGAATTAAGGTGGTGTGTGTGGAAAAAGATGGAAGGGATTTGATGATGGAGTGGATTAAGGGAGAGCGAATAGTCAAGATGCCTTCCAGGTTTATTGTGGACAGTGATCTCATTAAAAATGAAAGAGCCAGGCTGATTGAAATAGATATAGTTGGTTATTCAGTTCAAGAGTGGTCTGAGCAAGATATATAGCTTTGTGATCCATGCACATTTAGGTAATACCTTTAGCCAAGGTAGTGGACCGTGTCCTGCAAGTAAAGTGCTAAAAGGTAGCCAAGGGAAAAAAAGAGCCTTGGGGCTCACATAACAGCTGGAGGTGGTCAGAGCAAAGTGAGCCAGGAAGGAAGGGAAGGCAATTGAATGGATGCTTGATTCCAGGTGAATGAGTGATTGCTGACAACCCAGCTCTCAGGAAAGCATGGTAGGGAGTGTTACAACATAAAGGAGTCTTCGGTTAGAAGTTTTAATGCAGTGGTTCTCAACCTGTGGGTCGTGACCTGTTTAGGGGTCGAATGACTGTTTCACAGGGGTTGCCTAAGACCATCCTGCATATCAGATATTTACATTACTATTAACACAAATAATTTACATTACTACTAACAAAAATAATTTTATAGATGGGGGTCACCACAACATGAGGAACTGTATTAAAGGGTCGCGGCATTGGGAAGGTTGAAATCATTGTTTTAATGCCTTATGTTATTTTTGTTTAATTTCATTGAAACAACCTCTTAGGCTCGGCGCCTATAGCTCAACCGGCTAAGGCGCCAGCCACGTACACCTAAGGTGGCGGGTTCGAATCCCCAGCCCGGACCCGCCAAACAACAATGACAGCTGCAACCAAAAAATAGCCGGGTGTTGTGGCAGGCGCCTGTGGTCCCAGCTGCTTGGGAGGCAGAGGCAGGAGACTCGCTTGAGCCCAGGAGTTGGAGGTTGCTGTGAGCTGTAATGCCACGGCACTCCACCCAGGGGGACAGCTTGAGGCTCTGTCTCAAAAAAAAAAAAAAAAAGAAACAACCTCTTAAGTATTTATCTCTTTACCTGCATTTTCTTTTTCTGTCTCCCTGTCTCTCTTTGACTAATTATTACAATCAGAAGTGATTTATAAGTTGTATTTCAGAACTAAAATTGTAGAGTTTGGTGAAATTGGCTTAGGGACTATATTTTACATAAAGGGAATGTCTATAAACTCAGAGATGTTATAATTTGCCCAAAGTCACACATTAAGTATGGTTTCCAACCTAAAGATTTATCTGAACTGATTAGAAGCAATGTTGGGTTTTCATGTTTTAATCACCTTTCTAGTGTTGACTAAAGAAAAAAATCAAGCATTTAAAAGAATTCGAGTTAATTTTATTTAGAAGTCTTCCTGAGGACTATAGACCTATAGTCTCCAACCCCCAGGCCATGACCTGACCAGTACCCTCTGTGGCCTATGAAGAACAGGATAGCTTATCAGGGAGTGAGCAGCAGGTGAGCGAGCAAAGCTTCATCTGGATTTATAGCTGGTCTTCACTGCCCACATCGCCACCTGTGCTTCCCATCCCGTCAGATCAGCAGCTGCATTAGATTCTCATCAGAGCACGAAGCCTACTGTAAACCACGCATGGGAGGGATCTAGGCTGTGAGTTCCTTGTGAGAATCTGATGCCTGGTGATCTGAGATGGAGCTGAGCAGCAGCTGCAAATACAGGATGGGACTGTCTAGTGGCAGGAAGACAAGCTCAGGGCTCCCACTGGTTCTGCATTATGGTGAGTTGTGTAATTATTCCATTATATGTTATAATGTAATAATAATAGAAATAAAGTGCACAATAAATATAGTGTGCTTGAATCATCTCAAAACCGTCTCCCCCAAACCCAGACCATGGGGAAATTGTCTTCCAACTAGTTCCTGGTGCCAAAAAGGTTGGGCCCGCTGCTATAGATGGAGGCTACAGCCTGGGAATCGTACTTGACAGAGTTTCTATGATGCTGCTCCAGCACAGTGTTTTAGCTCACAGTTCATATACAGGTTGTAGAGCAGCAGGACCAAACTTTGTGGCGCCAGGGGCCAGTTTCATAGAACTTTCCATGGAGTGGTTATGGGGAGTGTGGAGGAGATAGGAGGCAGAGCTCACGTGGTGATATGAGCAGGGAGGAGGCTGTAAGCACAGATTAAGCTTCTCTCACCTGATACTCATCTTCTGCTGTGTAGGCCAGTTCCCCACAGGCCATGGGCTGGAACCTTTTTTGGCACCAGGGACTGGTTTCATGGAAGTTTTTCCAGGGCCATGGGGGAGAATGAGAAGGGACAGAAGGCAGAGCTCAGACTGATGCAATGTGTCCACGTTCCTAACAGGCCATGGTTTCGAGATGACTCAGGCACACTGCCTTCATTGTGCACTTTGTTTCTATTATTAGTACCAGGGCTTGGAGATTGCAGTTGTAGAGTTTCAGTACATACAAAAGCACACCACACTTGCTCAGAAATTAAAGCAGAATCACATCAAAGTTTGGATGTAAGTGTACATTGGTTAGATTACAGAGGTGTGATCACTAACCCATCAGACATTCTCTTATGGTTACTAAAAGGTAGGGAATAAGATCATTTATCTTTTAAGGAATATAGCAAGTTAGGTAAGTGATGTGGGAGTCGTGTGTTCTATCCTACTTTCTCTTCAGAGATCTTTCCAGGGAACTACATGTCCTCACTGAGTCAGGGGCTTTGTGAAATTTTATTGGCAAGCAGAAATGAGCAGACATGGTTTCTTATATTTGTTACTTTGTCTTACGCTGGGGATTTTTTAAAATCATCTTTAAAATCATCTCATTTATAACCTGAGGACGGCCTGTAATACTAAATGCTATGCAAATCCTAAGTAAATAGTTTCTATATTATTTTATAAATATAAATGTTTATTTTTATTATTATATTTTTATTTTTTGAAATATTTATAGGGTATATAGGTTGAGCCCTTGGATGTGGAAACCATGGATACAGAGGCTGACCAATCAATACATATTAACATTCTGTTTTCCATTTATGTCAAAAGTTTATATTCTTATACATTTTAAATCTACATTAAATACTGTAATCTAGTATACTTTTCTATTTGTTGCCATTTGGTTGGCAAATACTGTTGTTGGTATTTGATGCCAACTAGTTTGTAGTTTTTATAAAACAGGGTTTTGGCTCATGTGCTTGCTGTATCTTTTAATGAACTTGAACTAGTAATTAGAAGGTACTCTGTAGATACGACTTAATATTTTTATTAAAATATTTCAAATTGTAGATCACTAGCCCCGTTATCTGTGCACAATAGAAAGAAATGGATGATGAATATTTTAAAAATATTTATTGTGAATTTCTCTTTAGATTCTAAGAACTAGATTTATTAAGAAGCGAGACTGTTGTCTTTTCTGGACTTTTAGTCTTTCTATGAAGTGATGAGATTTCTGGAGCATTCAGCATTTCTATTTCTATAAGTAATGATTTGACAAATTATTTTAAAATAGCAGCTCCTGTTATAAAAACTAAGCTTTTTATTGGTAATAATAACAATGGTGATATGTATGTAAATAAGTGAGGCTTTTTGTATTCATTGGTATGTGCTATGCTGTTACAGCCATTTCTCGGGAAGCTGTCTCTTTTATGATATATGCAGTTCATTTACACTGTACTCTTCAGTCCTAAATTTTAGTAATTGCAAAACAGCTAAGTAGCATGGGTGATAAAAAGCACTCAAATGTGTTTTTAAAGTATCTCTGTGTTAGTAATTTTTAGGAGAATATTATACCTCTTGTTATTAAAAATCTGAGATTTGCAATTTAATTTGAAAAAATGCATTTAAAACTTGAAAACCAATTGTAGTATACAATGAAAGTTTTTTTTAAATTCCAGAACAAGTTAAATTGGGTAAAATCATGACTAATATTGAATCGGTGAGTAAAAATATGGAGAAAGAAAAGCAGCTGTACCGTGGGAAGTCCAGGTAACACACAATTAGCTAACCTATGGGAAATATATATTTTCTTCTACTTTGCCAATATTCTCTGACCGATTGTTATGGTTTCTTAAGTCTGTCTGTTAGCACCCCATACACGAGGCTAATTGATCCTTCTGCTTGAGTCCCTCAAAGCATATCAATCATCGAAATTTTAGTTTTCAATTTCAATTAACTTTTGAACTGGAAGATGTCTGAGTAGTTAAGCAAACCATCTGGGTTTTACAGTGCCTAAGCTCAAATCCAATTTGTGGCTTTCTTGATACAAATGCCATATTTTATGAAAATATTACATAAGGTTAGAAATTTAATAACTCATCTGCAGCAATTAGGGAGGAGAGTAAGTTATAATTTTCCTTTTTAAATCTAACAATTGAAGGTTAGTCTTTTTCTAAAAGAAGGTGAGGGTGGTTCTTCAAAACGTAGTTTGAATGCAGGAATTCCGAGCGTTGCTTCTGCTTTCCACAAGTGGCTGGAGATGGGTCAGTTTCTTTTCTAAATTACTGCATGAAATATCATCATCTTCAAGATAACTTTAAAATCACGTACAAAATTGTTGGCCCTAAAGCTGCAATAGAACCTCCAACAGTCCTTCATCACATATTTTGTAAGAACATTTATACTTGTAAACAGTGCTCTGTTAAAAATGTATTTTTCAGGCTCAGCACGTGTAGCACAGTTGTTACGGGGCCAGCCACGCACATTCTCCAAAGGTGGCAGGGTCGAGCCTGGCCCCAGCAGCTAACCAACAATGACAACTGCAACAAAAAATAGCCGGGTGTTGTGACAGGTGCCTGTGGTCCCCGCTGCTGGGGAAGCTGAGGCAAGAGAATTGCTTGAGCCTAAGAGTTTGAGGTTGCTGTGAGCTGTGATGTCACAGCACTCTACCATGGGTGACATAGTGAGACTCTGTCTCAAAAAAAAAAAAAAAGTATTTTTCAGTGGCTTGTTTTACTTTAATTCATTAATATTACATCATGGTCAGAGATCTGGGGTAACTGGCACTGCTATAAAAGAAATTTAAGAAAATGCGGCCATGGCTATAGGGAAGGTTGTGGGTCTTCCCACATTTATGCTTCAAATTGTGCTTAACAGTAGAAGATCCATGCTCAAGATAACCACTTTCTTGGCTAACTCAAATTTGAAAGAGTGGTATATAGGTGCAGCTTTAGTCCTGAGGGTTTGATTTTATCCATGATAAGGACCAATATTAGTTACAAAGGAAAGAATTTATTGTATCAAGAATTCACCCGTTTTTAAAGTTCCTTTCTGCCTTTGCCCTTTTTAACCCAAGGTTCAGGTTGGTCTAGCAGAGTAGCAGCTTTTAAAAGAGTCATTATTATAGCAATTTAGCCCAACAGTTTTGAATTTCAGGTAAGCTTTTAATAACTGGAAAAATGAATTGAACTAATTTAAAAACTAGTTTCAATATACAGTATTTAGATGAGAATGGTAATTCAAGGAAGAATAATAATGATTTAGGGACAAGTGGTACACTCATTAAAAATCTGATCAGGTAAAGTATCTTTCACTATAATGTATTTCTCAAGAGAGTTGAGTAATTCCCTAATAATTGTTTCTTATGCAGTGGTGCAAGATAAAGGTCTCTTAACAGCCCAATTTCCCATTTTCAATGAAAACATGTCCTGCCTAATAAGGAAGGTCAACACCCTTTGAAATGAACAGCAAGTGCATGTACTTCCTATGACATCCCGGGGCATATAAAGCCTGAACTTCAATACGTCAGGGCGGCCTTGTCTTTATTTATAGCTAGCTTATGGCAGTGACTTGTTTCCTATCTTAGCAGTTGGCTTCATTTCCTTGTTGATGTGTAATGGGAATGTAGAGGGGAAGACAAATAAGAGTTTTGGGACATGGTGATTCAGGGTTTTCAAAAACCTGTGTTTTAACTAGACAAATAAAATGTCATTAGACTGAAATTTTTTATTGAAATCTAGTTCACCACATAAGGAAGATGAGGAAACTTAGCAGTGAGAGTAGAAGTAACAGAAAGGAGAATAGAATCAGTCAGGAAATGTGGTCGGGGATTGTTTACAATGCAGGGACAGACTCTGGGACCAAAGCAGTATGAATTAGGCAGCTCTTCATGAGACTCTTGAAAGGTTTCTTAAGTTAAATAGTTACCTGTAAAAGAAGTTGTATATAAACTATGTACAATTCCCATGACAGAGTCTTGAAAAATGCTAATTGTTGAGACGACACAAATATTTTTAGATAGACCATAGAAATATCGACCCATCAAAAATTTCCTCGGATGAAACATGAAGACATTATGATAGTTTTATAAATGTCTAATTACTTTTTTTCAATCCTCTCTATTTATTACCTATGGAGGGAGAACAAAACAGAATAGTTCTACATTTTCAAATTTAAGAAAATAAAATTCTTCAACGTACCTTTGAATTCTGAATTCAAAAATTGTCATACATTAAAATACACTTGAGATAATAATGATAAATGTGAGTGCATTCTAATATGTTAATTTTCTATCAACAAAACTCATTACTTATTTAGTAGTGCTAAAGTTTTAGTTGATAATATCTGGTGCATTTGGAGGTCTGACAAATGCATTATGGTAAATGCATTCTATAATCTGAGCATGTGAGCCTGTGCTTCTTCCCCTAGTTTTGTGACCAGTGATGGCTTCCTCTGTGTTACACGATGATTTGTGTTGATGCTATTCTGATCAATTTAGTAACAGAATAAGAGAATTATAAAATAATGATAGAATTTCTCATAGAAGTTCCATTTGTGTTGAAACACCTATCATTTCACCTTAATGTTTATAAAATATTTTGCTTAAGTGGATGAATCGTCTACTTCTGTTAGACTCTTTCATTAGTAGGGAATCAATGAAAAAATTCAATTAGTTCTGATTTGGAGATTAAATAATACTTATCCATGCACCAGATAATAGATAGAAATCAGACTGTGTCTGGTCAGTGAATCTGGGCCCCATTCTTGGTGGAATATAAGATTTCTGTAAGTGCACAGAAATTATTCAGTATTATAAAGTTTGTATGCATTTATGTACATTCGAGCGTAGTAAAGGTATGGAATATATTACATATGTTAATTGTGACAAATACAGTTAATATAGTACTATGGTTTCTGAAGTCCCACTATTTCAATTCAAATCCTGGCTCCACCCATTTTTTTTAGCTCAGAGAATCATACACATCATTTTACTATTACACTTAAACCTTAAAAGTCTCAGTTTTTTATTTATATAATACAACAGCAGCAGTGGCTTACTGAGAGGATTAAATTAGGTCAGACATGTAAAAGGATTAGAATGGTGCCTGGCCTATATGAAGCATTTAAGGACTTATAATTATTACTAAAGTATCAGGGTGATGAGATTAGGGGTGGTTTTTATTTTCTTTGCTTTTGCTTATTCATATTTCCTAATGTTTCTATGTGGCACCTGACTATTTAGCTGACATGGCTCCAAATCATGTTAGGAAAATGTGTTACTTAAAATTGCTTTTAAAACTGTGAACAAATGATATGTTCATTTTTTCCGATTTTTGTGAGATGGGTGCTCCTTTGGAAAGCAATTGTTGTATTTGTTATCCATCCCTAGAATGAACCAGCAAAATTTGGCATTATTTTTCTTCATTCAATAATATTTACTCTTCAGGTATTTGAGGTTAGGGTACAACAGGTGGAGTTAAGTGGTTTTACTCTCTACGAGTAGTACTTAATACTATAACACTAGTCTTGAAGATTTGTATAACAAAATAGGGGCTACTAATTCATTTAAAGATCTAAATTTATGTTTTGGAAATAGACTGTTGGAATCGTTACGTAC
>NW_003852436.1:9494312-9504905 GCF_000181295.1 Otolemur garnettii | reverse complement strand
GATTTTGAAGACAACTACTGATAACTAGTCTTACACTCCAATATTTGAACTCGAGAGAACATTTGAAAGATGTATGCCTGAGTATCGAAGGTTATAGTAAGTTATAAATCCTTGCAATTTGTTTTATCTATAATTGAGTTTTTACTGTATTTACCCCACATATGCATAAATGTATTCATGATCTATGTGTATATGACTTAATAAAAAAATAAAAGTTTTTCAAAGATAAAAAAATAAAATATGAGTGATACTTTTTGTACAAGAAAAACAAAAGGTTACATAAAATTATTTAAAAGAAAATATATATGATTCCTTAAAGACCTTTATGTGTGATTGAGAAACTCTCTGGAACTTGAATTAAAGACTCATGGGGCTATTGATTACAAGAGACTATTTTGCAGTTTTCCTTCTTTTTAACTTTTTACTCATGTTCTTGAGGTTCAGGCTGTCATTAAGGAAAAACTGTCCTTGTAGATTGAGACTTCAGTTGGTTTTGGAAGAAGCATTCAAAAGTTTGCAGAATAAACTCCTCTTTGGGTTTCAAGATACTTTTGTGTAAAATGTCCTTTATCCCACTGAATTTTTGCCAGCTTTTATTTATTTGTATGGGTTGTTATAGAAGGAACTCTAGAACCAATGAGAGGTCCATTCACTTCCAAATTTAAATTCTATGAAACACATTTTTATTACTCCAACTAATATTCGCCAAACCAAAATTTGTGAATATGATGTCAGAATCTTAAAGATATGCAATAGATGTGTTTTAAAATTTTGATTTTTTTTGTTGGTCTACAACTTAAATTCTTTTAAGTCTTGATCAGATTATTTGAGGCCCTAGAGTGATAGAATAATGTGTGGGTCTCAACTTAGTCTAGAATTGAATATATGTGTATAGAAGTGAATGCTGACAAATAATCACATGAAACGAGGCTCTAATGAGTGTCATAGTTTAATAGACAATAATCTTAAAACCTATCTCCTAGAAAGCTATTTTCTACAGCTCTTTATCATAAGTTAAAGTTCTACTAATTCTGTGACATTTGGAGTTTATTCAGGATCAGGGCTGATGAAAACCCCTTTTCAAATACCATCCGTCTCAGATAAATCATTCCTGTGTTCATCATGCACAGGAGTTTCTTAACTCATTGAAGGGTTCAACAACTCTCATGGTTTTAGTTTGAATGTTGAAATTAATTTATGTCTTTTTTCCTGTTCATGGAGCTTACTGTAGAAGGGCTTGACCATTGTTTATTTAGTACCAAACCAAAAATAAAAGCCTTTTCTGAAATATTTGTCAAGAGAATCCCAGTAACTAGCAATAGATTATTGTGAAATTATGAGTAGAAGGTTAGCAAAATCAGCTGTTACCTATGTGGTAAGTTTTGAGGTTTTCTAAAGGCTCTACCCAGGTAAAAATGTTCTGCCGAATATCTGAAGTGCTTACTAATGGAACCATAACTTCATGAAACCTAAAAGACTCCCTATACCTATCATAGAGGCTGGCATGTAGTAAGCATTAATGAATGTATGCTAAATGAATGAATGGATATAAATTAGAAGGAGAAACCACCCAGGTGAACTATTCTTTAATATGCATCTATCTCTGCATAGTAGGCTAAAACTACTGCTAAAAGAATATGGGATCACAGTATGCTATTTTTTTTAAACTGATTATATGTAGACTGCAGAGATATGATCAAAAAAGTAGAATGTTAAGCAGTTTACATGCTTTAAAAAGAAATTGTTGAGTAGATTAGTTTTATGACATTAGAAGTCTCTAATCAGAAACTTTCACGGGGAGGTGAAAGGTTGCAGAAAGTATTAAAAAATTGTAATAAAAATTATTTCCAAATGCTATAGGAATGCCTACCTACTTGCTTTCTGTTGAATTTTACAAAAAATGTGTGCATGGGTATTGATCAGTTAGTTCCAGTTTAATAGTGAGTACATGTGATGTTTCTTTTTCCATTCATTCTTGGGAAACTTAACTTAGAAATAATGGTCTCCAGTTCCATCCAGGTTGTTACAAAAAGTATTAGTTCAGCATTTTTTTTTTTTTATGTCTGAGTAGTACTCCATGGTATACATATACCACATTTTATTAATCTACTCATGCATTGATGGACACTTGGGTTGATTCCACATATTTGCCATTATGAATTGTGCTGCAGTAAATATTCAAGTGCACCCGTCTTTTTGATAAAAGGAATTTTTCCTTTGGGTAAATACCCAATGGTGGGATTGCGGGATCAAATGGTAGGTCTGCTTGTATTTGTATGAGGTTTTTCCATTTGACTTTCCATAGAGGATGTACTAGTTTGCAGTCCCACCTACACTGTGTAAGTCTTCCTTTCTCTCTGCATCCACACCATCTGCTATTTTGGAATTTTTTGATAGAAGCCATTCTCACTGGAAGTAGTGATAGCTCATAATAGTTTTGATTTGCCTTTCTCAATGATAGAGACATTGAGCAGCTTTTCATATGTTTATTGGTCATTTGTCTATCTTTTGCAAAGTTTCTTTTCATGTCTTTTGTCTACATTTTTATAGTAATGTTAGTTTTTTTTTTTCCTTACTGATTTTCTTGAGTTCTGTATAGATTCTGGTTATCAGCCCTTTATTGGATTTGGTACAACATTTTTTATAAGGCCAGAAATGTCTGAAAGCTTGTGAACAGCAATTGATTTTGTGTTAACAATTAGTAAAGTATATAAAATGTTGTTTTTCTTTTTTGAATAATCTAAGTGTAGTCCCATTTTTTACCTTGGATAAAAATGACTACTTTTTTATGCGTATTAAGTTTTTAATTTTAAGGTATAGTCTAAGAGATGTACACAGCAAAGCTTTTTCTCCACATCATTATTATTAATCTATTTAGTACGTTATAGCTTCAACGAGCATCTGACACAGTCACTAAGATATTTAATAAGAGAATGTAGCTTAAATAGGAGAATGTAGATCTTGCAGTTTTGTCTGGAGTACCTGTTAATTTTCTGGACTCAAATTGGAATTACCGAATTTGTTTTTCTTTAGAATAAATATTATTAAAAGAAAAGGAAAGGAAATTAGAACGTAAGATTTAAGACAACTCATAATTTCTATTCATATGATTAAAAATTATTTGTCTTTCTCTATATCTATCTCTGCTATAAGCCTTGCTAAGTTTTTTTTTTTTTTTTAAGACAGAGTCCCACTCTGACGCCCTGACTAAAGTGCTGTGGCACTATAGCTCACAGCAACCTCAAGTTCTTGGTCTCAAGCGATCTTCTTGCCTCAGTTTTTCTATTTTTAGTAGAGACAGGGTCTCGCTATTGCTCATGCTGGTCTGGAATTCCTGAGCTCAAGTAATCTACCCGCCTCCTCTCCCAGAGTGCTAGGATTAAGGCGTAAACCACCATGCCTGGCCTAAGCCTTGCTGTTTAAAGCTGTACAGCATAGTGATTAAGAGTGAAGGCACTGGAGTTAATCTGATGAGGTGGGAACTCTGGCTCTGCCAGTTTTAGATGGAAACCTCGTCCAAGTTATTTAACTGCTCGGTGACTCAGTTTTATCCTTGCATAAATGGAGAATAATAGCAATTTCAATCTTAAAGTATTTAGGTAACACTTGTAAAGTGCATAACATATATCCTGGTGCTTAATAAAATTGAACTATTATTAATCATAATTTCCTAGATATAACTATATTATAAAACATAATAGACTAAAAAAGAATTGTTTTACCTAGCTTTGGCCCTATCCTAAGGATATGCTACAAGACTCACAAGACACACCTCATCACAACACTGACAGACTGCTTACACTGTCACAGCATGAACTTAGGAAATGAGGTTTATGCTATTGTGTGAACACAATAACTGTGGCACTTAATGATGTCAGCTATTTTTGCTATTATCATAGTTGTCATCCTGCTGGAGACCTTGAATTTGCCTATTTATCCTTCTATTTCAGTCATTTGGTAGGTAATTCTATTTTTTTTTTAAGACAGAATCTCACTCTATCACCCTAGATAGAGTGCCATGACCTCATAGCTCACAGAAACCTCAAAGTCCTGACCACAAGTGATCCTCTTACCTCAGCCTTCTCAGTAGCTGGGAATACATGTGCCTGCCACAATGCCCTGCTAATTTTTCTTTTTGTAATAGATACAGAGTCTTGTTTTTGCTCAGGCTGGTTGGGAACTCCCGAGCTCCAGCAATGCACCAGCACAGGCGCTGCCCGAGAGGGCATCTTTAGACCAGTGATAAACAATAGACATCAAAGGTGAGGCATATTTATAACAAAGTTTTCTAGTCGCCACATTAAAGAAATAGGGAGAAACTGATGAAATAAATTTTAAGCACACATTTTATTGAACCTAATATATCCCAAATTCGTCATTTTTATATGTAAACAATATGAAAAATTGTTAGTCATATATTTTCTGTATTTTTTTTTTTTTTACTAAAGTTTAAAAATTTAGCATATGATTTAACTCTCCAGCCCACCTCAGTTCACAGGGAATGTTTTTAAGTGCTAATGAAAAGACATACACGGCTGGTAATTACCTTGTCGATGGCCCGGCCTTGGACTTTGTGCTACCAAGGACTTTGGTCGCTCATTTCTGTATTTACATTGTCTCTTATACTGCCTGGTACCTAGTAAATGTAGAGTAAATATTTAAGAGGGGAAGGGGAAAAAAGGAAGGCAAGGAAAGGTAATAGAAGAATTTTCTAGTCAGATAGAGCTGTTTTATCCATTAGTAGCTGATGACCTTGGTTAGCGTACTCATCCTCCCTAAGTTTTGTTCTGTGTAGGAATGGAGATGTTTGTGCCCGTCTTTCAGAATTGTTATGTAAGAATGAAATGAGTGCCACACAGGTAAAGCGTCCACCTGGTTGTCTTCTATCCCTTTTGGTAACCTGAATTGTTCTACAGGGTGGCCATAAAGTTTGTGTGCAATTTAAATTTAAATTAGTAAATTAAATATTAGATGATTTAACATACCTGTCTCTGCTTTTATTAAGTTTTATAAATATTCCCAGGAAATATAATATTTTCTTTTTTTTTTTTCCAGTTATAACTGAATGGAAAGGAAGAAACTAGAATGAGAAATTAGGAGGTTCTTGGCATCAAGATTATAGCCAAGGACAATTGTGTTAAATTGCTTACCATGCTGTGGAATTAATTACCCATGATCTTAATTATAAACAGTTAATTTATAAAACAACCTTAAAATGCACATGTCTGTATTTAGCTACATGAACATTTTGGTTCATAAGTGTCAGTCTGATATCCAATTTAAAACCTTCAGTTCACAGTCTCTTCAAATCTTCTTACTTCCCTCCTGCTCAGGCTTGGCCCACGGCTCAGGGAATTACAGAAGAAAATAGGGGCACGATCCGTTCTTTTATTTCCTACGCTCAGATTCACACATGGACTCACAGTATAAAAAGCCTACAGAAAAAAGCCACAGGATATTTTAAATATATGCATTTAAAATTTACATACATACACATATACACATAGGGTGCCCAAATATACATACATTTTAAGAAAAAAAACTATTAAAATGGTAATACTCAAGTCATGTTTGACTTCTGCAATTATAAGTGGTACAAGTTAACACATATTATTGGAATATATTGAGCATTAATGCATATCACACACATGAGGGGTTAGCTTCATGGGCATGGACTTGGCAATCACATAGGACCCAACGTTCAGAAGGGATTTAATGCTTTGTGGTCACCTTGAAATTCTCAATAACTTTATCCTTGAATCTGTGTTTTGTGAGTCTGGTGTGATGATGAAGTTTACCCTAGAGAGCAAGTTTTTCAACCTTTATTATCTCATGGCACACTTGAACCTATCGTTGAACTTCTGCAGCACACTTAAATGATCTTGATTAAAAAAGAAAGAGTAAAAAATACTTTGAACTTCTTTTGAAAATTATTTTCTTTTTTCTTTTGACACAGAGTCTCACTATGTCACTCTTGGTAGAGTGCTGTGGCATCACAGCTCACAGCAACCTCAAACTCCTAGGTTTAAGCGATTCTCTTGCCTCACTCTCCCAAGTAGCTGGGACTACAGGTGCCCGCCACAATGCCTGGCTATTTTTTTGTTATAGTTGTCATTGTCACTTGGAAGTTCCAGGCTGGGTTTGAACCCTTCAGCCCCAGTGTATGTGGCCGGCGCCCTCGCCACTGAGCTACAGGCGCCAAACCCTTTTGAAAATAATTTAATTAATGATGTTTAAAAATTTTTGTGGCATACTTAGGATCCTTGCACTGGTTGAAAAAAAATCGCTGGACTAGAGGCGTGGATCCTTGATGTCTAGTAGGCTCCACCTCCTGCCAGCCTCTCTGCCTCCCAGGGACAGGATCTTGACCACCTGCTTCCTGGTTTATGTGATTTTCTGATTTCAAATGGCACTCCTCCCCTCCCCCATAAAAGATGTTGAAGTCAGTTCCTTACAACGTTTACAAACTTCTTTTCTCTCACAAAGTTTTTGGTTGGTTATGTTATTGATTGATTGTATCCCGTAGGCTAGGATAAAGCTTTTGTGTCACATGTATTTGTTTTTTGTGTATTTCTGTAGACTTTTCTCATTGCCTTCTAACTTGTGGCTTTGCTTTGTATAGGCAGGTGGTTCTTTCTGACTGGCTATTGAAAGGATTGCTTATTTTAGAATTCTAGTGATCTCTCTGAGACATGTTTTGGTGAGCATCATACTGTGGCAATTATTTTTCCGAGATACTATATGTCCTTCCATTTGAAGATTCTAATCTTATTTTACTTCTGTAATTGTTTATTAAAGTCTGTCTATAATATTTTGTATTATTTTGTTTCTTTTCTTTTTCCTGTTTACTATGTCCACATTTTTCTCATAATCCTTTTAGGCTCTTTGATTGTGTTTCGTGTTGTTCACATCCATCAATCCTATTTTCAAAGTCCCGTCTTCTGTCTTCATTTCTGCAAATGACTTTATTTTTTCCCTTTACTTCTTCCCTGAACTCTGTTGGTTCAGGAAGTTATCTCTGTTATCTCACCATATCTTTCCTGAGCTTTTGTATCCTTTTTGTTTGTTTGTTCCTTTAATGGAGGGGATATCTTTTCTCTTTTAAAAAACCTTCAGCCATATGTTTAGTCAAAATCGATTTATTATTTGTGCCACCAATTTTTTTTTCTTTTTTTTCTTAGTAAGAGTTTTCTTGTGACATTCATCTGTCATATTATTTTGTAATTTTTCCATTTTTGATATGTTAATTTTTTTTGCTCATTCCTCACTTTGTGGTGAGTTCTTCCTGGACCTGCCATTTGTAGAAAGTTTATGAGAGGAATCCGGGCAGGGTTTCAGGTTAAGGGGACACACCTTTAATGACACGCGTTAGTGTATGTGCACATGGTCTTTTAGCTCCTAGCCATGTTATTTCTACACTGAAGGCCAACTCCCTTTGTGGAGTATCTCTCCTTAAGCCTTCTTCAGCTGGACCTTGAATCCTAAAACTGTGAAACATCTGTATGATTCTTCATCCAGCATGACCTTCTCAACTTCTTGAGACCTTGTGAAAATGTGGTCCAAGAACTGCTGCTGTCAAAATAAGCACCTACCCTCCATTTTTCCCAAATGGATTTGCTCCGTAGGACGTGGTTACTTATTTTTGAGAGCTATTCTTTCCCTTATATCAGACCTGTAGCTGTAGGCATTTTTAACTTCCTCTTCTTCTATTCCCATTTTAATTTGGTTTGTATTAGGAAGCTTTTTTTTTTTTTTTTTTTTATCTGCTTTGCTTCAGGGTTATGGATGCCTTCTGATTTTATGTAAGAAATTTGCATATCTTCAGATTTAGGGATATCATCTGATTTCGTGTAAAGAATTTGCATTTCTGATTTTCATCTTCATTATTGTTTTTAAATTCTTTCTGAGAAGAAAAATGGGCAAAGACTGTATTTTTCTCCACCATTTACAAATGAGAAGCTGTGATAATATTTGGGGAACTAAAGCCAATGCCAAGAAGTGAGTCTTCTTGAATGAATTATAGTTCATACATGAATATTTAATACAAAATGTATCATCATATATCTGTACTTATATGTTAAATGATAGTCTTATAGCTTCACCAAAGTTACGTATAAAATACCAAATTAAAAATAAAGTTTTAATAGAATGTATTAGTCTCCTAGGGCTGCAATAACAAAGTACTACAAACTAGATTGTTTAAAACAACAGAAATTTATTATCTCATAATTTTGGTGGCTAGATGTATGTAGGTAAGGGCCGTGCTCCCGTTTGTATTACCTTCTGGTTGCCCCATGTGTGAACTTGGCTCTTGGCAATATATTGTCAATCTGTGTCCCTGACTTTTATGATACAAAAGTATCTACCCATGTGTCTTCTCTCTTGTTATAAGGATGAAAGTTCTTAGGGGCTCATCCCATTGCTGTATGAATTCATAATTCTATTATATCTGCAATGATCCAGTCTTAAAGTCTGGTCATATTTTGAGGTATTAGGAGTTAGAACATATCTTTTGGGGTGACATAATTCAACCAATAACATAGAGTCTACTATCTTTGGGTAGAGAAAGGATTAACTAATTATTTTAACTCACTCACATTTTTGTTTTTAATAGAAAGGCAAGGTTTATAAAACAACTTTAAATAAACACAGACACTGTACTTTATTTTTTTTCTACTGTAACAAAATGTATTAAACAAAACCTTTAAATTAGGTTTAAAAGCAGCTAAAAAATGTAAGGCTGCTCTAGGCTCTTATTATCAGAAGACTGTTATCTGGGGTGGCACCTGTGGCTTAGTGAGTAGGGCGCAGGCCCCATATACCAAGGGTGGCGAGTTCGAACCCAGCCTCTGCCAAACTACAACAAAAAATAGCCAGGCGTTGTGGTGGGCACCTGTAGTCCCAATTACTCAGGAGGCTGAGGCAAGAGAATCGCCTAAGCCCAAGAGCTGGAGGTTGCTATGAGCTGTGATGCCACAGCACTCTACCAAGGGTGACAAAGTGAGACTCTGTCTCTTAAAAAAAAAAAAAAAAAAGAGGGAGAAGACTGTTACCTGGGATCTTTGGGCTCTCAAACATCAGAAATCCTAATAACTTATCATGAAAATACAATCTCTTCTAAAAAATATACAAAATGCACTGCTTAGGTAAATATCTCTTGATTGTCAAGGAAGACAAGATATCAGTCTCAGTCGCAGATCGTATTTTACTTATATTTGCAGTTTCCATTTTTCACAGTTTTGGGAAGCCTCTGATCTGTGGTGTAAGTACCATACCAAAAATGGAATAAGAACAGGGGAAAGATGCACCTTAATGTACGGATTAATACATTCATAATATTGTCCAGAAAGACTGTGAACTGGTGCTAGCAATTTTCCATGAAAAAGAATTGACCTTTGTAGATGGTGATAGTAAGAAACTGGATAAACTGTAATGATGTTAAATATTTTTTCCACCACGGATACTTGTGGTAGGCAGGTCCCAAAGCACATAGCCCATAGCAGGTAAACATGACTAAATATACAGCTGTGTTTAGAAAAGTATGGAATGTTCCCAAGCCACCTGCAGCAAATTCAAATCCGGACTGCCAGGTCTATGGTATAATGGAAGACATGAAGGAAAGTCACATGGCTTTTTTTCTTACATAGAACAAAAAAGACAGGATCTAATAGCGCAGTAAATTTGGATGAGTGATAAAGCCAGCAGGTGCATGACATCCTCAAAGCTGTGGGTGACCCTAAATATGCAATAATATCTCATTAAAATGAATGATCTACATTTCAGCTGGACATCACAAACAGAATCTTTGATGCAGTTATCAAAAAGATGTATAGTCCTTGATGTAAGAATTCTGAAGGGTATTTTTCACAGGATTTTCTAGCTCTTTTAAGGGGTTCTGCTTGCTTTCCATTTAGTTTTACTCCCAAATGTGCACATGGTTTTCAATCAGTTAGTTACAATTTAATAGTGAGTATTAGTCTTTCTTTTTCCATTTTTGTGAAATTTCACTTACATGGATGGTATCCAATTCCTTCCAGACTGTTATGAAAGGTATTGGCTCACTATTTTTTTTAATGGCTGAGTAGTACTCCAGGGTATACATAAACTACAATTTATTAATCCACTCATGTATTGATGGGCACTTGGGTTGATTCCACACCTTTATAATTGTGACTTCTGCTGCAATAAACATTCTGGTACATGTAGTTTTGTTGACAAAATGACATTTTTTTCCTTTGGTTAAATACCCAGTAGTGGGATTGCTGGATCAAACTGTAGGTTTCCTTTTAGTTCTTTGCGGTATCTCCACACGACCTTCCCTAGAGGTTATACTAGATTGCAATGCTACCAACACTATCTAAGTCTTCCTTTCTCCTGCATCTATACCAGCACCTGCTCTTTGGCGATTTTTTGACAAAAGCCATTCTTGAGTTAGGTAATATCTCATTGTGGTTTTGGTCGGCACTCTCCTGATGGTTAGAGATGTTGAGGAGTTATTCATTTGTTTTTTAGACACTTGTCTATCTTTTGAAAAGGTTCTGCTTCTGTCTTTTGTCCACTTCTTTTCTTTTCTTTCTTTCTTTTTTTTTTTTT
>NW_003852436.1:9489697-9494091 GCF_000181295.1 Otolemur garnettii | reverse complement strand
TTTTTTTTTTTTTTGTGGCATTAATAAGGCAGATTGATTTTCTTCTTGCTGATTTGCTTTAGTCCTTTGTAGATTCTGGTTATAGGACCTCTATCAAATTTATAACATGCAACTATTTTCTGCCCTTTTGTAGGTTGTCCATTCATTCTGTTGTTTCTGTGGCTATGCAGATGCCTTTTAGTTTAATCAGGTCTCACTTGTTAATTTTTGTCATTGCTTTGATTGCCTTTGGGGGTCTTCATCATAAAGTCTTTACCTAGGTCAATGTGTACAGTGTTTTTCCAACCTTTTTTTCTATAATTCTTATAGTTTCATGCCTTTTGTTTAAGTCTGTTACCCATCCTGAGTTAATTTTTGTGAGTGGTGATAGGTGTGGATCCTGTTTCAATCTTCTACGTGTGGCTATCTAATTGTCCCAGCAGCATCTATTGAATGGGGACTCTTTTCCCCAGTGTATGTTATTTTCTGCTTTATCAAAGATCAGTTGGCAATATGAGCATGGCTTTCTATCTGGCTTTTCTGTTCTGATCCATAGGTCTGTTCTTGTGCCAGTTCCATGTTGTTTTGTTTACTGTAGCCTTGTAGTATACATTGAAGTCTGGTAAAATGATACCTCCCAATTTGTCCTTTTTGCTTAAGGTTTGTTTGGCTATTTGGGCTTTTTCTGGTTCTACAGGGGACTTAGAATTAGTTTTTCTAGAGCTGCAAAACATTGCAATATTATCTTAATGGGGGTTGCATTGAATCTATAGATCACTTTGGGTAGTATACCCAGTTTAATAATTCTGTCAATCTGTAAGCATGATTTATTTTTCCATTTTTAACATCATCTGGGATTTACTTCCTCAGGAACTGGTAGTTCTCCAGTGTGCTTTTTATAATAGCTATATCTAACCATTGAGACATGTAGATTGCCTTGTTTTAATACTGTGTTTAAACTTGTATATTTCTTAAGTTGGATAAAAGTGTTTAGAGACCTGCCTGATCAGGAGATTTAAATATAGCCCAGCATTTCTTAGTTATCTCTTTTATGGATAGATAAATATGGACAAATTGGCCTTTAAAACTTGACACCATAAAGCCAAGGAGATGAAGGCATTGAATTTGTGCTTTGTTTTAGTTTGTGGGTAAATAATACCTATTAGCTCTGGTGTTAGTAATTGGACAATTTTAATGAGGTATTTGTTACTAGAGGGGATGTTATTTGAATTGACCATTCTTTTGAAATAATAAAAAATATTAGATAAACTATTTTTAAAAAATTATCTTTAAAAATTGCCAAAGAATTAAAAAGAAAGTACAGAAACTTTATAGGCCAATTTTTTGTTGATTCCTTATATCCAGAATAGGAAGGAGAATATTGGAGTGTGAAACCTATTTATACTACGAAGGTATTGCTGATACCGGATACATGGGGAAAGCGAGCATGTGGGTGGGGGCAGTACCGTCAAGGGTCAAGGCCTGTCCATGTTGGAGACTGTTAGAAAAGACCCTCTCCACAATAAGCCAGGGTAAGAGCAAACTAGAATAAAACTCATCCCTTTCCAGGTGGCGACAGAACTGTTATAAAATGGAGGGGGAGGCAGTGTCTTGTTTCTGAACAGAAGAGAAAAATGAGAACAACTGCAACAACAAATCTCCTAAAAGTTGTAGCCACAGACTTTTGTGTGGGTTTGCATCTTGTGTATACTGTAACTTAGCTAGGGAACCTCAAAGTATGACTTAATTTAAGATAATTTCTAACTGGTTGTGCCCTGGCACATGGTAGAAGGACATGTGAACCTTTTTGAATAAAGAGAACTTATACAAAATTTTTTTTTTAAGGGAAGAGGTGATTAAGGAATCAACGCATAAGGAAAGAGTACAAAAGGTAAACACCAAACTGGACAATAGTAAAAGCCTCTTTCAGATGCAGATATTGGAATTACCAGGTCTAGATATTTAAAAAATTAAATTTAGTGTGTTGAAAGAAGTAAGTGATAGGTAGAAAATACCTGAAGAGAATAGGAAATTATAAAAAGTGACAGAAATTTGAACTAGAATAGCGGAACTTCTTAAACGGTCATTGTCAGTAGACAGTGGACATTATTTGGTAGCATATTGGATGCAACAGAAAATATACTAGCAAACTAGTAGTTTAGAAGACATTATCCAGGATGTAGCACCAAACAGTGAGTGAGAAAACAAAGGAAGGATGGTGAGAGTAATGTTATGAAAAACCCATGTTGAGATCTAACACACTTATCAAAGTCCAAGGGAATATTCCCTATTGTGGGTATGGCTAATGTAATAGCTACAGAGATAATTGCTCAGAAAAAGAGAAGAAAAAGGAAAAATAGAGAAAAATTATTTTCAAAGTAAGGCAGCAAGATAACTAAGTTCTCAGTTATTATAATGAAAGCCTGAAGCTCGTGGAATAGTCCTAATGTGCTTAAAAATCAGAATTGTCCATCTAAAATTGTATAGGTATTTTTCAGGAGGTTAAATAAAGACATACCTATAAAAATAAAAACTGAATGTGTTCATTACCAACAGACGCTCAGGAAGGAAATACTAAGGCATACTTCAAGACAAAGAAAACTATCTTAGAAGAGAGAACTGAAATGTAAAGGAAAATACAGATTTTAATAGCTCTAATAATTGGTGGAAAAATAAAATAAATAGATGAGATATATAATAGTGATAATGTCTAGTAGTCTAGGATATATAATTAAAATATTAAATAGTGACTATATTATCTATAAATTAACACAAATTAAGGCATATTAAAGCATTTGTTTTATCCAAGAAGAGGGCAAAGCTTTTAGCAATGTATTTTTTAATATCTAGAATATCACTTTCAAAATTGTATAACTTTTGAACTAGTAACAAATTAAAAATAGTATTATATAATAAAAAACATCTTAACACAAATGAGGGCAAGAAAGTGAAGAAAAGGAGTAAGTGCAAAATAGAAAACAAAAATTAATAATTGAATATAAATGAACAATATGCACTAGTTAAAAGTCAAAGGATTTCAGAGTATAGAAAAGAAATTAATTGTATGTCATATATAAAAGTCACATTTAAAACAAGATACAGAAAAAGTTGAAGCAAAAGGTTATTAGCTCTTTTTAATTTAGTGTTTACATAGTATATCTTTTTCTATTATCTTACCAATACTAAGGTACAAAAGATGATAGTATAGATACCATTCACTAACAGGAAAAAGAGGGAGAATGTTACGCCATTACTTTTGAAAATTTGCATACAATAAAAAGAATTCCTGGAAAAAGATACTGTACCCAAACTGACTCACTAAAAATTAAAATAAATAAATAAAAAGCCTGAAGATGTTCATAATCATTAAATGAATTAACTCTTTGTAAAAAATATTTCCACAAAAATTGTCAGGGAAGATCACTGGCAAATTCCTTAATGCATTCAAGTAATAACAACTTTAATCTTACATATTTCAGAGGATGGTAAAATCTATTTCAGAAATGTAAAGGTTTAGGTTCAAACAGGAGACAAACTATGCAGTGATTGAAGTAAGGAAAATGTAATATAAAGAACTATTAAGCCATGATGAAAGAGTAACTATTAGATGTAAGAGAACTCTGCGGGATACCTTGAGGCTGACAGAATGTATCCAGGGATGGAAAAACTTGGAAACCACTGACTCTCTGCCGTGGATGGATTTAATACCTCCATGGAGAAGGGGTATTTGCAGCCCTCTGGGTAGCAGAAAAGTTGTGTGCCTGGGCCGGAGCTGGACCATAGTCTCTGGGCAAGTAGGAAGCATCCCTGTGGGCTGCAAGCAAGCTTCAGCTAGAGGTGGGTACACAGGCCTGCAGACGTGTGGAAGGATTAGGGGTGCTACTGTGGGGGGGAGGTCTAGAACTCCTGGTGTGCATCCTGGGAGGGTCAGGGATGACAAACCTCCCAGAGGGGATAGGTGACAGGACGTGCCAAAGATGTTGGTGAACATTTATTAAGTTGAATTTTTATGTTTAATTCTCTACATTAATTATGCTTCAATTAAGAAGTTAAGAAAATTTTAACCCCTGCAGATAATGAAATATACTGCTGACCTTGGAGTAGGGAAGGATGTCTTATATAAGATACAGTTATTACTAAACATAAATGAAACAGGTGATTAACTTATAGATATAAAAATTAAGAAATTCTTTATCAAGTAAATAATAAAAGGGTAAGCTTCTCTGGCTTGCTAAAAATTATAATACGTATAACCAACAATTTTCTAGAACCCCAGCATATACATCAAATTTCTACAAACTAAAGGGAAAATGAGGAACAACTCAATAGGACACTGGACTAAAGACTAGAAAAGGAAGGTTTTTGTTTCTCCTTTTCTTTTCTTTTCTTTTTCTTTTTCTTTTTTTTTTTTTTTT
>NW_003852436.1:9467370-9489506 GCF_000181295.1 Otolemur garnettii | reverse complement strand
CTCTTGATCAGTCTGGTCTTGAATTCCTGAGCTCAGGCTATCCCCCTGCCTCGGCCTCCCAGAGTGCTATGATTACAGGAGTGAACCACCATGCCTGGCCTCGTAAAGGAAGTTTAAAAGGAGGAAATCCAAATCCTTTATGAACACATGAAAAGATGTTCAACCTCATAAGTGATTAGGAATATACAAAGCAAATCTAAGTGATTCTAGTCTACGCTCATCAGATAGACATCTAAAACCCTGACAGTGCCCAGTATTGGGGAGGATGCAGAAGGCTGGAAACTCTCATTACGCTGTTGGTGTCAAGTCAAGTTTAATTCCAGTGACTGCCTTCCTATTTAATACTCCAGAGAAGAACTCATACTTTCCTGTGCATACTATTATATTCACACAGACTTTGATGTGGAAATGAATCTTGTGAGCCTGCAGAGTTTGATGCAGTAAGTTTGGCTTGGGGCCTCAGCATCTGCATTTCCACCAAGCCTCCAGGTGTTGCGCTGCTAATCTATGGACCAGGCCTTTGCAAGCACATTCCTAGAAATCCTCTTGTACCTGCATACTAGGATCAATAGACAAGAATGTTCAGTGCATAGACTATAACAACATCAGACTGGAAACAATTCAAATGCCATGGCAGGACAATGGATGAATAAACTGTAAATACATCCAAGGGAAGAGTATATAACAAGAGAGTGGACAATCTACGCATCCACAGGCAGCAACATAAATCAGTTTCATAAACAGTGCTGAGCAATAAAAGCAAAACCGAAATATTTTGGTAGATCAAGTTCAAATACAACATTCAAATAAAGTTTTATAGTTTAATACCATTGACACAAATTTATATTTTTAAAAAGACAAAAATGTTTGCAAGAAAAGTCAGGAAACTAGTTAGCTTTGGGGTAAAGAAAGTGTTTTGGGGAGGAGGGATTCTGGGGCAATAGCATTTATATCATTTACATCGTTTCTGATGCCAGGTGACCTATTAAAAATTATATGCATGTAATTTTATGTCCTTTTCTCTATGTTATATGTTGGAATAATTGATTTTAAAAGGAACAAATTTACTAGGGAAAGTAATGTTAAACATCTATTAAAGGCTTTGGAAGGAGGAAATTGTAGGATAACCAACTGGAGTGAACTGTTTACCTGGACAGGTGATTTTCAGTGCTAAAACCAAGGCAGTCCTGGGCAAACTGGATGTTAGTCACTGTACACCCACTGACACCACCTCACCACTGGAGAGGCTGTTAAATGTGAAGGATAAGGGCTGACTGATATCTCTCTGATTATTGTGAAATTATGATAGGAACTATATTGGCAATAAGAAGGCAAGAGTCTTTAAATCTAGAAATTGAAGCAAGAACCCAAAGGCTAATCCACTGGAGAGATTTACGTGCAGTTTCTGCTTCATAGCATCTAGGAAAAGGCTACTGTAGGTCTCTTGAGAAGCTCCTGACTGTCTAAGCTTTGCCTGCAGGACCAGCCTCTCTGGATATCCTGGGCAGCTTCCCCATTTTGGCTGGGTTCTCTTATTTCCACCCTGCTGTCCGGACAAGCAATGCTCTCTACTTAATGTCATAGGATTGCAAAAGTGGATTTGAGTGCCCTAAGAATTGGTACTCAGAGCCCATCTTCTCATTTTTATTAATGGCTGTCCTCTGAAGGACAGAATCTCTTCCACTCTGCTAGACCTATTCTCCATCCTTTCCGTAGCCGGCTTAAATGTCTCATTGTCTGTGAAGCTATCCCTGGACTTCCCCTGGTAGAGTTGCATTGTCTCTGAGTGAACTTCTACAACATAAATCTGTTGTAACACCAGCACAAAGTGATGGTGAGTTCCCTTCATTAGACTGTGCACTTCTTAAAGCCTAGGTCTTTGTCTTGTTCATCTTGTATTTTCAACACTTAGCACATGCCTGATATATAGTAGGTATTCAGTGTTTAGCTGCACCTAATAGATATGAAATAAATAACTGCCAAGACTGTAGACAAATCTATATATAAAATGGAAAGCTAGGTGTTACCATTACCTTGGCTTGAAGAAAATCATGCTGTTATTATTCCTGTGTCTAGTTAGTATTGCTTTCTTAATTGAATGTGGCCTTGGTAATAACATTTATTTAAAAAAACGAAGTAAAAAAATGTCTTCTCCTCACCAAAAACTTCAGTCCTGACTGGTAGGCTTCTGATTCTTAATAAGTATAAATGTCTTAGCATAAACCTTGCTAGGGCAGGTACTGTGTTTTATGTGAGTTCTAAGTAACCACCGTCTTGATTATAACTAATTAAAAAAAAAACCTGATGTGTTTTCTTCCTGTATTAAGTATGTCAATGGGTGATAAAAACTTTATGAACCAGCAGATATGTTTGTGTCTGTAAATGTATTTTTGAATTTATCCTAAATCTGAGGAGAACTATTCATTATTATGTTCTAACTCATAGAGAAACCAAAGTCCATCATTCTTCAAATTTAATATTCTGGAACAATATTCTAGTGTTCTAAAATGTGCTTGAAACCAATGAGACTCTCTGTTGTCTTTGGATGGCTGAGCTTTGAAGGAGCCCACATTTTCCTGTGCAGTCCATGAGATGAGTTTATAGTTTAGATATATGAAGGCAATAACTGTTGAGATCACAGAATATCCCTTCTTTGCTGAAGGGAGAAAATAACTTTCTGTCATTTTTGACTACTTTGCAAGAGGTAAAATATTTCATTGCTTTTAAGTTAGAATTAATTTATAGCAACTATTCAAAGAATCTATTCAATTACACACCAATGGGGATGAAAATAGATTTCCTGTTTTATGATCTCTCATTTTTATCAGTTTGTGCTATGCTATGCCCCCTGGGAAATAACAGTGGACATATATAAGTGGTATTTCTTTCAAACATTTCATACATATGAATCTTTTAAACATGAAGTAGTGAAACTATGCTGGCAAAATATACTACAGTTCTAATGCTTAAAAAAATGAAAGACGTGGTTTGACTTGAAGGTTTGCTGGAGCTTAGCAATTCTTCAAGGCGCCATTTATTAGAAGTCATACTAATTACTTGTACCATCAGTCCTATAAAGGAAATCTCTTTGCCAGCATTTTCTGAAGATTTTTTTTTTATTCACTGTATGTATACATACCGAGGATTTAGCCTTATCTACAACAAAAGAAATTTAATGTTGATTAATTTATTTACAGTGACTTTGAACTAATTCTTAGAAGACAAAAAGTGAGACTTTTTCCCTTAATTTGCCTTTAAAAAAGGCAATTTCCCAAACAGACTCAAAATCTTTTTTATACCCAGGGTAGTTTCTCTGTCTTAAGTTTTAAATATTGGAATTAATAATTCATGACTACAGTAAATTACAACAATGTTATATAACACTTTGTAAGCTTATCTGATTTCAAGAATAGCAAACCAAACCAGGAAAATAAGGATCATTATAATGGTATAAAGTTTTCTTTTTCTGTTATCCTAATATTCCGTGTAATTCTTCGGTAGAGACAAATTTGGTAGGAAACTATATTGAGAAAACATTCAAGTGACTGATGCCTTCTCTCTTACTGTGTTTAAAAGAATGAGACCATTTATTTACCACTTACAAAAATGGGAAACCATAATTTAAAAAAATACTGCTTTTTTTTGTTATTTCAATTACCCCTTAATCATTTTCATCTAAGAGTATATGAAAGTGTTTTTCCACAATTAATCTATAGAACGTGGATTTTTAAAAAATGATATAGTAATTAAAAAAAATTTAGTGTTTCTCACATAGTACATGATTAAATATAAAGATTTTGTGTGAGAGTATCATATCATGGGTCGTTAAAATAAATTCTACTAGAATTAATAAATAGATGTGAAGAAAAAAATAAGAAAATAGCTAAATAACTTTACAATTGTTTTATTTTATTCGATTATTTTGTTTTGTCAGAGTAACAAAACAATGCATCAGTGAAAATTAAAACATCTTCTGAAGGGTGGAAAAGGATGTTAACTGGTTATTAAAATCTTTTAATATGTTCTTGGCTCCACTAACTGCCTTTGTGTCAAGATGTTGGTCTCAAAATGAAAAAAACAAAAACAAAGACCCAACAACAACAAAACCAATTATGGCCAAAAAGGATAACTTACATAGAAACACTGACAATCCTAACTAAGGGAAAAACCATAAATGGAGATAATTTAGAGGTGGAAAATGTGGTTAGAATTTAAGGAATCAAGAAGGAAAACAATTCTTTAGAAAAAAAGAATTTTCAACCAAGGACAGCAAAAGAAGTGAAAATAATAGTTTTATTTAAAATAGGAGAGGAAACCTTTTTCATCTACTTTTCATGGTGAATATGAGGACCAGAGGAGACTGTTTATGTTATTTAAAAATTGTGACATATTAAACTTTATTTATCACTATTTTCTGCATTTTTTAATATAAATAATACTGTTATAAAATTCTAAAATTAATGTAAATGAAACTGGGCCTTTTCTCACATGGTATTTTCTATTTGTCTATTTTAACTTTGTGAATTTTTTTTTTTTTTTTTGAGACAGAGTCCCATTTTGTTGCCCAAGTAGAGTGCTGTGGCGTCACATCTCACAGCAACCTGAAACTCCTGGGCCCAAGTGATTCTCTTATCTCAACCTCCTGAGTAGCTGGGGCTATAGGTGCCCACCACAATGCCCAGTTATTTTTAGAGACAAGGTCTTGCTCTGGCTCAGGCTGGTCTCAAACTTAGGAACTCAGGCGGTCCACCCGCCTCAGCCTCTCAGAATGCTAGGATTACAGGGCGTGAACAACTGCACCTGACCCTTTTGTCCATTTTTTAAGTGGGGTGATTTGGCTTTTTTGTTATTGAGTTGTTGGAATGTGTATATATTCTGAATTTAAGTCCTTTGTCATGTGTTATGAATATTCACAGTTTATAGCTTGCCTACTTTTTCCTGCCTTTTCCTTGAGCAGAAGGTTTTATTTTTGAGGAGATCTAACTTCTCACTGTTTTATTTTATGGACTGTGCTTTCTGTGTTTTCTCTAAAAATATTTGTCAATTCTAAAGTTGGAAAGATGTATATTTTTTCCTGATAGTGTTTTTGTATTTTATATTTTGACCTGTGTTCTGTCTCAAATTGATTTTGTACATGGCTTACGATAGCAACATTTGCTGAAGAGAATTTTCTTCCTCCATTGAATTGTTTTGGGATCTTTGTCTTTGATATTATACACATATGTGTAGGTCTTTTTCGGGACACTTTATTTTGTTCCATTCGTCTATATATCTTTTTGTTAATACTATATTATCTTAATACTGTAGCATTATTGTACATCTTGTCATGCAAGCTCTCCAATTTTACTTCTTTTTAAGATTATTTTAGCTATTCTTGTTTCTTTTGTTTTTCCAAGTAAAATTTTAAATGATCTTGTCAATTTCCTGCTATGATTTTGTGGTTGTTTTCATTCTGTGTATCAATCAAAGGGATAGAGAATAACAGTCTTAAAATTAAGTCTTCAATCCATGAACATCTTTTAATATCTTTTAATTTATATCAATCTTCTTTAATCCCTCAGAAATATTTTATATTTTGATGCTATTTAATAAATTTGTGCTTACTATTTCAAATTTTTAAAAATATCTCAATATTTTTAATTTTTTTCTAATTTTTCATAGTTCCATACAGAATACAATTATTTTTAATTGACTTTGTACACTGTAGCATTGCTAAATTTGCTTACTAGTCGTGATAGTTTTCTTTTGGATTTATTAGGATTTTCTATATACATAGTCCTGTTGTCTGTGAATAAGTGGAGCTTTACTTTTTTCTTTCCTAATTTAATGTCTTTTTTAACTCTTTCTTGTTTTGTGAGCTTGTTAGAAATTCCAACACAATGCTGAAAGATGTAGTGATTACAGATATCTGTCTTATTTTAAATCTTAGGAAAGACATGCAATATTTCCCTAATATGTATGTATCAGCTATAGGCTTTTTGTAGTTTCCCTTTGTCAGAGTTAGAAAGTTTCCTTTTATTTCTAGTTGGGTGGATGGAGGGAGGGAGGGTAATTGGTGGGACCACACCCACGGTGTATCTTACAAGGGTACATGTGAAACTTAATGTAGAATGTATATAAAACCAGCACATTGTACCCATGACTGCATTAATGTACACAGCTATGATTTAATTAAAAAGAAACAGGGGATAGTAATAATAAGATAAGTAATAATAAAGGTAAAAAAGTAAATAATAATAAAGTAATAATATAAATATAGATAAAGTAATATAAATATAAGATAAAGTAATAATAAAGATAAGTAACAATAAAAATAGGGGATAGTAAATAATAAGAAAGCTAAATGATGGAATATCATGCTCAGTCATTAAAAAATTATGTTTCAAATAAAAAAACAAACATCATAAATAGGTGTTGAATGTTGAAAAATTGTTTTTATGCAATTTGTAATTATTCAGATAATTTGTAATTATTCAGATGATTCTTTTAAACTGTTACTGTAGTGAATTACACTGATTAATTTCCATGTATAGAATCAACTCTGAATTCTTGGCCTATGTCCAACCAATCATATTATTTTATGCTTTTCATATATTAATGGATTTAATTTGCTAGAATTTTGTTGAGGATCTTGTTTCTGTATTCATTAAGAATATTGGTCTATAATTTTTCTTTCTCATAATACCCTCATCTGGCTTTGCTCTCAGACTTGTAATGGCTTCATAAACTAAGTTGGGTTTCCTGTCGTTCCCCAGCATCAGACATCTTTTGCTTGGCTTGGGTATAGAGTTGGGGCCATGGTGCCTTTTCTGATTCTTCTCGGCAGCACTTATTCAGTGTTTGGATTGAAGATGGACTTCTCTTCATTGATGAAAAGTTTGCTCCACCCTCAAACTGAGGCAGGCCCTACACACCTGCGTCACAGAGGAGGTCTCTCTCAGGTCTTCTATCTAGCTGCAGATCTTTTTCATCAGTACTCCGTGAAAGCTCTTATGTATTAGCAGGACAGTACAGATGCCCCTGGTGTCTGAGGCTTCTGAGGATTCTGTACTATCAAATTAGGTCACAATTGGTCTTTAAGAATTCATTAAAATTTCACCTGTTTTTTTTTTTTTTTTTTTTCTTGCCTGCTTCTACGGCAGCCATCTCTCCCTCTTTGGTTCACACAAAGTGAGATAGTTTTATATTATGTTCCTCCTTAGAGGAGCTTTACAAGCTTATATTGTAGCTCATCAGATTGCCTTGTGACCACAGGTCTCTGACTGGCTAAACCAGAAATCACTGTTTTATAGACTATTTAGATTGTTCTCACTGTTATGGTGGGAAAGATATTTTTTTGTGACTTGCTACATCTAAGGTAAAAGTAAGATTTGGCATATCTTTTAAGATTTTGAAATTATATTCCTTAATACTGTACCTAACAGCCAATATAATGTGTTTGATTTTCTGTCTTTCATCCTTTGTGTCTGCGTTCAGCTTCTCAGGATCTGTTTTTCAATTACTAGAATTAATATGATTAATAGAAAGATGTAATTGTCGTGCCCTAATTTTGAAAAAATATATAGTTCTATAATTTATAAATATAAATATTTATAGTTCTACAGTTCTAAATACAGAACTGTGAGTCAGAAAACAGAGTTAGAATCTAAGCAGATTATCAATATAATCTGAGCTTTAGTTTTTTCTTTTTAAGGATTAAGGAATAATTCTTGTTTTTGTCTACCTCTCATTAGGTATAAAGTTAAAATGAAAAGGTGCATATAGAAGTTACTTGTATTTTTAATACGCAAAATAGGTGTACATTTCTGATAAGCTGTTTCTTGAAAGGAGCATACATAATTGATATTTGAAACTTTGAAATAAAATTTTATTTTAACAGCTTGATATTTACAGTACATTATGACTTCTTGGCAGTAAGCAGGAAGTGACATATTTTATGTAGAGGGCTAATTAAACAATATTTAGCACCTACTACGTGGACTAGATACACTGCTCAGTATTGCAGCGGCTTTGGTGAACAAGGTGAAGTCATTAACCCTATGCCCTTACATTCTGGTTGAGAAGATAGATAATAAACAAATACGTAAATAAATTTCTGATGTTTTGCTCTACCTGAGGATAGGCAGACCTCGGTAGAGGTAACCCAGGATTTTGCAGTAGATTCAACAGTGCCATCCTATGAGCGCTTGGAGTTGCCTGGGGGAAGTGCTGTGATGTACCTCTTGGGCCTTATTGTTCAAGTCCATTCCTTCTTATTACAAATAACTCTTTTTGGATAGAAAAGTATTATTCTTGTTTTTCTCTGGGCCTGATATCTTTTTATCATGATTAGATGTTTACTTCAAACTTCTCTTGGCATTAGAAAAGTTGATACATTTTTCAATAAACTAAAAAACTATATTATTATGAAAAATCTAAATATGTATAAAAGTAAGAGACCAGGATAATTCACCATATCCATCACTCAGCTTTAAAAATTGTGGACTTGTGGCAAGTACTTTACACCCACCCAATTTGCTTTTTAGCTTGGATTATTGGGAGTAAATTCTTTGATGCCCATTCATAAATATTCTTCAACTTGTATTTTAAAAGATAAAGAATTTTTTTTAAAGCACAAAATATCTGATCTTAAATTATTAACTAATGTGTATAGGAATTTTTAAATGTGATGTTTTATTATATTTCGATAGATGCTTCATTCAGGTACAAACAGTTGTTACATAATTTTTGGCTTCCATTTTTTAAAAGGATGAAAACATTTGATATAAGTGTAATGGAAGTGAAGATATCTGAGTTCTGAAGCCAAAGAAATAGCGATTAAGGGGTTTTTGGTAATTTTGTGAAAACTGACAGTAGAAATTGCTGTGCTACAAATAAATTTTAGACATCAGCTATGCCTTATAAAGAATTTACAGTCTTGTAGTCAAGGTAGAATACAAAAAAGATAAGCCACGCAAAAGGCAATGAGTTGTGTTCTGCCCACTAGTGTAAGCTAGTAGTTTTCAGCCTCTCTGACCATCCACGTTGGTGTATCATGATCACCATGAGGTAATTGCAGGCATATTGAAAAGAAAAAAAAACTTTTAAAATTATTCAGCGTTTTGATAATTAGAGTATATTCAATCTACTGCATAATCGTGCAGTCACCTTCTTTTGAATATGCTTTTATGAATGGAAAGAAAAAGCTGATGGTGTTACAGCTTGGCCTTTAAAGTTGGCTGCACTTTGGGAAGTTGGAGATGGGTTAGGATTTGTTATGGACGGGGGCATTATGGCATAGGAAAATGTGTATAGATGGGTCTCAGTATTCTTTTAGGTTATAGTAAGCCTAGCAGTTTAATTGGAGGAAAGGTTCACATGTGGTCAAGTTAGTAAAACTTGTTAGGTAAATTGAGAAATAGACTTAATTTTGTCCTCAGTTCTACTTGAAGAATACATGTTATTAAAATACTACATATTATGTTTCTCACAAGGACCAAATTTTGTTGAATTTGATCTGTTGGTGTGTAGGAGGGATAAGACAGAGCATCTGTGAGATATTTTATTAGTACAGTCAATTTTCAATTATTAGTAATAATGAAAACAGAATGCACATGGTTATCTGAGCTTCATAGATAACATCTAACATATTAATGTCCAGAATTTTCATCATCCTCTTAGGACTTAAATTTTTATTTACATTTATACAAAGTAGAAACAGTAATTTATGTTTCATCTTTGCTCTCTTTCAGATGAAAGAACTGAAAAGAACAGGTAGAAACTGGCTCATATTTAAATCAAATAATTGTAAATGTTGATCATAATAATGAAAATATTTTATTAATCTTGTTTGTCATATTTAAACATGATGTTTGCTGTAGCTTTATGCTTGAACTTTGTGAGCCTGCCAGTGTTAATACAAATTTTAATGTAATTATCCACAATACTAATTTAGTTAAGTTCCTACCAATCATGTAAGGTCCATACTCTGCAAAATGAGAAGCTAGTTTTCTCTGGCTGTGACTAGGGGTGTAGAAAATAAAGAGTGAACCATTTGGAAAGAACATACAGACTTAAGCAGGGTTAAAATTCTGTTCTGTAACTCCTTTTGATTTTTGTTACTATAATCTTTTCCTCTCCTGAATGTCTTGCTTTAATGAGCTTTTAGTAAAGATAATGTTACATTAATGAACTTCAATCTTCTGACAAGCCAGTCATTAAAGACAGATGGAAATAACAAAATTAATCATCTTGGGGAATTAGATTCTTATTTTTGTTTTCCATAAAAGCTGGCTTATTTCAGAATTTGCACAATAATTCTAGCTCGTGGATAACCTGTGAATAAAATAACAAAGATTTGTGACTAAACATTTTGTAGATTTTATTTTCTAGTAGATATGTTTTCTAAAGTTAAATCATGCTTTCACATTGCAAAATGAATTCATTTTCATTACAAAAATTCTCGAAAGCCAAATATTCAGATCAGGATTTTTATAAAGCCTTTAATGGTGGAGCATATATGTGAAAGGATTGAGGAAAGTCACCCACTCACCCCATAGTCATTCTAGGTTCCAGATTTCCCAACACTGGGATTATCAACCAGCTTCACAGAGAACTTGGGAATTTACTTCACCTCTTAGCTAACAAAGCATGCTTCCGTTGGTTCATGTAACTTTTAAGTTGTTAAATATAAGATTGTATTGTGTCAGATTATTTTTATGTGATATAGAAACCAAATTGGGCAGAGTTTGAGCCAAACTTATCCAATGTAAACCCTCATTTTCATCTCCTATGCATTAGTCTCAGGCCAGTGGGCTGATTCCTAATCTAGTCCTTTAAAGCTCAGGCAGCAAGCCTGGTTTGAGAAATAAACCATGGTGTAGTTACTACAGCAGCTGGTAGGGCGGTGGTTCTCAACCTTCCTAATGCCATGGCCCTTTAGTACAATTCCTGTGGGTCGTGACCCACAGGTTGAGAACTACTGTGGTTGGGGGAAAAACAGGTAGGATAACTTTCCTTAGCAGGTAGCTGTATGTGAATTAGGTATTTAAGGCTTCATGAAATGAACTCCCCAAATCAGCCTAATATGAACAAAAGAAAAGACTAGAATACAGAAAAAAAAATCGATCAAACTAGAAGCTATCACTTTTATCATTTTGGTGCATGTTTTTGTTTAGTCCTCTTGTTTATGGATTTTTTTTATCCATAATTAAAAGCAGAAGCTATATAAACTTTTAAAATAATATGTATAGTTATAATATAAAATACTTCATAAGCATAATTTTTGTTGTTTCAAAATAATCCAGTAGTAGGCCAGGTACGGTGGCTCATGCCTATAATGCTAGTATTTGGGAGACCAAGGCCAGTAGATTGCCTGAGCTCAGGAGTTCGAGGCCAGCCTGAGCAAGAGTGAGGCCCCGTCTCTAAATACACCTGAGCATTGTAGGGGCTGCTTGTAGTCCCAGCTACTTGGGAGGCTGAGGCAAGAGAATTGCTTGAGCCCAAGAGTTTGAGGTTGCTGTGAGCTATGACGCTATAGCACTCTACCAAAGGCAACAAAGTGAAACTCAGTACATGATCCGGTAAAATTTACTTAACCTCCAATTACTGGACATTGATATTATTTCCAGTTATATTTTTGTGTCAGTTTCAAAGACTACCTCCAGGTTTGGTGATTTACAAAAAGAGCCAACAATATGGGACATAGTTGTAGTCACAGCTAAGATTTATTACAGTGAAAGGACACAATCAGCAAAGGGCCAAGTCACCTCAGGTGGAGTCCAGAGGAAGCCAGAGCAAGCTTCCAATAGTCCTGTCTCGGTGCAGTCACACAGGGAATAGTAAACCCTTAAACTATGAGTCTTGACAACATGTGTGGGGTGTTATATACCTGGGATGCTTGTTAGACACTCAGCACTAAAGATTTTTATTGGGGATTACTTACATAGGCACCCTCTGCCTAGAGTGTATCATTCCAGATTTCTAGAAGGAAAGCAGGTGTTCAGCAGAAACCATATTGCTTGCATAAGCAGTCTAGGTATGGTGAGATACCCTTACAACTCAGGGAAAGTTTTACATCAGTGGAGGTGTAGGGGACTGGTTATCTGCCAAATTCCCAGATGCCAGCCAAAGGTCAACTTTACAAGCAGATCTTTCTAAGAATAGCAGTCCCTGACTTGCTATGTTAAGTCTTTTCTGCATAAGTAAAGTAAATAATGCTATCATAATCACTTTTGTTAATCTTTGGTCACATTTCTGATTATTGTATATGAAAGATTATTAAAAATAGTTATTACATAAAAATAAGAACATTTTATAGGTCTGGCAATTGCTTTCTTACAAGTCCGTTCAACTTCTCATTAGGAATGTATTAAGTTTGGGTATCAAAACCGTGACTAAAATAGATACGGAGCACATGGTTCAGACATCAATATATGATAAACATGGAAGAATTTTTTCTTTAAAAAATATTTAGAAGTATATGAGACAAACAAAAGAGTGCTTAATTGTTGCTGCTTTTTCAGGGAGACCAGCAAGAGCATTCCCATTAAATAATAACAAATGTCAACTCTTCCCCAGGACGTCTCACTGTTTTGCCTAGAAACCCATAACTTTGTCATCTGCAAAATGTGTATCCTCTAGTTCATTTTTTAAAAAAATTTAGTGTGTGTTCTGTGTCAGGTATTGTGGTTATGCAGGGCATAAAGCAGTGCATTGGACACTGTCCTAGTTTGCCGTCCAGTGCCAGCATGGGTTGTGTTGGTCAGAGCGCTTCCCAACAAAGATGACAAGTGAGCTCCATCTAACAGGTGGTTCAGGTTATGAATTCAGAAGCAGCTACCCCTACATTGCAGGAATAAGTCTTTGACAGACGTGGTGCCTGGGATCCTGCTTTTCTTAAGAGTCTTCACTCAGTAAGACTGAGACCAAAGTTTTCCAAAGCTGCTGATACAGCTGTCTGTCTCCCTTCCTGGGAATAGAGAGCTCTGACTTTTTTTTTTTAAATCATAGCTGTGTACATTAATGCAATCATGGGGTACAGTGTGCTGGTTTTATATATAATTTGAAATCATCAAACTGGTTAACATAGCCTTCATGGCATCCTCTTAGTTATTGTGTTAAGACATTTATATTCTACGTTTAGAAAGATTCATATGTACCCTTGTAAGATGAACCATAGGATGGGTGGAGGGAGGGTGATTGGCGGGACCAGACCTATGATTCATCTTACAAGAGTTCTGACTTTTTATAGATGTTGTAGTCCACCCTTCCACATCCCAGAAAAGTCCTGTCATTGAAGGTATACTTAAGGGCACCATTTATTTCTGTGTGTATGCTTGTTAAAGGCAGTATAAACAAATTATGTTTTCTCCTATACAAATATAAAATGTCATGTTTAGAAAAAAAGGAATAAAACTTAGTCTCAATCTAATGCCTCCCTGGAGACAAACATTTCTAAAGTTTTGGGCTGCTCTGTGCAGCCCTTGGTTCTGCTCATAATTTTAACATAATTTTTACAGATTGAATATTTTTACTTAAAATTATAAAAATACATTATTTTTAATGTATATTCTCTAAAATTGCATTTGGTTATGATTAATTATAGAAAATTTAGGAAAAAAGACTGTAATCTAGTATTCTACCCAGGGATAATCATATAAATACATGATAAATCATATAAATACAATCATACAAAATACAATTTTTTTGTATTTTCCTATGATCTGTTTTCCAGTATATTATTTCCCTTTGTTAAACCACACAGCTCTATTGGAACACTCAGAGGTTGTTGCCATGATGTAGCTTGGTGAAGGGCAATGCCATGATTTAGGTGATTCAGTGTGACTTGTTAAGGGAGAAAAATCATTATTTGAATTCTATGAAAATAGCCATTGTATACATTTTTGTTATTATTTTGTTTATTGGTCTCTGGGTACATGTCTCAAACCAAATAAAATGTTTAGTTATTGTAAATGTGTGGCAGAACACACTGGTTTGGTTGTTTTGATCATCCTAGAACAAGATTCCATTTGAAAGCTCATTTCATTTGAACTACCAGTGAATTTAAGTTTATACCCTAGGGGAAAATCGTTTGGTTTCTGGGGAAATAGAATTTGCGGAGAAGAAGCAGGACCAAGCTTCAGGATCACTAGGCTGCGCGTGACCCCACAGCACTGAGTGGACTAGTCAGGGGGAGAGCGGCTGGTGCTCTGATGCTGTTGTTTCTAAGTTCGATTGTCCTTAGCTGAGATTCATGTCTTGGTCTTCAGTTAAGTGTTGGTCTGTTTGTTTATTTATAAAAAACACTATTTTCTGAGCAGATTTTCATAGCGTTGGTATATTTCATAATGTTTTGTTTTCTTGGCCTTTACACATTGAAGACAATTGTTCATAAAATTTGTTTCACAGCTTTTCTTTTATTACCTAAAAATTCTGTTGGTGTCATATTATTTATTGGTTGGTTCTTTTCCTGTTTCAGAGAGGAAAGTAGAGAACTACCTGAGTTTTACAACTTTGCAGATGCTTTTGTATGAATTTTCCTTTATTCTTACAATATATTTTTTTTATACTTTTAATTTTGCCCAGTGTACTTGTATACAAGTCTCTTTCAATTAGGTTTTCCCAAACTCCAGTGAATCCCAGTGGTCAGAAAATTCCTATCTTTTGTTGAGCTCAGAAATTATTACATAGTGTGTTTCCTTTATTTCTGATTATTCATCTTTAGTAATGTAATGTGTGTGTTTCCTTTGGTGGACACTTATTATTTGTCTTCTTTATAATCTTCCCTCGCATAATTTTCTCATATCTTTAGATGCTTTCCTCATGTGTTCTAGGAGCACTCGCCAAATCCAGACCTTTGATACTCTGCACTCTCACTTACACCCCTACTAACTCTGAAGTCCATTTTAATTCTGCCATTACATTTTTTTTTTTTTTGCATTCCTCACCTTTTAAAAATGTGGATTTCCATTTTTCAGTTAACTTCCAACTATGATTATATTTTCTTTTTATTGCTTTAGCTTCTGTTTTAGAGAATTGGCTTGTTCTAGTGACAATGCCAAACACTTTAAAGAAAATCCCCCTAGGTCTAAGTCTTGGACTTCAACTCTTTCACTGGATTTTTGGAATTAAAGACTGTATTAGTTTCTCCTGTGGATGTTGTAACAAATTACCACAAACTTACTAGCATAAAATGACTCAAATATTTTCTGTTACATTTCTAGAGGCTGGAAGTCTGAAGTCAGTTTCACTGGACTAAGTCAACACATTTGCGGGACTGGTTCCTTTTTGAGACTCTAGGGAAGATTCTCTTTTCTTGCCTTTTCTAGATTCTGGAGGTCACCTGCATTTCCCTGGCTTGGGACTCTTTCCATCCCTCCAGTCTACTTCATCCATCATCACAACTCCTTCTCCTCTGTATTCAAGTCTCCCTCTCTCTATCTCATAGATATAGTTGTGATTATGTGTAGGGCTCCCATTTTAGGATCCTTAATTTAATTACATTGAAAAGTCTTTTGGCTGTACACACAGGCTCTTGAGAGGCTCTGGGAATGAGGGTGTGTGTATTTTGGGGGCCATTGTTCAGTCTACGCGGGGACCTTCTCTCTGGTGTCATAGTAGGGTAGGCTTTACCTAGATCTGGGTTCACACAAACTCTTACCTTCTGTCTGAACTTGATCAGGTGATTTAATATGTTTTCTCCTCTGTTAGATAGGGGTAACCTCAACATCCACCACAGATCAGATCAGGTAATGTGTGCAAAATATTTAGCCGTCTCAGCCTTCACCGAATGGTAACCAGCATTACAATGATTAACGCAGCCCCCAGTTTGTTTACTTTGCCCTGAATAAAGAGAAACAAATCTATGCAGTGAGTGATTACAAACAGAGAGAACATGTGGGTTATGCTCAGCTCTGCTCCGTGTTTACTTGAGCACGCTGCTTGACCTTTTCTAGTTTATGAGCCCATGAACTGATTCCTTGTTCTCTGCTTAATTTCCAGTTACTGGTAGACCTTCCTTTGGAACAGTTTAGCTCTGCTGAGGTGGGGGGTCTTTACTATTCTATTCCTTTATTATTTTCACCTATTTTGTACATGAAAACTTCAATCCCCATTGTGCATTATTGTTGAGAACTGCAGCCCCAGCCTCTACATAGAGCTCTTTCCTGCCAATAGGACTGTATTAAATCCTGGCTAGAGTCAGAATTACTTCCTTTCATAATTGTTGTCTTGGAGTTGTAGTGTCCACTTGATTGTGATAGATGAGGTTAGAAAGAGAGAGGCAGTTCTTTCAAAGCCTCTTTCTACCATCATTCTGATAGGACGGGTTGTATTAGTAAGTCTCTTATTGTTTTCTGCAGTTCACTTCCATCATCCTAATTAAAGAAAAGTCCTCATTTGCAAATTGATGAATGGTCAGACCTCATTTTTTTGTGACCTTGAGATTTTCATCCCTTCTTTTGTTATCATATTGTTTTAGTGGGGCTATAAAGGGGCTGCCTCACAGCCAAAGGTAACAAGCAATATTGAACCAGGAATCATGAATCTGTTTGAACATGTTTTATTCACTATCACCTTGGAAGTATCTGCCAAACTTGTTCAAATTCTTGGCACTGTCATACAACAGTGATGCTATTGTTCTGTATTATTAACATATTCCTTCCTAATCAGAATGAAGTTCCTGTATGTTTTCCTAACTTGCAGCTGCTTCTTAGGATTTGCTTGCCCTGCTGCTTGCCCTGCTTCTTAGGATTTGCTCTCTATCTACAAATCATGGGTCCCATCAGATAGCCAAAAAAGGATTAAAAGTATGTCTTATTCGCTCTCTCATCACACACTTAAATAGAATGTAGTACAAAAAGTTATCCATATTAGTTAGGTTTTTTATAGCACAGAAGCAAGAGCCATAAACATTAACTACTATTCACTAGATATTAGTTTGTCTATTGACTCTGTCTAGATCAGTGGTTCTCAACCTGTGGGTCGCGACCCCTTTGTAACAATGAAAATACATCCTGCATATCAGATATTTACATTACGATTCATAACAGTAGCGAAGTTATAGCTATGAAGTAGTAGCAACAAAAATAATTTTATAGTTGGGGTTCACCATAACATGAGGAGCTGTATTAAAGGTTTGCGGCATTAGGAAGGTTGAGAACCACTGGTCTAGATTCAGAGCATGATATCCCTGAAGTATTGGGCCTTGGCATGCTGAAAATGATATAGAGGGCAGTCGAAGCAGAAGGTCTCTCTCACCTTCCCTACCCACCTTTTCTCCCTAGAAGCAGGTCATGGAAAGCCATAAAACCAAGGAAAGTTACCGCTGACCTCATTCCATCCCCCCAGAAGATCATAATGTGACAGATGTCCTGCTCCATACCCAGAGATCAAGAAGTATCTTAAGAAATGGACCTTGCTGAGTTTTTCCCAATTTATTGTCATTAGATCATACCTGTGTTTCGTCCAGTCATATTTCTACATGAGTATCCATTATTCATCAAAACGAAGTATCAAAATACATAGTTTTTCCTGAGCCTTTGGGTCTTCATTTCTGGAGGTTCCTTTGCCACATGAAACTTCAATAACTAAATTTTTTATGTTATTTTTTCTCTTACTAATCAGTATTTGTTATAGGGGTGTCAGAACCAGGAATTTTGCAATGAGTAAAGAAAAAGATAATATTTCCCCCCCTATAAATCTTTATTTGTATTGAATTCTTTGGAAACAGCTCATTATAAACAAATAAAGCTAGCTTAGGTAATTTTAGAATATATACCTTGTTCTTTTTTGTACTATGATACTTATGGATTGACTTAAATTAGCATTTCAGTCATTCTAAAATTTAAACTAATATTACAGATGGAATTCAGCCACCAAGAAAGCTTCTGGGCTTTGATTATTCAAATGATTAAGATGCTATTTGTCAACTCTAGTTTACCACCCCTTTTAATTATATAGATAATCAAACTAAGAACTGCTAATTCTGTCTCCTAACTATTAATTGTTTGTAATTACCTACAAATTAAAACTTCATGTGCAATTAACTCAAAGAATTAATTGATACAAGAGAATTGATAAAAGGGAAACAGAACAAGCTTTGCATAAAAGAGGCTTTGGGGACATGGGACCACTAAACCCAGTGGTATCTCTGGTTTTATCATATCCAAATAAAGACACATCACATTTTCATTTGGACTTCCTTTGGTTCTGCATAGACTTTTAAAAATTTTATTTAATTTTTTTAGAGATTGGGTCTCACTCTGTGTTGCCCAGGCTGGAGTGCAGTGGCATGATCATGGCTTACTGCAACCTTGAACTCCTGGGCTCAAGCATTTCTTCTGTCTCCTGAGTCGCTTGGTGCATAGACTATTTCATAAGAGTAGTTGGTCTCTACATTGACTGAAACTATATATTTGAAGAGTTTAAACTTCTCTTGTCTTTGGCTCTTTTGATAATGTCCAGGTGAATTGAACAAATCTGTCCATTTGTAATATGGAGAAAATGTTCGTCACTGCAGGAATTACAGAAGTGGTGAATCCTTTAACTACCTAAGAACTTTTCTTTCCCCTCTTTTTTTCCTCATTCCCTGAAAATATTGCCTGTAGTACATAATCTTACTGGTTTTCCTTGAGTCATTTGTCTGATTTAAGCTTCTAAAATAACTATGCTTATTAGGTTAATAAATATCTTTCAATTGTGTAAATAATTGATTTACTGTTAACCACATAAACCTGAATAAAAATGAAAAGTAAAAAGTTACCTCCAACTGAATGATATTCAAAAACTATTATCATTGTAAACATTGAGATGATGCTATAAAGTAAGTGGAGATGGTCTGGTAAAAAATATTTGATCCTGGAAAAAAAGGAGAATTGTAAAATCTCATTTTCAAGGCTTTCTGTTCCTTCATGTATTTATTTAATTTAGATAATATAGGGCCTTTCATAGTTCTCTGGTTGGCCTTTCCATCAATGCTAAATCCCTAGATCCCAGAGTGCGCACACACACACATGCTTGTGGCACAGCCTTGTATTCAGTTTCATGGAGAATACAAAGCAAATGAAAGACTTAAGTCTAGGTATGGAATGAAATATGCATAAGGTGTCAAACTAAATGAACTTGTGGTATAGTAGTATCTTTTAAAAAGAGAGTCTAACATAAAGAATTGCAAAGTCAGGAAGGTATCAATGTGAATAATTGTTTAACATGATTTTTATGTTGAAAGGTAGCTGCTCTTTAACTAATAACTCCTGCTAAATTGATGTGACTATTTTGGTTTCTTTCCAAATTTTGACATTGCAATTTCCTTAGATTTGTTTAAACTTAGAATAATATATTCTATTCTGCTGACCTATAACTGGGATTACAGATAAGATATCTTTTTTTCCACCTGTCAATATACAGGCTGCTCTTCTGCACATGTGTACACAATACACACACGTATCTGGAATTCGGAATCTTTTATTTCCATGCGGCATTATCTGTGACGATTGTTGACTCTGGGAAGGGTTAGTGAAGAATTTAGTCTAATACATAACCTTGGTCTTTTTCAGACTATTAGCTTATAACTTTCAACTGACTTTGTGGAATAAACTGGAATTTGTAGCATGCCACCTTGTGTGCCTAGCTTCTGAGGAGAAGTCATTAGTATACATCAGTGTGTGAATGATTACCTTGAGGATTTCAGTGGAGGTTTTACTGCTTCTTGAAGTGGAAAAGTTATAGCTACATTTTCTGGTATGATATCTATATGCTGGAGAAAATAATACATGTTTTTTTCTGCTGCATGAATCTGCTTTGTGGATAAACAAAATATTTGAAAATGCTATATACTCTGTGGAAAAATAAGTTGTATAGCTTTTAGTTTCATAGGGGATTGGGTCTTCAGCGAGTAAGATCCTCTGATTGCCTGTGAGATTTAACCTCTCAAGACCAATTCTTATTCACCAGGGTTTACATGGCTACCTTACTCACATTGCTAATGAACCAGAAACAGAAAAATTCCAGGGAAGATATTGTTCTTGCCCTGGAAGAGTTTATAAATTTAAAAAGGAGATTGGCAAGAGAAGCACTATCAACTAAAATATGTGCGAACACATACTGTATGGTACCACAACACATACTGTAGTAGTGCCTTAAGGGAAGTAGGTAGGTAGCAATAGTGTTGGTAAGGAAGAGAATACTTTGGTCAAGAAAGCTTTGTAAGAAATGTAAGGGTTTGCCCATCTCTGTTAACTCTTGTGTTATCCTTGTATATGCCTCTGGGCTTATTATGGCCCCCAATTAAAGTATGAAGCAAATGGGCTTTCCTTTGCTGTCCTCTTCTCATTTACTAATATTCTCAGGTTTATCGCAAGCTACCTATTATTGGCATTTTCTTTCATTAAAGAATTGCATTTATTCACACTGAGCTGTGATTGAAATATGTAATTCTTTTGCCCCTCCTATAGGTTTTGCCTTTTTGAAGCAAGACACAGAGTCTTTTGACTGAAAGGGAAGAAATATGGGAGGTTGGAATGTGTGAGCGTTGATTAGGATGTCTCTGAGATGGCATTATCTTTTTATTATCTCATGTTAGCTTTGTGGCCTCCTCACAGGACAACTTAGGTTTCTGTAAGTAAATTGAAGCAACAAAGTGAGAGAATTGATGGCTTCTGAATTTTCTCTAAATTCATGTAAAATGAGCCAGTCTATGGATGATTATTAAATTGAAAACTTTAGGAAAAGATATATGTATATGAGTATGTTTTAGAAGGACAATTGGAAATATGAAAATAGTTTGATTCATTTGGATGGCAGAATAGAACTGAATTTTTCCCTTTTTAAAATGATCAATATTGCTGAGAAATAAATGGATAAATAAATCTTCAGTCTCCTCCTCATCATTAACAAAAGAAAGGTTACTGCAGAAATCTCGTGTGACAACTACTATGAGACAGAAGAAATATGTGGGTCTATGCCGGCTAATCTTGTGCTCTTTCAGCCTATTTACCTTAAATGCATTTAATAATTTCATTTACTTTGCAGTTTCAAAACTTGTGCCTTCATAATAATTCTGAATTCTTTTTTAATGTACTTATCTATGAGAGAGAAGATTTCTTTTTATTTTTGTAAGTGCTATTCACAAATATAATTTTGCTTTAAGCCTCCTTTGGAAAAAGTCTCTGTTCTTGAAGAGAAGACATTGAAGAGAATGAACCTATTAGTTTTCTGATTGGCACATCATATGCTATAAAAAGAGAAGAGCTTTACTGTAGGAAGGAACCAATTAATTGAAATCTCTCTCTATGCAATGTTATCACTTCTTCATCTCTCTCCAAGTAGATGACAAGATGTGATTTTAATACAGAATAGTGAGCCCATAAAGATGATTTGCTTTCTTCCGTGTAACATTAAGCAATATGATCACTGTGTACTTTTCCTGGATAAATATTGTTTTAACCTACATTGATATTTTCTAACAGACATATCACTCCGTGACTGGAGAGAAATTGTGCCAGCGAGGCCGTCCCGATTGATTTGTGACCCCAGTGGGATTGGTTTCTCTGTATCATCTGCATTTCAGGATTATTGTACTGTAAGTATTTGTAAAACTAGACAAATTATTGGGTTAATTTTGATGAAAACATGTGAGATTTAACTATAGATCTGTTTCATTCCAAAGATAGTTCTCCATCAAAATTCATCTTTTTTTAGAAGCAACACTTTAGTTTTATTGTGTCTTGTGTAATCTCCTTAACTCAAAATATGGTATGTGTATTTTTTTTTTGAAGAGCTGTAGTGAAAATGATCATCATATAGTTTGCCCCAAATGTAATGGTACAGCAACCATTCCTGTAACAGTGTACAGACTATCAAGAGAACTAATACAGGTGAATGAGGAATGAAGACATGTATTAAAAGCATGATAATTGAAGGAGTAAAGAATCCAAGCACCCTTTTATCCCACACATTGATGGTTTCTGAATGAGCACTCTAAATCAGAGCATGGGAACCTGTGACCTGAGAGTAGAATCAGGGCTTTAAGTTCATCTGTTTGTCAGAGCAAGTCCTAATATGTTCCTGTGTAAATAGTAGAAAGAACACGTGATTCAGATAAGTTTAGCAATGATTTTTTAAAGATCACAAAATGCTAGTTTATCACATGCTGTCTC
>NW_003852436.1:9464794-9465846 GCF_000181295.1 Otolemur garnettii | reverse complement strand
TACATTGGAAATCTAAATGGAATCTTCTCTTAGTAAGGATTTCTCTTTTGTTTATACTTTCAACTATCAACAGCCCTAGAGGGGATCAAACACCAGTTTCTAAGTAGTTTTCTTATATTAAATAATAAAATTAATGAAAATTATTTTTATGTATTTTCATTTTATAAAATATTTTTAACATAAAATGTACCAGTTGAATAATTTTTAAGTATACATTTTGGTGGCATTAATCATGCACACATTGCTGTGTAACCATCCCCAATATCCAACTCCAGAACTTTTTTTCTTCTTTAGCTGAAACTCCACACTTATTAAACACTAAATCTTTCTTTGTCCCCCCTTCGATCCCCTGGCACCCACCATTCTACTTTCTGTCTCTACTTTTGTGGCTGGCTTATCTCTCTTTATATTTTTATTTTCTTATCTGTTCTTAAATTTATTTCCTATTTACTATTACTTCAAAAATTCTTCCCTTTTTTGGTCAACTCTTCATTTTTCTCTCTATATTTCTACTTGTCATTTTATCTCAAGAAATTTATGTATCAAAATTTATCAGAATTCTAAGATGCAAAACTCAGGGTACTCAGGGTGTCAATAGTCTTCTTAAAAGTAGCCAGGATAACAACAAATATTGACAGAAATTTGTGTAATTAATATTTAGCTAATATTTGGAAACACAGAAGATAATGAAATAACCTTTTCATTAGTTATCAGTGAGGTAAGCCTCAGTGAGTGGCTAATTTACTATGTGGCAGTGAAGCTAGGGGTCAGAAACGTGTCCCTGAGCGGAGCTTTGCTGTTTGATGATGGCCTAGAAGAAGAATGATGTGACAAGGGAACATCGTGCATGTGTGCGTGTTGCAGTGGTTACAGGTGCGGGGATGGGTAGTGTCCCAGCAGCAGAAAGAAGAGTTGGGTTGTCCAAGGTTGGAGAGCAGGATGAATTTTAGGAATCGAAAGAAGTTCACCATGGCAAAGACTAGCATTCTAGAGAGAAAGTGGCTGGAAATGAAAGTCAGGAGATAAGGGCTCATTCTCACCAAGTGCCAGGT
>NW_003852436.1:9462923-9463973 GCF_000181295.1 Otolemur garnettii | reverse complement strand
AAATGAATATCATAAAAATCTAAATAATTTTTCTTCCTTTGTCTTAGAAATTTCAATGTCTCTTTGTAATTCTTCATGAAATTGTACTCTCAGGAAACTATGGGCATTCACTTGAAAAATTTTATTACATAATGAAAAGCAATTAATTAAATTTTATTATGTAAAGCACATTTGCTAATTTCTTTCTCCTGCATTACATTTTTTTCCTCTCTGCTCATTTTGGTCCTCTAGGAAAACATTTGAGGAGATATAATAATTATTTTCATGCTTGTTATTTTCTGTCATGCTGGGCTATTCTTCATATAATAAAAGGTGGTCATTTGGTTTGATTTTCTGATATTTCTGTGAAGTAGAAGAAATCATCACAGCTACTAAGTTTAAAAATCTATAGATTTTTCAGTAATTCTATTTGAATTCATAATTCAAATTTTCTAATTTTGGGGGTTAGTTTGGCTAGAAGTGAAATTATCCTCTGAAAATCCTGTAGTAGGCTTGAGACTAACGTAGGCTCTGAATTAACAGTTAAGTGAGTATGATTTTTTTGACATTTTGAACAGCATTCCAGCAGTTTATTCTTATGTACTTTTTGTTTGTTTTGGCTATACTACATGGTATAGGGATACCTAATGTTGTGCTGTATATTTAAACTTCACATTTTAATTTTGAAATACATGGTTTTCTTCCTATGAAATATTAATATTTAATTTACATATTTACAGTTAAAAGCCCACATTTTAACAGCCATGTTGCCTTACCAAAGTATTAACTGGACTTGAGGTGTATTTTTATAACTATCATTTGTTTTATTTTATTAGAACTTTCCTTCTAGATAAAAATTCCTACTATGTCCTAACTTAGGAGATACTTATTTGGAAAAATAATGGAGATGCTCTGTGAAAAATTCCTTTAGCAGTGAGTAGGTCAAAATGTATATTCCGCTATTCTCACAAAGTTTTAAAGGAAAGCACTCTTGGCAAATGCAAGATCTGGATTGGAATGTTACTTAGATAAAGCAGTCTCCCACTACCTAAACAACATCACAGTCCCACC
>NW_003852436.1:9461678-9462903 GCF_000181295.1 Otolemur garnettii | reverse complement strand
CATTTCACAATCTTTCTTTACTATAGAAGCCAACTTTCTGCCTCTTTGTTCAGAGATATCCTCATGTGGGAACAGTATTTGTGGTGTATTAGGCCCATCCTCATTACTGATACTGTTAACAGTAGTTCCAGTTCTACAGTTGCCAGTCACCATTTGCCTTCTTTTTTGAGATAAACTAGAGTGTGGTTGTGAAATTACACGAGTGACAACCTAGATGAAAGAATGAAAAGTTGAAGGTAGAGAGCATTTCAGTAGATAACTTGGTTAAAAGAGTGAACAGACTGTTCCTGCCCTGGGGGAATCCCCCCCATCTCCTGGGAAGTGAGGTATGCTTGTTCTCTAGTAAAGGGAACATTAACTAAATTTCTTAAAAAGTAATGAAAGAGAACAAACTGTAAAAAGGCAGCCAAAAAAGGCAAACATCTGTTACTGAACATGTCTCACTTGACTTCCTTTTAATGTTCTTAAGAATAAATTTATGAACTAGGGAAGGCTTAGCACTAATTAGCTTGTTTTCATCAAACAAAATGCACCAGACATGGATGTTGAATATGAATGAAAACTCCAGTAGTAATAATAAGTAGACATAGAAAGTGCTGGTAGCCAGGGTTACGGCCATAGGCTTTGGATATTGTTGTGACTGTTTAATATTGTGTTGATTTAGATTTGTAGTAATGTGGTTTGTTAGATGATCAGAAAAAGTTGTTTTAAAAGTCATGTATTTAGTAAACAATAGGGAGTTTAGGTGAAAGACTATTTTTTTTAGTTATGCACTTTTAGGCTAATGAGATGTTAGAATGATTTGAAATAACATATTTAGAGCTACCCAAAGGCAAAATTTTGTAGCACAGTCAGCAGTAGTTGTAATAGTTATAGCTTATATTAGTTTTAGAGACCCATAATGGTTACTTAAAAACCTTGGGGCCACACTAATAAGGAAAGTAAGGAAGTAAGGACACACACACACTCACGCTCACACTCACTCTCCTTCTTTTGGACTATAGGTAAGGCATGTTTCATTGGCTTGCTGGAAGGACCAAATCCTTCTCAGGGGGACAAATCCAAAACTTGGACTCTTAGGAGATCCTGGTAATGAGGGATAGGTCACAAGTGGTAAGACATGGTTGGTAGTAACTAGGAGGCTACACATAGTTATTTCATTACAAGATTATCAAACAATGGAGTTTGTATCATTGATAAAAGGTTATTTCAAAATACTTGACTC
>NW_003852436.1:9449059-9460740 GCF_000181295.1 Otolemur garnettii | reverse complement strand
TCAATAAACTGTAGTATATGTACACCATGGAATATTATGCAGCCCTAAACAGCTGCCTTCAATACATATATATATTTTGAAAAAAACTCAGATCAGCCAAAAATAAAGATAAAGTCAACTATAGTTATTATAATACTTTATAGTCTTACTTTTTCTTTCATAAATACTTTCTGAAAATCTTTTCATATTGATATATTTTCTTTGTCACTAATTCAATGACAATATTCCATTTGTAGATAAGTCCTTTTTGGTTTTTTGGCAATTGAACAATACTTTAATATAAAGGAATGCATTATATTTGTAGTTAATTTTTTGTGAATATTCTTAATTTTCTCAGGATAAATTCCTTGCAGTGGAGTTGTTGGGACATCCCCCCTCTTTTTTGCTTTGTCTTTTGTAATATATTTTTAAATTGCCCTTGAAAGAAGTGTAGATTTTGGATTTTTGACAGATTTGTACTCCTTTCCTACCCCAAAGAAGACACACAGAAAAAAACAACTACTCATTAAAAGTAGATAATCTTATATGGAAGGGGTTGTTATAAAACCTTCAAATATTATAGATGTTATAAGCCTTTAAAGTTAATAAGCAGTTAAAGGGATCATTGGAATCCTTTCATGAGGAACTTATGATACCTTTGAAAATATATACATAAAATATAAACATAAAGATATCAAGGGTTATTTTATAGAAAAGATGAAATTAAGATTTAGGTTAAGTATACAGATTCAGAATTTGTTATAATAGATATGTATAATAGGCCACAAATTTAGCTCTGGACATCTTAGCAGCTAATAATAGAGGATATAATGGGCAGCGCCTGTGGCTCAGAGGGGTAGGGTGCTGGCCCAATATGCCAGAGGTGGTAGGTTCAAACCTACCCTGGGCCAAAAATTGCAAAAAAGATGAAAAGAAAAAAAGAGGATATAATGATTAGTAACTTAATTCAAAGTGTTGTTGTGAGCTCCTGTTACCCCTGGTTCCCCCTGCCCTATAGGCAAGCTCCTGTTCCCCCACCCTCTCCCGTTCCCCTGCTCCTCTGTGCTACAGGCCTTCCCAGCCTATTCCCATGCTCTCCAGAATTCAAAGAGGCATGGAAAGTCCCAAGTTTCATAAAACCCCCAAGTTCTCAGTAGATGAACAATGGTGGAAAACTCACCGAGGCTTGATTAATTACTGTTGTATAACCATAACCATTGTGATTTAAGATGTATCCATTGATCAATTATTGTTATATAATCATAAGCATTGTGATATAAGACTTATCTATTGACAACCAAGCTGTTGTCCCCCAATGGCAGGGTTCCTCGTCCCCCCCTGCTCACTTAAGCTATGCAGAGAAAGAAAGGGTATAAAAGGCATAAAGCCCTGCACTTTGGGCTGCTTGTCTCAGAACAATGGCCCCCTGTGCAGGTGTGAATAAATCACAAATTAATAGGATCTGAGTGGGTCCAAGTTTATTTTTCATAACTTCAAGGTTTATTTCAGTGTTTCTATGAAATAAAAGCAAACCAGAAAAATGTGCCATTTAGATGATTATGAATAAGATACCATGAAATAAATGTAATGAATATTGTTTTCCCTCAGTGTCCTCAGAAGCTTGATTCCAGGGCCCAAGATTGGTTTTCAGGGTCTTAAATTGGTATTTGTCAGACACCAAAATCCATGGGTGCTCAAATCCCTTATATAAAATGGCACAGTGTTTGCATATGAATTACATGCATTTTCCTATATACTTTAAGTCACCTCTGGGTAACTTATAATAATAAAATATAAATGGCAGATAAATAATTGTCGCACTATATTTTTTAATTTATATGATTTGTATTGATTTTTTAATTTTGAATATTTTATCCATGGTTCATTGAAGTTGCAGATGCAGGACCAATGGATATAGGAGGTCAGATGATTAAGTTCATAAGCTTATCCTAGAAAAAGTGCTGCATACCTCATTGCTAAATATTACTGCAGTTAGTTATCTTTGACGTACTTCTCTTGGTAAGCTATGTACGAACCCCAGTGCCTAGTCTACCCTTCAAAGCATTTTTGCTAGGATTAGTTTGCTAATGTAATGGTCAGACCTCATAGAGGGCTGGCTGTAATCTCCTAAGAAACAAATTTTCATAAAATGTAGGAAAATGTCAAATATTGGCTCTTACTTTAATCACAGGGCCAAAGTACAGTTTGATGAAATCACTTTTGTAGAGATGGGAGAGCTTGAGGGTGTGGATTGTTTTGGTGGAGGGGGGATGGAAATGATATCATCTTAGTGCAGGCAACTCTCCTTATCTGTGTGTTCCACATCCATGGATTCAACCAGCTGTGGGACAAAAATATTCAAAAGTAAAATTGTGTGTGTTCTGAACATGTATAGACTTTTTTCTTTATTCCCTAAATAATACAATATTAGACACAATTATTTTGTTTCACTGTTCAAGTTTACCTACATACTCACTTTGTTTAAATGAGAGGTAGGATTTAATGTATTTCAAGGTGTGGGCAGTATCTTTTCACCTGTCTCAAAGGGTGGTTTATAGGTCAATAGCATTGCTATCTCCTAAGAATTTGTTAGAAATGTAGAATATTAAGCCCCATTCCAGATGTATAGAATCAGAAGATTCATAGTGATTTATAAGTTCATTAAAGTTTGAGAACCATTGTTTTAGGTAATTGCCCAGTGAAGTCCTCCAACAAAGAGTGATAATCAAGTTGTGGTTGTGATAATCAAGCTGGGAGCAACATTGGCTCCCAGTGTATTTGATTGGCAGCTTTAAATCCCATTATGATGAAGTCCTAGAGATATCCTAGAAAATCTCTGGATTTCGTCTAAATGAAGTAAAAATGGAAAACATAAAATTGTTGCTTTCTAATAAATTAAAAATCTAATGTGATCTCCAATACCATCTTTTTTCTCATCATTTTCATGGGTTAAAAATTTATTGCATGTATGTCCTTTCACCTTTGCATTGAGTAATATATTGAGTTTGAATCCTAGTCATTGCCTACTTGTATAATCAAGGTGAAGATATTAAACTTCTCAATTTCCCTGGGAAAAGTGGAAATTAAATATCTACTTTGTAAAGTCTGGGTGAAGATTAAAGACAATATACATAAGCACACAGTAGGTTCTGTGAATTGTTACAACAATTTATTCTGTGATATAACTGTAGACCTGTAGACCTACCACATAGTAAGTCTCACAATAGCCAAACTCATCATTTAGAATGGTTTCACACTCAAATTAACCACAAATACACAAATAAAAAGGATTGAATTCAAATTGTTAAAATACTACTTAGTTTATAACTGAATTATTTAGTAATAAACTAACTTCCCAGGAGGCTACCTTAAATCCAAAGGGGGAAGCATATTCAAAACCAAATAAACACTTTGTATACATTTGAACATCAATCTCAAATGCAAGAACATTAAAATCCCCCCAAATTGTAAAATGGAAACTCATTTCTTCAATGTGTTCTTTAACATGTAAAGATTTAATTCCAGCTATCAAAATGGTTTCATGTATCTATAGACTCATGTAGTTTAAAATTTCAGGAAAAGAGCTCCACATATGGAAGCAGCTGTTCCATCACTTGGCACTCTTCAATCTTGGCATTTCTGAAGCATAACTAAACCACAGGAGCCAAAGAACATTCTAGGAGAGTGTTTTTCAACCTTTTTTTTTTTTTTAAAAAAATTAAATCATAGCTGTGTACATTAATGCAATCATTGGCTTCAATGTGCTGGTTTTACACACAATCTGAAATGTTTTCATCAAACTGGTCAATATAGCCTTCATGGCATTTTCTTAGTTATTGTGTTATGACATTTATAGTCTACACCTAGTAAATTTCACACATACCCTTCAACCTTTTTTATCTCACGATACACTTGAACCTATAGTTAAATTTCCTTGGCACACTTAAATTATGTTGATTAAAAGAAGAGTTAAAAAAAAAAAAGAATATAGTATAGTGCTTTGAATGTGTTTTGAACATAATTTAATTAATGATCTTTAAAAATTTTTGTCACAGGGCAGCACCTGTGGCTCAAAGGAGTAGGGCGCCAGCCCCATATGCCAAGGTGGTGGGTTCAAACCCAGCCCTGGCCAAAAACTGCAAACAAAACAAAACAAAACAAAAACTATATAAGAAAAACATTTTGTCACACACCTAAGATCCTCTCATGATACAGCACACTGGTTGAAAGAAGTTGTAATATATCTGTGAAACCCATAGATTCCCAGATCTTCTCTTTATCAAGGTATGAGAAGCTCATCTTAAGCTCAAGCAATATTTTCATATTATTTAAAATTTTCTGTTTTGTATATCATATAAAAGAGAATATATTTATGTATGTATATATATGTATATATATGTATATAAACAATACTAAAACAAAGACCCACAAAGCTTAAGGAATAAAATTTTGTGTCTTTTCCTTCCTGATGTAACCTGAGCAAACCTACCTCTTGAATTTTATGTTAATGGTTCTTTGGCTTTCCCTTAAAATTTTAGCGCGTATGTACATATGCCTAATTATTATTTTGTTTAGTTTTGCTTATTTTTAACTTTAAGTGATAGAATTATAATGTCTTCACTCTTATTTTTGCTCAAGAAATATATTTTCAAGATTCATCAATCTTCATTAATGTGGGTGTGTGACCCTGTGGTTCATACGTTTACATCAATGACCACCATTCTATTGAATGAATAAACTATCATTTAATTCCCTCTTCCTTTGCTGTGAGATATTTGAGTTTTCAAAACAGTTATTTTCTATTATGAAAAACTCTGTTGTAAGCATGTCTCCTGAAGCATAGGTGTGAGTTACTCTAGGGTGCGCATGTTGTAAGAATGTCACAAGAACCTGCTTCCTGTTGCATCAAGAATGAATATATATATATATATATGAATATATATATATATATGCCAGACTATTGATCTCTTTAGCCCTGGGGGCAGGTTGGCAGGGTCTAGGGAGTGGGAGTTCAGTAACTGAATATTGATTTCCAGAATAATTGATTGCCTTTAGCCATAAGCAGCTCCTTTGCTTTACTCCACCTCTGACTTCTATTATCCCTAGCCATGGAGTGGCTGTGCTGAGCAGTGGCCATAGGTTCAGTTTTACCAGGATATATTAGATTATTATGAAATGTCCAATTTCCTTAAGTACTAAGTTTGACAGTTGATACCTGGGACATTTCACTTTGACACTTCTTTTTTTTTTTCCGATCATTTGAGAAGTTCCATTCTGGTGATTTTTACCTTGAAAATGAGCCATATGGGCAACCTGAGACCAGGGTCGACAATGAGCTGAAAGCTGAAGTGGAAGTGAATCCATCTCAATCTATGCATGACTTAGCAGCAGATTTTAATGTTACTATTCCAACAATATTGGACCATTTGAAACAAATCAGCAATGTAAAGAAGCTGGATAGATGGATTCTGCATAAGTTAAATGAGCATCAGAAGAGAGATCGTCTCACAATTTGCCCTTTTTTGCTGTGACAACATAAAGGCAAACCATTTCTGTTAGGTGTGATGAAAAATGGGTTCTTTTTGATAATCACAGCATTCAGCACAATAGTGATAAAGATGAAGTGCCAAAATACAGTCTGAAACTGAATATTCATCAAAAAAAGATATGTGTGTCTGTTTCGTGGTCCAGCACTGGTATTATCCTCTACAGCTTCATGAAACCTAGACAGTTGATGACAGCAGATGTCTTTTGCAACCAGTTTGGACAAAATGACGAGGATGCTTGCTAATTGATTAAACAGCAAAGGTTGGTCAATAGAGATAGGCCAATCCTCTTGCAAGACAATGCTCGACCATGTTTCGCACAATGTGGCTCAAACTTAGAGAAGCTGGACTTGAAAATTCTCTGTCATCGACTATATTCACCAGCCCTCATGCCAACTGACTACCACTTCTTCAAGACTTGGACAACTTTTTGTAATTCTCAACAGGCTACAGAAAACACCTTTTGGTATTTCATTATCACTCATTTTCCAGGCTTCTTAGCTGCTGGCATGAACAAGTGCTATTGTTAACATGGCAAAGGTGTGTCAATAGTTGAGGTGCATACTTTGATTACTTGTCCTGTTGCTGGTTTGAGATATAATAAGCTACAATTTTGGGTCAAAATCATACATTTCATATGTAATAACAGCTTTCTACTCTTAGCAGCAGTTGCTGAGAATCTCCATTGCTTCATAAATTCAGCAGCAATTCATATTGTCAAATTTTAACCTTTGCCAGTTTGGCAGGTATAAAGTTATATTTCTTTGTGATTTTAATTTACATTTTCCTAATGACCAATAAGGTTGAGAACTTTTTCATCTTTCTGGGCCCCCAGTATTTCTTCTTTGTGTACATTACACAGTTGTCTTCTTAAAATGTATTTAGATGCATTTATTCACTTTATTTTGTGTTATTTGTTCTTTCCACTTTGTGCTTTTAATTTGCCCCTTATAATTTTTGAAATTAACATATTTTTCCTTCCTTCCTTCCTTTTCCCCCCACTAGTTTGGCATTTATATCCTTGTTTTTACTTTTCACAAATGGTTAATCTAGAGATTTTTAATATACATAAAGTACCTTTACTTTCTTCTCATCCTATACAGAAATGGTAGATTGCCTTAATTTCCATAGTTAGTTCTCTCTCTCTCTCTTTTTTTTTTTTTTGCAGTTTTTGGCCAGGGCTGGGTTTGAACCCGCTACCGCCAGCATATAGGGCTGGCGCCCTACTCCCTTGAGCCACAGGTGCTGTGGATTGTTAGTTCTCTTTTTAACCTCTCAAATTAGACACAAGCCGTTTCATCTTGTAATTGTCTATTTAAGTTTACCTGCATCCTTACCAATTTTTTACTTTGTTATTCCACGTAGCATCACAGACCTAAAGGATGGTTTTCCTTCAACTATATCCTTTAGAAGTACCTGTTGTAAGGGTCAGTTGGCAGAAAATTTCTACTGATATATGCTTATTTTTACTTCCTTCTCAACCATACTTTTCCAGAAGTCTTTTGAAGTTACTATTACTCTGTCTTTTGGTTATCATTGTTGCTAAGAAAAACAGGTATCTGTCCAGTTGTCTGTCCTTTGTAAGTAATCTGTCTCTACCTTCTCTGCTTCTAATGACTTATTTGTGGTTCTTTTGTTTTCTTATGAGATATGTGAGAATGGTTTTGTTTTTACGTATTTTCCTTAGTTTTTGTTTGGCTTCCTAAATCTGAGAATCAGTGTCTTTCAGCAATTCTGAAAACACAAAAGAAAACACAAAACTCTTCTGTTATCTCTTCAAATACTATCTTTCTTCCAGTATTCCTTCTTAAAACTTTATAAATTGCTAAGGAAAGGTGAAACCACCCCACCACCCCTACAAATAAAGGGGTGAAAGGTGAGAACTATATTAAGGGCTTAGCTAAAAATAAAGCACCAGGCCTAGCTAACAATAATAATAATTAGCCACTGTCTTCCTTTTCACTTTTCTGTAATTGCCGCTCTAGAGTCACATAACTCGTGGTCACAAACATTCCTAGCATTCTCCATAGATGACATTACCCCATTACCCTTTCAGAACCCAAAGGTAGTTTTTGAGCTATCTTCCAGGTGGTACATTCCAATGGATTGGCTGACCATCCAGACCTGTGGCCCATACCGAGGAACCGATGTTTCCACCCTGAACTCAGCCATTAGCAAACTTACCGCCTAATCCTTGCCCTGCCGAACTATCCTTAAAAACCCTATCTCCTGGCCAGCCATGTACACCAGGGCTGGTGGGTTCGAACTGGCCTGGGCCTGCTAAACAATCAACAAAACAACAACAACAAAAATACCTGTAGTCCCAGGTACTAGGGAGACTGAGGCAAGAGAATCGCTGAGCACAAGAGTTTGGGGTTGCTGTGAGCTATGATGCCACAGTAAAAGAAAAAAGAAAAAAAAAACCCTATCTCTTAAGTTATTGGGGAAGTAGATTTGAGAAATTCTTGTCATCTTCCTGCTTAATGCTACATGGAATTAAACTCTTTCTCTGACATAATCAGTGTATTGGCTTCCTCTTGGGGCAAATGAACCTGGTTGGATGGCAACAGACATATATGAGTGTTCCATATGATCACTCCTTTTTCTTCTTTTCTGTATTTGTCATCTCTTTCTATCTCATTACTACATCCCAGGCCTTTTTTTTGTTTTTTCCTAGTTTGTTTTCTAGATTATTAATTCTTTTTATCTATGTATATTCTTTTCTTTTTCTAGTCTTTGAGTTTTCAGTTTCATTTACTATTGTTTTTATTTTTAGAATGTCTACTTGTTATTTTCCAAATCTGGTTAGTTTTGGTAATTTTCAGGTTTCTTCATTATGTTTATCTAAACATATAGAATTGGATGTTCTTTTTCATTTTATATTTCGTATCTGATAATTATAGTATGTGCAGTCCTTCAGGTTCTAAATATGTTGTTTGTTCTGATTCCTTAGTAGATTATTTTCTTAGGTGTAATGACTTTTCTGATTTTGATCTCTTTTTTTTTTTTTTTGGTATTTTATTGTGAAAATTCTTTAAAGCCTGGGTTTAAACATTTTCTTCTAAAAATGATATTTACTTTATCAAGTGCTTTAAGGCATTAGTAACTTAGAATCACTTTATTTTAAACTTTGGACTTGTGCAGGGCATTGCAGGTAATGTAAATTGAGGCCCCAAATCATTGAATGATACACTATCATTAGAAATTCCTAGAGAGCATTTTTTTTTCCTCTTCACCTAGAGCTAAGGCCATAGTGGGGATCTCACAGTGTCTCTTGCTCTCTCTACCACTTTCCTCTCTCAGGCAATTTTTAAATCCTGTTTATGCTCTAGGGCTATGGACCTTCACCCATGCTTTATGAGGGGTGATCTCCGTGTTTGTCTCCCAACTGCAGGGCATGCAGCTCATTTAAACACAGGCTTTATAAAGGCCATTAGCAATTGCCATATAATCCCAAGGCAAAGATAGGCTGCAGAACTTATCAAATAGTAAATTCAATCTTCCTGTTGTTTTTGACCAGAATAGAATTCTTTACTTTCCCATCAGCTCAGCCATGCCTTCAAAATCTTTTATTTATTTTTGGTTTTTAGTAGAATTTCTTGTTGCATTATGCTATGATTTGTTACTCTGAACATATTCCTGGAAACAGGAGTCCTTTTGTATCTTTTACAAATCAGTTTTATAAAATAGGACTTACATTGGGAGCTCCTCACCTATCTCACTTCTCTTTAATCTTTGTATTGCCTCTTACGCTAAGCTTAAATATCCTCATATAAAAGTAAATTTCTGTAGTTTTGATTTTTCATAAACATTAAGGAAATTTCTGTAGTGAAGAGTAAATGAGTAACCTGTGTTTGGGGGGTCATTTTCTCTAGTCTTTCCTAATCTGAAAGCTGAATGGCTTTTGAGGCTGACCATTACAGAGCAACTAATATTATCTTTGAGATACCTTCACCTCTGTAAAGAAAAGTAAAGGAAATATTGTACTTGAGAAAATCTTCCAAAGTGGAGCTGATATGGCTCCATGAGAAGATTGGGAACTTAAGATTTTCCCAGGTCTATCTCAGCTGCCTAGAGTGCTTATAGGGCTTTAAAACCCTCCTGTGGTTTGTGTGCATTTTTGGAAGTTCTCAAATTAAAAAATGCAAAGAGATTGGGTTGTGCAAAATCTCAGAAATATGTGTTTGCTTACTTCTGGTCTGCTTCTGGTCCGTCAGTGACTGACATTTTTTAAACCATCTCTCACACTAGTAGTGTTAGGAATGCAACTCTCAGAAGGTGCTAGTGGCATCGTGACTGCCTTCTGCAGGGCAAACATAGTATTAATAGTCCAGCCTGGCAGGAAAAGCTCTTCAGTTTATTTCATGTTTTAACGTGTAATTTGTTATTTTGTATGTATGTGTTATTAATGATTTTCTCTTCACAGTTATCTAATTTTAAACAGTACTTTATTTACCTTGAGTGATGTATTTACATATGCTTCTGCTAGGTCACAAAGCTGTTTAAAACTATGAAGGTTCCTTGCTATTTAGAAAATATTCTTTAACCACATTTGGGATAATTGTTTAGGTTAATTATCTATGCCAATTATAGATAACCCTTTGTAGCAAATATATTCCCGAATTTCACACTAGTAGTCATAAGATGAAATATATCAATAAAAAAGATCCACAAGGAAAGATTAGAAATTCAGGGGTCCTCAAACTTGGGGGCCAATTCACTGTCCCTCAGACCGTTGGAGGGCTAGACTATAGTTTAAAAGGACAGGCAGAAAGGCTGGATAAATGTTCTAGGCAGGCCGCCTGTGGTCCATGGGCCGTAGTTTGAGGATGCCTGGTAGTGATCTGTGGTTAGTCAAAGTGAGAATTTAATCATTAGACCATGAGGGAATTGGATGAGGAAAAAAAAATTCTTGATAAGATTCAAAAAGAGGAGAACTGATGGGTTAGACATCCACTTTTCTAGAAAGAAGGCTAACATACAATAATATTATATAAATTATCAAAAGCAAGCTTGGTACCAGTTAAATTGTGGGATTTGAGAAAATAAGTGGGGGATGAGAGTCACAACAGTGGTTGGGGAATAAGACTAGCTGGGTTGTTATAAAAATTTGAAAACTTTGCGAGAAGAGTTTAACAGATGACTTACCTCTTCAGCCGAGTATTTAGGAAGTATCGCTTCAAATATATTTCAATGGAAAGAACAGTTTGAAGAAACTGAAAGAACCAAATAGCAACTGCAGCAAGAGGAGAAAAAGATTTTAAGAGACAATGGTTTTGAAACATTGAGTAGAATGGACTTGAGACTTGAAGATATATACATATAGAAGACTAAAATAAGAAGAAAGAGACCCTTTGAAATTAAGACTGATACTGACTTTGCTAAAAGGACACCAGAAAAACCAGTTTTTTATGATCCGCTTGATACAGATCATACATGAATGTTATAAAGGCAATGAAGTTGCAAGAGAATGGTAAAAATCATAGAGAACATCTGAAGAAGGAAAATCCTCAAGAATGTTTATCTGAGATTGTTTTATTTAGCAGCCTTCACATTTGACACCCATCATTATGGAGAATGTGCCAATTCAGTTAGTCTGGCCAAGAAGGAAGCAGTTGAAAAAAGAAAAATGAAGCTGGCAAGTGTAAATAGTGGTAGCACATAAGGACAGTGTGTCCCAAGCCAAGCAGTTATTTTGTAGAAAAGTATGGACTATAAGGTTAAAAATTCAGTTTTTTTGTAGCCCTTGGTATTTTTGTAGCCATGAATACATGTCATGGAACTTCTTGAGGGCAGCATTTCAAGTTTAGGTCCTGCTTCATGGTTTATTGCCTACATCATGCAGATAAATATATATATATATAGCATGTTTATTCTTAAAGGGATTATTTACATTGAAAAAGAAAACATCAGGGAATTCTAAAACCAACAAATATTCAAACATCATGCAAAACAATTTTCAGGGGTATTGTGTTCTAACATCACTAGAACAAAGTTTAATTTTGGATCTTTTTTTTTTTATTGAATGGTAACTGTGTACATTGATGCACTTTGGGGGTACAGTGTGGTGTTTTCATACACAATCCAAGACACTTCCATCAAACTGGTTAACATAGCCTTCATGTAACTTTCTTAGTTATTATGTCAAAACATTCA
>NW_003852436.1:9446279-9448034 GCF_000181295.1 Otolemur garnettii | reverse complement strand
GTAACAGCAACACAGGCACAGGTACTATTTGAAATCTTTGTATCATGTGTTCGTGTTGCCTGTTCAAATGGAATGGATTGGAAATGGTCACGTAAGACCTTGGACTATGCCCATAATAAAACATTAAGAAAAAAAAAATGAATGTTGTGAATTAAAATTAACATATACAAATTGCAACTGAGAGGTATAAGCTAGAAGAAGCTTAAGTCTGTAGAAGAGATTATGATTTGTTTAAAATATTTAAAACAATCACTCCATATTTTAAATACTGAGTATTTTTACAGTACAAACACTAATGTGTTCTACATTTCAACTTTACATTGACCCTATGTATCTCCTGGGAGTCTAAATACATTTTTGGCTTCAGTTGTCAAATATACATTTGGAACTTAAAATTCAAAACTAAGCTTTTTCCTTTTGGTGTCATGAACACACCATATGTGAATAAACAATAAACATTCTGTTACTTCTTATGGAGTCTGGGGAGACATCACCAACAATCTAAGGTCCCCTAACCCCATTACTTTAAATCCCTCATTTCCATTATTTTAAAAGCTACTTCATACAAAAAAAAATTGTCATGGAAGATTATAAGATGGATATCCAATTTGTTAGATATAATTTTAACTTTTGATCCCATTGGATGACCAGAGAGGCAATGGTCCAGTTATTCTGAGGTCTCTTAGAATTATCTTCCTGAGTTGTTCCTTTTGTTGTTGACAATTATTACAGGATTATATAAGAAACATCCATTTTAAACACTCTTGTGTAATTGTTGGAAGTGGTGGTATCAATGCTTGGTACATTATAACAGGATTCTTTTGAAGGACATGTAAAATAATTTTTTTTTTAATGAAAATAATTTTGGTTCTCTGATAGACACTTGAATTTTAGTACTATTGTGTTTACTTTGTTACTTTATGTACTAGCTGGCTACCATAACAAAATACCACAGATTGGGTGGCTTAAACAAAATAAATTTATTTTGTTATATTTCCGGGGGCTAGAAGTCCAAGATCAAGCTCCTGTTGACAAAATTTCTTTCTGCAATAGGTCCCTAGTCTGGAAGATTCTAAGAATGAATCCAGTGACTACAGAGATCAGTGATAAGATAAGATTTATTAGATAGAAAAGAATATAGAGGGACTGAAAGGCACCAGAGTTTCTGGCATGAGTGGGGGAGACCCAAGTGGGAACTCTCTCTGTGGGTCTTTTGTCTAGGGGTTATATCTTGTTTTATAAATTGGGAGATCTTGAGAATTACTTTTGGCCAGGACTTGGCAGACTTGGTGTTGATTAGGAAAATGAGTGAATTAACAAATGAATATTTGTCCTTGTAGCTCCAGGCAAAAGTAGCAGGCCCAACTTACATGAAATACTGGAAAAACTGCTTTTCTCCTGTCTTGCTTGTATTCAGAGAATGAAGTTTAAAGAGAAAAAGTTTGCTCTGGCCTAGAAAATGGGGGCCTTTGTCCAGGCCTGAATGGGGAGAACCCTGTATCAGTGCCGGCAGGGTTGGTTTCACCTGAGACTTCTCTCCTTGGCTTAAAGATGTCCTCACATGGCCTTTCCTTGGGAGTTTCTCTTATTGTAATGTCATCACTACTTTGAATTAGGACCACTACCCTTATGACTTCATTTAACCTTAAGTACTTCACTAAAGGCCTAAACTACAAATATTGTCACCCTTGAGGTCAGGACTTTGACATAAGGATTTAGGGGTGAGAAGGAGCAGAGAAAAGGATTTCAGGGGGG
>NW_003852436.1:9443227-9444971 GCF_000181295.1 Otolemur garnettii | reverse complement strand
GTAGAGTTTCTTGTAGTATTCAGAGATAATCTCTTGTATCTCAGTGGCATCTGTTGTTACTTCCCCTTTATCAGTTCTGATTGAGGTTACTAGAGATTTTACTTTTGTTTCTAGTTAGTCTGTCCAAAGGTTTATCTATTTTATTTATTTTTTCAAAAAACCAACTCCTTGTTTCATTAATTTTCTGAATGAGTCTTTTGTTTTCAATTTCCTTCACCTCTGATTTAATTTGGGATATTTCTTTTCTTCTGCTGCATTTAGGCTTAGATTGTTGTTCTTTTTCCAATTCCATAAAGATGGCTTGTGAATTTGTTGATGTACTCTCTGTTTTTTGGATGTAAGCATCTAAAGTGATAAATTTTCCTCTTAGGATTGCTTTTGCTGTATCCCACAGGTTTTTATAGCTTGTGTCTTCATTGTTGTTATGCTCAAGGAAGTTAATGATTTCCTCTTTTATTTCTTCCTGCATCCAACTGTCATTCAGCATAAGGTTGTTTAATTTCTGTGCCTTTGTGAGGGGGTTAAATGTTTTTGTTTGAATTGAGTTCCACCTTTATAGCCTTGTGATCTGAGAATATGCAAGGTAAAATTTCATTTCTTTCTATTCTGTTGAGGTTTATTTTGTGTCCTAGGATATGATCAACTTTGGGGAATGTTCATGGGCTGATGAGAGGAATGTATATTCTTTTGCTTTGGGATGGAGTGTTCTATACATGTCTATCAAGCACAGTTGTTCTAGGGTTTCATTTAAGTCCCCTGTATCTTTGTTTAATTCCTGTTTAGAGGATCTGTCCAGCTCTATGAGAGGAGTGTTAAAGTCTCCTATTATTATGGTGTTATAAGATATCATATTGCTCAGACTAAGTAAAGTCTGTTTCATGAATCTGGGAGCATTAAAGTTGGGTGCATAAATAGTTAGAATTGAAATGTCATCTTGTTGTATTTTTCCTTTGAACAATATGAAGTATCCATCTTTGTCTTTTTTGACTTTAGTTGCTTTAAATCCACACGTATCTGAAAACAAGATTGCAACCCCTCTTTTCTTCTGGATTTTATTTGCCTGAAAAATTGTCTTCCAACCCTTAACTCTGAGTTTTAATTTGTCTTTTGAGGCTACGTGTGTTTCCTACAGACAACAAATGGATGGCTTGTGTTTTTTAATCCAGTCAGCCATTTTATGCCTCTTTAGTAGGGAATTCAAGCCATTAACATTTGTTGAGATAATTGGTAAGTGTGGTAGCATTCTATTCATCTTATGTTGTGAAAATCCATTGCTTAGGTTTCTCTTTTGCATCTTTGTGGAAGTTAAGTTCTGTCCTTTAATTTCTGGATGCTTAGTCTGTTGGTGGTCCATTGTGATGGTCAGTGTGTAGAACAGGTTGAAGTATTTCCTATAGAGCTAGTCTTGTTGTGGCAAATTTCCCCAGTGTTTGCATATCAGTAAAAGATTTGATTTCTCCATCAATTTTAAAGCTTAGCTTAGCAGGATATAGAATTCTGGGCTGGAAATAATTTTCTTTAAGTAGAGTAAAGGTAGATGACCATTGTCTTTTGGCTTGAAAAGTTTCATTAGAGAAGTCTGCAGTCACCCTGATGAATTTGCCCCTGTGGGTCAATTGGTGCTTACTCCTGGCAGCTTGCACAATCTTTTCTTTTGCCTTGACTTTGGACAGGCTCATCATGATGTGTCCTGGAGAAGCTCTGTTAGAGTTGAGGTGACCTGCAGTCTGATATCCCTCTGAAA
>NW_003852436.1:9435002-9442412 GCF_000181295.1 Otolemur garnettii | reverse complement strand
CAGTAGGGTACTTTGACCCACACATTTACTCCCACCCTGTAGGTTGGGTGATTCCCTTGAGGTCATCAGGTCTTTGCCAGTCTGAGTAGACATGGTACCCCACTTCCACCAAATAGAGAGGAAAGACAGAAATACTATAAATCAAACCAAAACAAACAAACAAACAAACAAAAAACCCCAGGAAAACCTTACTGGATAAAATTGGGGGAAGAACCAAATAACAGGGAAAGAAACACTAGCAAAAATGATCTTCTTCTTATTAATGAAGGCACCAATGAAAAATTACATTTACACTAGAAGAATGAAGAAAGAGAGAGAGCAGGAAAAAAAAGATGGGGGAAGGAATTGAAATAAAAGAAAAAAAAATCTGAAAACAAAGCAGTGTATATATCTTGATGAATATTGTCTGGGCAACAGGTGATCTTCTGGGGTATGAGATGCTAATCCTAATGCTGATACAGCTGTATGAGATGGAGATTGGAGGCCTCTGCTGACTACTTTGCTCTCAAACTCTGCAGGGTTGAGAGCCTAAATCTCTCCTCAGCCCTTTTAAATTAACGTTGGCTAAGCAGAAGCTTTCCCAGGAAAGCACTTGTTGCTGGGATCTCTCCTGAAGTGGCTGTCCACTTATCTGGTGTGCCAAAATCAGCCTCACTCTATGCCCCTGAGGGCTAAGGCTGTAAGGCAGCTCGTCCACTGCCAAACAGTGAAATTTCCACTCTTACCCAGTGTCTCAGTCCCAGCCTTTGGTGCTGCTCACAGTCATTAGATCACTTGCCTAAGGTCTCCCTGCCTGAGCCTTGCTCTACAACCCTGAGGGTGGAGCCTGCAGGGGCATTTCTTTCACAAGGGCTATGCATGTGGCCCAGGGATGAACAATGTTAGCTCCATTCAGGCCCAGCAGCTCAGTTTCATGCCCTGAACAAGGCTTAAAGTTACACACACTCTTGCCCAAGTTCTCCCAAGGGCTCAAGCCCAAACAAACAAAACGACTCACAGGAAAGGCTTTCCCTGTCTGCAATCTTGGTGCTGTTATAGTTATAGCTGTGGCAGACCATTAGCAACCACTTGCCAGTTCTCCACTGCTTTTTTCCTCCTTGTGGGGTCCAGAAGTCTTTTGCTGTCTCCCTGCATCCCTAAAGGGATGTTTCTGGGCAGTAGCCACAAGCCAGAGATGCACGGAGTCTTCTCTCCACAATCTCACTGCTCCAAGTTGTGAAGAAGCTATTAGTTGGCTGCCATCTTGCTCCCCCCCCCGCAATGCCACTCAGCAACTCTTAGCAAAAATGGTAACATGTGAGTAGGAGGTCTTGACCAATAGGAGAGGACACTAATCAATGATCAATAGAAAAGACCAGTAATGCCTGGAGGTGCAGAAAGACCAATGAAAGAGTTAAAAACAATTTCAAATGGAGAGAGTGTATTTATACATTTGAGACTCCATCTCTCTCCCTCTTTCTCTTCACTCATGAGAGGGATCCACTTCCAACTCTCTTTGAAAGTGCTTTAGGCTTATTTTTTGCCCTTAGATAAAATTTGTCTTTGTTATACTAAAGCTCTTGAAAGTGACTTTTGCTTTCTATTTCAAGCTTCCTGGGCTGCCCTAGGTTTACTTTCAGTTTCTATCCACTTTCACTTTTGATTCATGCTGTGCTTCCACTGAACTTTCTTTGGAGAACTACTCCATCCAGGTCAACTGGTGTCAGGAACCCAATTAAGTTTGTAACACTTTGATAGCTAGGAATTTGAGAGCCAAATTTGTGAAGACATATCCAGAAATATCAGATAATATTTGGCGTTATTTTTCTACCCTTGTTTTAATCTTTACATTTTTTACCTAATTTTTTTTCATGTGTACTGTGTTTTCTGCAAGAAAGCCACCTTAAATCTTTTTTTTTTTGACTAGTCAGAAGACAAATAAATAAGATTTTCATCTGTAATCAATTTGTAAGGATATTTGCTCACTGAAATAATTAGTAAGAATTATATTCCTGGGTGTGAAAAGGTAATGAAATGGTTCTTTCTCTCATGATAATAGAACATTAGTGGAATTAATATTTTGGAGATTATAAAGTTGTTTATCTACATATGTCAACTCTACTTTTTCTTATTCTAGGCAGTCTTACTTAAAAGACAGCAACAGCCTGAAAAGCCAAAACCAGAGCCAGAACCCAGGTATATGTTTTATATGATAGAAGAAAAGTATAAACTAACACACTTAGTTTTGATGTTATCCATGTAATTTCTGACTCTAATATCTAGGTTTAAAGAAGTGTAGGTTGTTGAAAGTTCAAGTTTTTAATATGTCTTTTTCAATGTTGCTGTAGATGGAATTTTTTTCTTTAGTAAGTCCTTTTAGAGATTTGAAGAGTAAATGGGTTTACATAGACCACATAGATCAGTGAGATAAGATAGGATTTATTAGATAAGGGATGTAAAAGGACTAAAAGGCACCAGAGCCTCTGGCAGAGGGGGGAGACCCAAGGGGGAAATCCCATGTGGCTCTTTTGTCTACTGTTTTATAAATAGGAACATCTTGAGAAGTGTATTTAGCCAGGACTTGGCAGACAGGAAGACACCTTTCAATGTTGATTAGCTAATGAATGAGTATATTAACAAAAGAATATAGTCCTTCCATCTCCTGGAAAAAGTGGTAAGGAGTCTACTGCAGAAGAGGCCAGGCTTACCTGAAATACTGGAAAAACTGGATATCTCCTGTCTTGCCTGTATCCAGAAAGTATATTTTAGAGAAAAAGCAGTCTGTCTGTTTAGGCCTAGGAAACAGGGATCCTCGTCCAGCCCTGAATGGTAGAACCCTGTGTCATTGCCATTTAACTTGACTCAAGCATGAAGGATAGTTCCCTCATCCCAGTATTTAGTATTCAATTAGTAGGCCCAGCTCAAGTTTACATTGTAATTTCTAGGAGAAAATAGCATACACAATAAAGTATATATTTCACTTGTTTTTTTATTAGAAACTATACACTGAACATAGTAAAGTATGTCTTTGGGACTCTACTAGGGAATCTTAGATTGCTTTGTTACTTTATATACCAAATTTATTGATAAATGTTATTGAAAAGCTACTGATCTTTTGAATTAGATTGGAGGGTGAGATGGATTGTGAAGAAGGAATTGTGAAAAACTAACAAAATTTCTGTAAAGGGCAGGTTTCATACTTGTATTTTCTTTTTCATTGGTAATATATTTATGTATTAATCATAAGTGATTCTAAATTGGAAAACATAAAACAAATATTTGAAGTTATGAGAGAATGATAGCATGCAAACAGATAGTAGAGGGAATCTGATTCTTGAAAGAAAGGAACTGCAATGGGATCCCTATTTATCTCACTTTTTTCTGGTCATGTAGTGTGAGGTAGCTAGGCCTTATTAGTAAGTCCTTTATGTTTTTGGTATAAGACATCAGAATACAGACTTTTGGGGGGCTATGAAAATGACTTGAAACTGATAGGGGAGTCCTACAAAGGAGAGAGACAAGATGGAGGAGACTGAAGTGTGCTACAAATTCCTTTCAAATTTTGGCTAATGCCTGAACTTTGTAAATGTAGAAAAAGACCCTGCAGGGGTGCGAAATGTTACCTGACCAAGAAGGTCTGACTGTCTGTCACTGTCAGCCAATATGTTTGGGATAGGTCCACCAAACTATATTTGTCAGAAGGCCAGCATTCTGGAAAATAGTGAGAGTAGCCTCTCCAAGACTATTCTTTTCTTCCATTTTCAAAATTACAGTTTTATACATAAAAGTTCAAAGCAAAGACTACACCATCCTCTGTTCCAAATAATAATCAGCATAACTCAATGTGAGGTCAAAGACTGAAAATAAAAGATTATTCCAAAATGTAAAATGAAAGGAAACAGACTCTAGGTTCTGTGTGGGTAATGTTGGCCTTTATTTTCACCTGAGTGCAGGGGAGCTGAACTTTAGAAGGAAGCTGGCATGTGGGTTAAGGTGGATAGAGATTTTAAAAGGTTGGAAGGGTAGGGATTGGCACATTCCCTTTTCCCTGGATGAGACATTCTATGTATTCATTTCTCTCTGGGCTGGTGGGTTCTATTTGGGCAGGTGGATTCTATTCGGGCAGGTCCCTCTATTCTACTCTATCATCCCAGTCTTTTTAGTCTGTTATAAGAAGATGGTATGTTGGGCATGGTGTCTCTTTGACTGCTTCCTGTGGGGTGAGGGGCAACATGGGCTACCTGTAAGGAAAAAAAAAGGAAGATGAGAGGGGGAAGGGAGTAGTGTTTATAGGAACAGTCTTTGGTCTTCAGTTTGAACTGGTTGATAACCACATAGGGCGAAGATATGAGCAGTTGTTTTCCAGGTGACTGCCTGGTCAATAAATTAAGAGATGAGATGGAGGATTACTGGTCCCAAACTGAGAATGAGAAAAATCATTAATTAATGGCCATATGATAGACAATAACCAAGGAGGCATGAATTGTGTAAGGGGCTGGGATTAGATGATTCCAGATCTGTTTATCTTTGATCCATTCACAGAGTTCCTTTACTTTACTGGTGATTATTCCTGACTAACTTAACAAAGAAGCAACATTCTTCCTAGGATATCCCCTGCAAAATACATGCTCTCCCTTTTTTGTTGTAATTAAATCTAAGGCTTGGTGATTTTGGAGTACTGTTGCAGCTAAAGAATTAATTTGGGATGGTAGGGTGACTGAAGAGTCTGCTACTCTTCCCATGTCTTCATTAAGTTCTAGGGATAGTTGGTGGTAAAAATGGGTCAATGTACTAATGTCTGCAATATCTGTGTCAATTCCAGCCACTATACCTGTTTTGAGTAGTACAGGCTCTCTCTCTCTCTCTTTTTTGTTCAGAAGTAGGGGAATGTATCAGGGCCTGAGTTAGGGAGGTGTCAATCACAAAGGGAACTTGGGGAGCAAGAAAAACTCTGGTGCAAAGACCAGAATGGTTAGCATGCAAGCACCAATAGATGGAACAACCACAGAGAAACAGTATTCTTGGAGGGGTATAGTAGGAAGCAGATAAGGGAAAAGTTAATTTGAAGTAATAGAGATCAGGATTTATAAAGCCTACAGATTTTCCTGTACTGGTGAGATTGAAGCAGGTTCAATTGGGGGAGGCTAGGGTGGATGGTCTCCAGTTATGAGGTCAAATAGAGCTGTGTTATTTTCTGCCAGAATGGAAGAGTTGTATGTGTCAGGTACCAGTATAATGTTGAAAAGATTTTGGTATAGAGAAAGGCGCATCCAGCATCCTGAGGGGGTGAGGAGAGAAGAAAAGTTCAGGGCAGCTGAGATGGAGGTGTGTAAAAATCAGGGAATAAGGGAGTGTTGGCTGTATGTCTTGCAGGCCAGTGGGGTCTAATCTTTTATAGGGTGGTGGGGTTAGATTGAAAGAGAGTTTTGTTATGATTTGTTTTGTTTCTTACTGACATGCTATGTCCTGAACTTCTCCTTTTGATAATTGTACATGTGTGAGGTAGGTCCAGCAGACAGTAGCCTCAACTTTATCTCTGCAGCATCTAGCATTCTTAATTTGCTGGCCAAGTTTTTCTTTCCTCCATAAGAACATTCAGAAGCTTTGGTAACATCATAACAGTTAGTAAGTGTAGTTAGCAAAAAGGGGGGTTTTAGGTAAGAATCTGGTATAGCGGACATGAGAATGAAGGTTAGTAAGGTATTTAGGAGTATACAGATATTGAGTAGAAAGATACCCTATGCATTCTGTTGAGGTGGATGGATAGGGGAGAAGTTCAGAATTGACAAGAGGGGTAGCCATAAGGGAAAGAAGCAGGAAGAGGAAAAATTGGTTTTCTTCGGGTGGAAAGTTTTGGAAGGTGCCTCGTTGCCACAGGTCTTTAAAGGCTTTAAAGAGGTCATCCCAGTTTTGAACATATGAGAGTAGCCAAGCATCTTGAGAAAAGTCATGGAGAAAAGGGAAGAATCAGGGAGGAATGTTACATATTTATAGGGAATTGGACTCTTTGGGGATCCTGGTGAGTTTTAAGGTGGTGGGGGATAGTACTTGTGATTTCTAGTGGGAGTCTTCCAGTGTTGGAAGTTTGTCTGTAGGACAAGCTTTATTCAGGATTGGTGGATCCAGATCAGGGAGTCCACAAGGCAAACGGCCATGGCAATGCTGTAAAAAAAATATGAGGACCTGCCCAGTGAGGAGGTGGAGTCCTGTGGGGCAAGGGAGATTTGAGGAAAACTCGTTCTGCCAATTCATCTCTGATTTTTTCTTCGGAGGGTTCGGGTAGAAGATGATTTATTATTTTACTAAGTTTGGCCCTGGTTTCCTGGAGGATGGGAAAATAGTTTCCTGTAATGAAGTCTGGAAGGGGTCCTTGGGCCCAGAATAATAGTTCTGCCATATATTATTTCAAAAGGGCTGTAAAATAGGGGTTGCCAGGGGTAGAATGTATGTGGAATAAAGCCAGGGGAGGGGTTTAATCCAATCTTGTTTTGGAGTACTAATTTAATGAGATGTTGTTTTAGGATGTTGTTCATGTGTTCTACTTTTCCTGATGATTGGGGCCTGTAAGGCACATGTGAGCAGCAATGAATTTCTAGAGTCTGTGAGATTTGGGAGGTCATCTGGCTAATGAAAGCTGGGCCATTGTTACTCTGAATAGAGCTAGGGAGGCCAAATGTAGGAATAATGGGGTGAAGGAGGGTGGAGACAACTTCCTGTTTTTTTTTTCCTTGTCATGGGAAAGGCTTTGACCTATCCCAAGAAGATACCAACTCAAACTAGAAGTTTATATTTTCATACAGAGGTATCTGCCAGTTTTGTCTGGGGTTTTGGCCCTGGGCCTGATGTGTGGGAAAAATGGATTGTGTTTATGGCTCCCTGGGGTGAAACTTGGGTGCAGACTGTACATGACTGGGTTATTTGTTTTAAAAGGAAAGATAGTCCTGGGTGAGAAAGAAGAGGAGAAGGAAGGGTGTGAAGAGGCTTGAAGCCAATGTGAAGGCTATTGTGGAGGGAAGAGAGGATATTTTGTGCTTGGGAGGAAGGAAGAATAAATTTTCTCTGTTGAAGGAACCATCCTCCTCTTATAGGAAGATACTGGTAATTGTTTCTTCAGATGTGTATACTGGAAATAATTAATTGAGGACAAGTACTGTCCTGGAGTGAGAGGAGTATAAGGGTACTGAGCTGCTTGTCTGGCTTCTATATCAGCTTTTTGGTTGCCTTTGGAAATTGGATCTGTTTTATTTTGGTGACCCTTACAGTGGATGATGGCTACTTCCTTTGGGAGTGTGGTTGCATTTAGGAGGTTTTTAATGAGTGCGGCATTGATAATAGAGGAGCCTTGAGTGGTAATAAATCCTCTTTCTTGCCATATAGCTGTATGATGATGGATTATGTGGAAAATATATTTAGAATCTGTGTATATATTGA
>NW_003852436.1:9430807-9434702 GCF_000181295.1 Otolemur garnettii | reverse complement strand
TAATGGACCTGAGGGGTTATATTCTTGGCCAGGGATAAACTGAAATCTGGGTTTTCTATAAAGTGATTAAAAGCTGTAATAAATGAGGTACGGAGATTAAAGATGATATGTTGGTGTTTTAAAAGGGATGGAATGTTATGGGGGTCAGTAGATATGTGGGAGCATGGCAGGTAAGTTTTTGGGCTTCCAGGAGAAGGAAGCACATGGATGCCACCGCTTGGAATCCAGGAGGCCAGCCTAGGGCTGTAAACTCTGTTTTTGAGAGGAATGCTATTGGGAGGTGATTATTGTGAGGTTTCTGTGTCAGGATTCCTATTGCACATCCTTGGTGTTCTGACACTGAGAGGTAAAATGGATAGCAGGGATCAGGGGGATATGAAGGGGGAATGCTTGGGACAGAGGATTGTAGTGAATGGAAGGAACTTGACCAAAGCTGGTGTGGGTCTAGGAGGTCAGTTTGGGAACCCTTAGTGGCAGTGTATGGAGGGTTAACTGAGGCCACGGAATTGAGAATCCAGGCTTTAAAATATCCTAGAACTCCCAGGAAGGAGAGGAGGTCATTTTTTATTTGGGGAAGGGGTAAAGAGGAGATAGACTTAACATGGTCAGGGGAATGAGTTTTTCTCATCCTGTAAGAGAATGCCAAGGTATCAGAGAGAGTGAGATGTTAATTTGGCTTTGGAAGGGAACACTCTATACCCTTTGGTAGGGAGGAAGGAGAGTAAGTGAATGGTGTCCTGACAGAAGATAATGGGGGAGGGGCTGCATAAAAGAAGGTCAGCTACATATTGAAGAAGTCTGGAATTCTCCAGTAAAGTTAAGTGCTGGAGGTTGGCCTGAAGTGCTGGCCCAAAGTAATGAGGGCTATCTCTAAATCTGTATGGGAGAACTGTCCAGGTCAGTTGTTGGCTGGTAGAGGAATCAGGGTCTGTATAGGGGAAGGCAAAGAGAGGTTGGGAGAATTCATGGATGGGGATGGTAAAGAAGGCATCTTTGAGATCTAAAACTAGAGTGTGAGGTATTGGAAGAAATGGTAGATAAGATGGTATAGGGATTAAGGACTACTGGATCAATAGGCTGACCCGTTTCATTAATGGCCCATAAGTCTGCACTAACTGATATAAATCATTGGTTTTTTTTTTTTTTTTACAGGAAGGAGTAGTATAAGGTGAGTTAATAGGCCTGAGAATACCAGCTGACAGGAGTTTGAGGATGAGTGGTTTAATTCCCCTGAGGGCTGCCTTGGGGATTGGGTATTATTTAAAGGAAGGATATGAATGTTGGGGTTGGAGAGCAATGAGAATGCGTGAATGATGAGAGGATATAGAAGGATTGAGGGGTTGTAGGGAAGGGGCTGGAGAAGAGCAGGATGGGTAATGAGAGGTGGAGGCCAGCGGGAATCATTAGAGTTGCTTGTAATCTTGAGAAGATATCTCTATCTAGTAGAGAAATGCTGCATGAAAGGATGATAAGAAATGAATGTGAAAATGAGTGTCCAGAGTGAACACAACAAAGGTGGGGCTGCATGAGGGTACAGTAAATTACCGTCAATTCCCACCACTGAGATCTCTGTTTTAGAGGACTTTATATGATGGCAGTGTAGAAAGGTTGCTCCCATGTCTATCAGAAAAGAAATGGGCTTACCTTCCACTTTCAAAAATACCCGGGGCTCAGATTTCATAATTGTCCAGGGGGCGTTCTGATTCTCTGGGGATCCTTAGTCTTCCACAGCTAGGTCTAAAAGGTTGGGAAATTCTGCTAGGTCTTGGGAGTAGCTGCGAGCCAGATTCTCAGGACCTGAGTAGTCAAGACTTCCAGTGAAAACTTCTGCAGGCTGGACACTGTTTGGGGGGAGGGTTTAGATTTAGGCACTGTTTTGCTTAAATGGCCTGGTTTGTTGTAGTTAAAACATGATCTCTGGGGAGATTTCATTATTTCAGAGGGCTCTGTTGAGTTTTAAGAAGTAGCCAGGTTTTGTCTAGTGTTGGAAGCCAATAACTGGAGTTCTGAGAGGCAATGGTGCTTGGAGGCCTCTTTTGGGTTATTAAAAACTTTAAAAGCCGGTTCTTTGAGATCTCAGTGTGTGTGTGTCGGGGGGTACTGAGGGCCCTGGGGGTATTTTGGACTTTTTTTCAGATATTGGGTACAGACTCAGATAAAATGCATGTTAATAATGAATCTGCCCTAGTTTTTCTACGGTGATAGGGTAATTTATCAGTGGAGAGCTTTGTTAAGACAAGCCAAAAACTGGACAGGATTTTCATCATGCTATAGGTTTTTTTTTTTAATTTATCATAATTGACAGCCTTCTAGACTGCTTTTTTTAGTCCCTCTAAGAGATATTGGACCACGAGGTTATGGAGGCAGACTCTAAGAGCATTAGTGTGATAATTCCAATTGGGGTCCTCCCAGGGAATGGCTCTAATGTCTTCTCCCAGGGTCTGGTCTATCCTATCTAGGTCTTCCACATGAATCTGGGCCTGGGTCCAGACCTCCTCTCTCTCCTCTGAAGTTAGGGTGGAGGTGAGGATGACATATAAATCATGCCAGATTATGATTGGTAAGATATCTAAATTCTTGAGACTATTTTGTGGATCTGTAGAGAATGAACCTAATCTTTGACTTATGTGGGACAGGTCTGAGAGAGAGAAAGGGACATGAACACTGATAATGCAATCTGTTCTTGCAACCTCATAAAGTGGGGTAGAAGGGTTGGGTAGTCTGAAAATGGAAGGCAGAAAGATGTAGCAGGACCTAGTAGGGGTGGGGAAACTGTGTCCACCATGTTTCTTTTCTTTCCTGGTTCCACCATCTCTGCCACGTGTGGTGGAAGGTGGGTGGGGGACAGTTGGGGGGTTGGAATTGTATGTAGGAGTGCTGCAGGTAGGAATGAAGTTGAGGGAGAAGGGGCTGTAGAAGGACAGAAAGGGGAGGGTTATCTGCTGGGTGGAAAGAAGACAATGGAGATTCAGATGGATCAGGGGAAGCTGGTTTTACTTGCGCAAGAAAAATCTGAGAGAGTTCACAAGACAAACATAGAGAAGGAATGTTTTGGAGGAGAAAGGCCTGAATGTAGCGAATCTCAAACCATTTGCCCAATCTCCAACATAATTATTGAGATCAGTGAGGTTTGAAAGATCAAATGTGGCATTTTCAGGCTGTCAGGAGCCATTGTCTTGTTTGTATGTAGGCCAAACAGTATTACAGAAAAAGATGAGATGTTTAGGTTTAAGGTTAGGATAGAGCCTTAGAGGCTTGAGGTAAGTTAAGGGGTAGCTTAAGTTGAAGAAGGGGAAATCCATGACTGAGTGTTCCCATATGTGAAACTGGAGGTAAAAAAAAAAAAAATGAGGTTAAAGTGAGAATGTAAAGAGAGCCTGTGAAGAGGAAGAAGGAGGTGGCTGTGAGCTGGGGTCAGGGAGGATACTAGGCCTTCGTGTGTGACCTTAAACCAACTGGAAAAGGGTGGTCCAGGTAGGGCAGCTTCCATGCATGAGGCATTGGACAGGCGAATCTGGCTAGTCTGTGGTACTGGATTTAGGAGACACAGACCACTGGAATTTTTCAGTCTAGAGTGGGGAAAGGGAAAAAAAGGTTTAAAAAGCTGAGAGAGGGGCTACATCGAGGGAGAGGGAAAGAGGACTTGCAGTAGAGAAAAGGAAAGAAAAAGTTCAGAAAGAGTTCCTAGACAAATGCTCACCTCACCAATAAATGGATGAATTTGGGGTGGGGGTTAGAGGGGTTCCCTGTTTCCCTTTGTCTCGTTAGAACAGGAATCCATTTAGTTGGGTCTGATGGGGATGTATCTTGGCCCATCCAAGGGAGCTTCTCCCTGTCCCAGGTTCTTGGCACCAAAATGAGAGGTCAATGACTGAAAATAAAAGATTATTGCAAA
>NW_003852436.1:9422548-9430529 GCF_000181295.1 Otolemur garnettii | reverse complement strand
TCCAATTTGACTCTATCACAGTGACCTATTACAACATTGCAATTCAAGAGTTAATCTTCTGAATCAATCCACCTAAACTACTCAAGATAGGGATCTTTATGGTGGGAACTAAATTTATAAAATAGTAAGAATGGGAGACAGGGAACCGGTGAAGGTCAGGCAGGACCTAAACGACAAGACCTGTTGTGTCATGTGCACCCTAGCCTGCCTGACTCCGTCTTATTCTCACTACATGTGCTTTCAGAACTTGTTACTTTCTGACTTCAAGATCTTTCTTTTTTAAGCACCAAAAGAGGCAAGAAAAGCATCCTCTTTTTCTACTGTACTCCTTTTAATAAAAGGATTTATTATATAAAATATAGATTCAGTAAAAAGGCATTAATGAAGGGCCAGGAAGGCCATGAGTTTCTTTAAGGTTCCAGGTTCCCCAGAAATCCAGCCTGAAGCAACATGTTGCATTGCTGTCAGTTGGTTCATCTGGTTACATCAAAGAAAAAGGTATAGGAGATGTTAAAATTAGTAGCCAAGGGCTTTAAAGTAACTTGTAAATGTTTAAGAATTAAAAAGATGTTTATAATGACATGGGGTTCATTGTATAGAAATAGAAGCTTTTTCTAAAATCAAATAAAAATTCCAGATACAGAAGATGTGAACAAACCATCAATTAATCTGACCTCACTGAGTTAGAGAAGACTACATCTAACAACTGGAGGAACATACATCATAATATTCACTTGTAATGTGCATTATAAATATAAGAACAGAAGAAAAAATGAAATAGAAAATAGAGAAATGATAAATTAACAAAGCCTAAAGTTAGCTCTTTTAAGATTAGTAAAATTAGTAAGCTCTTCGCAAGACTGATTCACAAAAGAGATAAAACACAAAGGGAAAAGCATCACTACGCGTCCTATAGACATTAAATGATAAGAGAATATGTGAAGAACATCATGCCAATTATATTCAACTATAAGGAAGTGGTCACATGTTTTGTGAAAAGATAGCATATCAAAATTGAGATAAGAAAAAATAGAAAATCTGAATAACCTATGTTTATTAAAGAAATTGATTTTGTTACCCAAAAACTTTCCCCAAAGAGACTACTTTAAAGGCAAAATATTGTGAATGTCACCTGAAAATTATTTCAAATAGTATTTGATGTTTTTACTAGCAGTTTGTCTTGTACAAGTCTTTTTACTGCAAAACTTTGTTACCTGATTGATTTGATTGGAAAGCCTTTTTTCCTTATAGGTGTTACTAAATTAAAATTGGTCCACCTGTTTCAATGATAAACAATTTTGGCAGCCTCAAAGATGAATGTTTACTGTAGCTATTTTCCTGGAGTCAGCTAGATATTTTCCTGTATAGCTCACTATATGTTGTAGGTATGAAGGGCCTTGGCAAAGTTTTGTAGCTATATATTAAACATTTTAGAGAAAAATATCTGAAAGGAGTTTTAGAGATACCTTGATTGAATTCTTCTATTTTTCCAATTAGGAAAACAGGTTCAAAAAGATTGGTAACTTCGTCAAGGTCACAAAAATATAAAACAGAATCGTGATATAACCCAACCCTCAATTCATAGTATGATATTATGTCTTAAATTTTAACAGACCTGTTAATGGTAACTTTAGAGAAGCAAACTGAAACTTTATACAATTAAATTAGCAAACTTGAGAGTGACTCTAATGATTAGAAGGTGTTACTAGAATAGAATCATAGAGAAAGAGAGACAGAGAGAAATGATATGAGAATGAAGCGAAGTCGTGAATAGTGTAAAACTATGTGTCAATGTTTATATGCATATAAGAATACACAGACATGCTTCATTGAAAATATTCAAGTGAATCAATATTAAGATGCTCTTTTTTATTTGAAATCCTACATCATTTCTATCATAAAAATTCCATGAAGCTTTAGAATACATGTGTTGGATTTATAGCTTTGCCTAAAAGATATTTTTCTTAGGAATTTCCCATATGTTTTCAGCTAGTTCCCTTAGGCAGTGGTTTTCAACTTTCCTACTGGCTCTTTTCCTGTGGGCCACGACCCACAGGTTGAGAACCGCTGCCTTATAGCCTGCAAGAGGCGGAGTATATTATAACCTTCCATTAGCAATCAGTCAACTTCAATAAAGTACTGGCCAATTTCTAAAATACTTTTGTATTTCAAGGGTAAAAATATGTCACATATTACTATTGCCAGCTATAGTAAATACAAGAGAGTCTATTTCCCCCTCCTCTTCATAGTTATAGAAAACTGATAATGGAATTAATTTACACGTACCCACCAGCTTTGCAGGAACCCTCTACAGCTGGCAAATAGCATGGTTTCCATGCACCCACTTAGCAGTATTTTCTTAAAGGAGTCAGTTACTTGGCTGTTAAAAGGTGGTGTTACTGGCATTTTTCTCTCTGCAGTGGATTCTTGGTCTGGAGATCCAAGAATGAATCTGGGATTATGTAAATAAGTGACAGGGCAAAGTTTATTTACAGTGAAAGAAAGAAGGGTAACAAAGTCTACCAAAGTGGAGGGGGGGATTCCTAAGTGGGCCTTTTGTCTAGGGGTTCTTATACTGACTGTGAGGAGGGAGAGTTCTGGGAATGTATATCACACTTAGCCAGGAGATGGCAGAGAAAACATCCTTCCTGTGTTGGTTGGGGAATGAATGTATTAGCAAATGAACGTGGTCCTCAGGGTTCCTGTCCCAGGCAAAGATATAGGGTATATGTTTTCACTTCAGGAAGAGCCACCCAGATGAGATGCTGGTCAGGCTACTTTTCTCTGATCCTGCTTGGGTCCACAGAGTACTGTCTAGAGAAGGCTTGATTGTCCAGGCCTAGAAAGTGGTGGTCCCTGTTCATCCCTGAATGGGGGAACCCTGTATCAGTGGGAATGGGGAAGTTAAGCAAACTAAAAGTGGTGCTAGACTTGGTTCATAAATACTGCTAAAGTGACCCCCTGCTCCGATTCCTGGTAGGTAATGGAATCTGTTGCCTTGTGTGGACTCAGAATGGTGAATAAGTCAGAGTTCTGATTATTCTTGTCCTAACCTTGAAACCAAAAGGCAAATTTTTATATTCAGTTTTGCTGTTGCTATTGATCTTCCTGTTTTTTCAACTGTAATGATTTTAATATTCAGGAAGGGGAATGTCAATGGAAAAGAAGCCACACTCTGTAAAATAATTTAAAGAAGTTTCTTCTGAGCCAGATTTGAGGACCATGACTCAGAGCCACACTTAAAGAAGCTTTGAACAAGTAGACTCATTGTGGTGGGGTTACAGTTAGTTTCATGCATTTCAGGGAGACAGGACTTATAGGCAAAATCATAAATCAATTTGTGGAAGGCATACATTTGTCTGGCCTAGAAAGGCGGGACATTTTCAAGTGTGTGTGTGGGGTTAGAGGTTATAGGTGAGTTTAAAGATTCTTTAGTTTGCAATTGGCTGGAAGAGTTAAGCTTTGTCTAGTAGATCAGGAGTCAGTGAACAGGAATGCTTGAGCAGAGACTGAGCTATAGGACATATGGCCAGATTCCAGTGGTTTGTTAGGTATATTGAGGACCTGCAAGTATGTCTTCCCTGGCCTTAAGGCTATTAATGAGTCACAAAGGGCATCTCTAGGAAGGGAGGGGATCATGATGGGCATGTCTGATCTCCTTTCTCATGGCTAGCAACTACATTTTAGGGGATCCCCTGGGCCAAGAGAGGCCCAGTCAGTCAGCTGCTGGGGAGCAGCTTTGAGATTTTATTTTAGTTCACAGAAGAAAATAGGGCACTATAGTGCTTAGGCATATTTATTTGTGCAAATACATGTACTCGTGTACATAAAACTTTTTGTTAGTGGTACTATTAAACAAAGCTATCTTGCTAAAATCTCCCACACAGTGGATTATAGGTACTTGATTTTATTTTTGGACTCTTAAATATACGTTTGTGCACTTTTATGAGGAAAAGATGACCTCTTGCCTGCATTTTATAATTCTATAATGTAAATATTCATTTTGGGGGGTTGAAGGGAAATTTCCTGTGAGTTAAACATACATGCTGGGAGAGTCACCGAGTTACTACTCATTATCCTAGTGGGATCCAGCTATTTTTATACCTGCCTTTTGGAGGGAAGAGGGAGATGAGGAATATAGATAATTCTATTTTGAAGCAATAAATGGTTGCTAGAGAGGATGAATAGATACCTGGAAGAATGCATGAATGAGGAAAAACAGATTGACTTGTAAGTTAACCTGAGACATAAATATCATATTTAATATAATTTGGACCAGGTCTGGCTGCATTCCCGATCTTTCCTATAATACTGTACATTGAAATAACAGGGCAAGGAGGAGAGAGGATTGTTCTTTTGAGGGGTCTATCAGGTTATGTAGATAGAGGGAAAGCCCCTTCCACTGTCTTTATATCTAGAAGAACCTTTAACTAAAAATATTCTTTATACCAAGGAGTCATATTTTGGGGGTGAAATTTCCTGACCTTAAATTTCGTACAGACCTAAACCCAACATTTATAGAAAGCAATTTTCACATATGAGAATTTATAAAATGTTTAATATCTGAATGAAGTTTTCTATTTCTTCAATATTTTAATTTAAATGATATGTTTAAAAATTGTTAAGAAGGCATAAGTTTCAAAAGATTGTTCAAAATCTATAAGATGAAATATGGTTTAAAATAAACAGCTTTTAAGGGAAAAATAAGTTTATGTTATATCTTTCAAAGAAAGTCAATCTGTCTCAATCAGAATTGTCAAAGGAACGTTTTTCCTGAGTTTTTTAAAAGTAAAACACCTAATGTAATATTTCTAAGTCAGATATAATTAGAGTCAAATAGATGCTATTTTTTTTTACCTTGATAAAGGTAAAGATTTAATATTTTATAGTGAAATGTGATCTCATTTTTTCCTAGCATCATTTTTTAAATCTCTTTATTAACTTCCTTATGCTTAATCAATTTTCTCTTATTTTTATGTAACAAAATCTTATAAAAAGCAGTTCATATTAATTAGGTAAAGAGAAATTGTGCATTAATACACATAGAGTTTATTCTCAATGTCTAAGTAAAAATGATGAAGTGGAAGCTATATAGCTTATAATCAATGATACTATTGTGATGACATTGTTCTTTTATTTTCTGTGAGAAAAACTTACTTTACATATGAATCATCTTACTTGAAGTTCACTTGAATGTGTTTAATACCTTTAACCATATTGCAAAGGTCTCTATTTTACTTCAGATAACTAATTGCATTGCATGAAAAAATGCTTATTGTCTTTTGATGTCTTTTTCTAGTGAGCTGTTAATCCTGTGCAGATTAATATGATATCAGTGATTCATTTTCCTTTTGTTGAATGTCTAAGGAATATAATTGTTTTAAAAAATGGCTGACAGTATGTGACACATCTTGTACCCTCAATGAATACCCAACAATTAAAAAAAAAATGCCTGACTGATTCATTAGTGAAAGATGTGAGGTCAGCACTCTGAGATGAGACCTGAGTAGAGATGTTCAGGCCAGCTGTTTTGAAAGTGGAGGGTGACCACCCTGGGCAGTACAAAGTACTGGTGTCCTCCTTCTGGGGCCAATTAGAGGCTCTTTATATATAATAAAGAGGAATCATGAGGAATCATGAAAATTCCTCAAAGAGCTAGAAGTAGACCTTCTATTTGATCCTATAATCCCATTACTGGGGATCTACTCAGAAGAAAGACCCCTAGGGTCTTAGGGGTTGGGCAAATTCCATGGCTTCCTTGGAAAGTTAAAGTCCTTTGGCACAAACTTTTTGAGGTAGGGCTAGCTACATCATTTGTCTTAGGAGGAGAGTTGGGAGGGGTAGAGGGAGAAGGGTATGTGTGGCTATATTAGGTCCCCCCAAAACTAATATAGAATGGAACAATTGATTGTTTTATAGAGGAAAAACATACCATTGTTGATCCATAATTTTAAATGTGTAGTTTTGGCAAGTTCTGAAACTGGTTATTGGCCTTTCATCTTTTAAGTATTTAATTTACTTCAATTCTGTATGGTAAAAGTGTTAAAATAAAATCTTCCATTGATGAAGTAGAGAGCACCATTTTGGAACCTTTTAAATTTCTCTTATTTTTTTAATCTTCGGAATTAAAAGCATTCATATATGTGTGAATATGTGGATGAGGAATAGTTACACATTTTCTTCTTCCTATTTTATAACAAAGCTAAAAGCATAATAAGATATGACACTAATATCTTGCCAAAAGGCAAAATCGAATGATCAATTCTAAATTTTTTCTGTTTTGATATAATGGAATATAGCACATTTACAGCATATGGAAGTATAAAATTCACATTTCTAGTCTAGATACATATTTAGCTAGGTACTTGAATATTTCCTTTTTAACACTAAAAGTACTATGTTCTATTTTTTAATCACCATTTTTTCCCTGAAAGGACTCAAGTCCTCTTATTTTGTCTCAAAACAATTTTACAATTTGCCACAAAATAACTTCCCTTTGCTTTCTTCTGAAATCTTGTTACCTATTAGTGGAAAGTTAGCTCACATATCACTAGGTATGTTGTATCAATAGTTTCTTCTAGGTCAGTACTCAGTTAAACAGTGCTTGAAAATAAACTTACAGATTTTATATGGACATTGATTTTATATCCTGAGATACTTGTTGCTGTATTTCTTGATCACTTCCAAAAGTCTCATGGTTGATTCCTTTGGATTTTCTAAGTACAAGGTCATATCATCTGCAAAAGTTTCCCCTCTTGTGTCCCCATTTCAATACCTCTGTTATCCTTCTTTTGCCTAATTGCATTGGCTAGGGCTTTTGGCACTATGTTGGATAATAGGGGTGATAGTGGAATCCTTGTCTATTTCCAGTTCTAAGTGGAAAGCTTTTAGTTTTACTTCATTCAGTATGCTCTTGGCTGTGAGTTTGTCATAGATGGCTTCTTTCAGTTTCAGAAATGTGGCATAATGCCTATTTCCTTAAGTGTTCCTATCAAGAAGGAATGCTGAATTTTGTCAAATATTTTTTCTGCATCTGTTGAGAGGATCATATGTTCCCTGTTTTTTCTTCTGTTTACGTGGTAGGTAACATTTATGGATTTTGCGTATAGTAAACCAGCCTTGAACCCCTGGATTGAAGCCAATATGATTGTGATGTATTTTTTTTTAAGTGTACCTGAATTCTATTTGCTAGGATTTTGAGTATTTTCATATCAGTGTTCATTAATGATACTGGTCTGCGGTTTTATTTTTTTGGTTGAGTCCTTTCCTGGTTGTGATATTTGCTTCATAGAAGGAGCTAGGTAGAGTACCATCCTTCTCATTGTTTTAGAATATGTTCTGCTATATAGGTACAAGCTCTTCTTTGAAGATTTGATAGAATTCTGGGGTGAAACCATCTGGTTCAGGACTTTTTTTGTTAGAAACTTTTATAATGTTCTTGCAATTTGGTGCTTGATATTGGTCTGTCTGTTCAAGAGTTCTATTTATCCCTGGTTGAACTAGGGAGGTAGTGTGAATCTAGGAATTTGTCTATTTTTTCCACATTTTAAAATTTCTGTGTATAAAGTTTTTTTGTAGTGTTTGTCGATAATCTTTTGTATCTCCATGGTATCTGTTATTTGTTTCTGATTAAGGTTGTTAGAGATCTTTCTTTTCTGTTTCTGGTTAATCTGGTTAAAGGTTTACCAATTTTATTTAGTCTTTTCAAAGCATCAACTTTCTGTTTCATAATCTTCCAAATTTTTTTCATCCTTAATTTCATTTAGTTCCAATCTAATTTTGGTTATTTCTTCTACTTTGTTTGGGATTGGATTATTTTTCCTTTTTCCAGTTCTTGAGATGAGTCATTACATAGGTGATTTGCACTCTTTCAGTCTTGATAAATTTTTCTCTAAGGACTGCTTTTGCAATACCCCATGGGTTTTGGTAGTTTGTGGTTCTAAGAGATGAAATGATAAAAACTCTAGAAGAAAAGGTGGAG
>NW_003852436.1:9420884-9422209 GCF_000181295.1 Otolemur garnettii | reverse complement strand
TAATAAAACCTTCTCCCACAATAAGAGATGAATGCCAGCAAACATGTGAAAAAGAAATGCTCATACCTATTCATAAGAGAAATGCAAATCAAAACCACTTTGAAATATCACCTAATCCCAGTGAGAAAAGCCCACATCATAAAGTCCCAAAGCTACAGATGCTGGCATGGGTGAGGAGAAAAGGGAATACTTATACACTGTAGGTGGGGGTTGCAAACTAATATAGCCTTTTTGGAAAGAATTGTGAAAATTCCTGAAAGAGCTAGAAGTAGACCTTCCATTTGATCCTATAATCCCATTACTGGGGATCTACTCAGAAGAAAAAAATAATTTTATCATAAGGACATTTGCACTGGAATGTTTATAGTAGCTTAGCTCACAATTGCAAATATGTGAATATAACCAAGTACCTATCAACACAGGAATGAATTAATAAACTGTGGTATAGGTACACCATGAAATATTATTCAGCCATAAAAGGAGACTATATGTCTTTTCTATTTACCTGGATGGAGTTGGAGAACATTATTCTTCATAAAGTATCTCAAGAATGGAAATGGAAGCATCACATGTACTCAATACAAATTTGAAACTACTAGATGAACAAATATAGGCCCACATGAGAGAAAAACACAATTCAATGCAAGAAAGGGGGAGGGAGGCAAGGAAGGAAGGTGGTTACTTAAGGTTCTACCTAATGGTTACAATGTAGGGGTATATGGTATACTTCTTGGGAAATCAGACTTTACCTTTTAAACACAATTAACCTAATTGTATGCACCCTTCTGTTAATATGAAATTTTAAAAATAAATTTACTCAATAGATGCAGAAAAAGCTTTTGACAATATCCATCCAACATCCCTTCATGATCAGAACATTTAAGAAAATAGGTATAGAAGGGACTTTTCTTAAACTGACAGAGCCCATTTACAGCAGACCCATAGCCAATATTGTATTGAATGGAGTAAAATTGAAAATATTTCCACTCAGATCAGGAACCAGGCAAGGTTGCCCATTGTGTTCACTACTTTTTAACATTGTAATGGAAATCAGGCAAGAGAGAATGATCAAGGGTATCCAAATAGGGTCAGAGGAGATAAAACTTTCACTCTTTGCAGATGATATGATTTTATACCTGAAAAATCCCAGGGACTCAACTACAAAACTCTTAGAATTGATCAAGGAATACAGCAGCATCTCAGCATTCAAAATCAATACTCATAAATCAGTAGCTTTTATATATACATCAGTAATCGTCAAGTCAAAAAATAGTCAAGGACTCTATTCCTTTTACAGTAGTGCCAAAGAAGATGAAATATTTGGG
>NW_003852436.1:9416366-9419658 GCF_000181295.1 Otolemur garnettii | reverse complement strand
AATATTATGCAGCCTTAAAAAAGATGGAGACTTTACCTCTTTTATGTTTATATGGATGGAGCTGGAACATATCCTACTTAGTAAAGTATCTCAAGAATGGAGGAAAAGTATCCAAAATACTCAATACTATTATGAAACCAATTTACAGTCACTCACACTTTCATATGAAGAATAGATTACAACTACTGCCCAGAACGAAGGGGGGGTTGGGGGGAAGGGGGTAGATCAGATGGAGGAAGAGTGAATGGTGGGATCACACCTATGGTGCATATTGCAAGGGTATATGATGGATCTATTAAGCATAGAGTCTTAACATAATAATTAAGTGAATGAGGTGAGCAATATATTAACCAGTATGATGTAAGCATTCCAAATTGTATATGAAATCAGGACATTGTACCCCATAAATGCATTAATGTATACATGGTCTACCTCTTTATGATTTAATGAAAAAGAAAAAAGAAAGAAATTTACAGTGAGTAACATTTCTCCAGTGACAATCCACATATGCGTTCTGTTCTTAGAGGTTTATAGATGCTGAGTAAGTACTTAAGGAACCTTTGAGATTTTCTATTGGCACCTCTATCCAAAGAATAAATCTCCTCTGTAGCATGGTACCCATATAGACTCTACTTGAAAATTTTAGGAATTCATAATATATTTATTTAAGTGGCATCCCATTTAATTCAAAGGGCTTCTCAGATTTTTAGGTGGTTTTCTATATTAGGCTCAATTCCTATCTTCCATGTACAGGTTTCCTCTGACCTTCTTGAAGCCACCCCTTGTTACCAATTTTCTTTTTCTCCCAGCCTATTCCTATTAATTGTATATGTAATGGTTTACAACATCTTCATTGGGATGGTAGTTCAGACTATGTCAAGCAAAATTGTCTTGATTTCACATAAGTGGAAATTCAAGGGTTCAGAATACGATGGTCATCTATCTGTTCTTTGTGTCAGTTTAGCATCTTAGGCTCTACTGATAATAGTACTCAAGTAGTATCTTCAGGATGTGCTCTCTTTTCTTTCAACTTTAATCTTCTTGCCTTTTTTACCTTCTTCTACAGAGCTTTTATCTATGTGTGTAGAAGAAGGTATGGTTTCCAGATATCTAAATAGGTAGTATTTCCACAAAGAAATCAAAAAGAACACTTCCCCTTCAAAAAACATAAACACAGACATACACATACACACATTAAATCCAAAACCAAACCAAACCAACACAAAGAAATATTCTGGCTGACCTCCCACCTTGAAAGAGGTGACCAGGTCTAGACAAATCATGGAATAGCCTCATGACTGGGGTGGGAGAAGTGCAGTTTTCCAAAGGAAAGCAAGATGCTACACAGAAGAAAGGAACAAATGTCCACTATGCTAAAAAATGCTCTAGACCTTACATATCAACTCTTGAAGCCCATTGTTTTGTCAACTGTGTGGGTAGCAGCCCAAGGGCAATAACTCATAGTGATTTGCATTCTGGAAAAAGAAAAAGACAAACCCTGAGACCTTTTCAGATACTCTAGATGTTCCAATTATGTTCTCCTTTTCTTCCTCCAGTTTTTCTTCTTTCCTTTATCTACTTTATACAAGGAAAGAAAAGTAGTTGTTCTCAGGGATTCAGGAAAAGAGATAGGCCTAGAGATAATTATATAATAATGTAGTAATTAGTAACTACAGTGATGGAGGCAAGGTATGTAACATCTTTATAGTTTCATATGTCAAAGAAGAATTATTGTTCAATTGTGTGTGTGTATAAGCTAATTGCATAGCTTTACAATTAATGCTGTTATATTTCAATTTGGCTTCTTGTCACATTTTTTTTGGATGATTTGTGCATATTTTTTTGCTCAAATAACTCTACCACTTACCTCCATGGTAAGTAACTCCTCCACTCACCAAGACACACTATTTAAAATTGCTATTCAACCCCTGCCAAAACTCCTAACCCCCCTTTCCCTACCCCACTTCATTGCTTCTCACAGCACACATCATTTTCTGACACACTCTATCACTGTTTGTATATTCCATTAGAAAATAAGCTCAATGAGGACAGGGGAATTTTTTGTGTTTTATTCATGAATATGTCCTCAATACTAAAGGAGCACTCTACACTTTAAGTAAATAAACAAGTATTTTTCAATTAATGAATCAATTTTTTTTTTCTTTTTAATGAGTTTTCTTTGCCTTCCATCAATGTATATTTCTCACCTCAAGCTAGAAAACAGAAGCTGCTTCCTGGGTATCTTCACTGGAATATCCCATAACTTTTTGTCAAAGTTAAAATAATTATGAACCATCCGCTCCCAGTCTTCTTTCTTATATTCTGTATCCCAGTAATGATGCTGTTCTCATCATTCAAGACCACTCAGTCAGCCTTTACTTTCCACCATGTTTACAAAGATTTCATGAGAACTTTGAAATTGCCTTCTTGAAATTCAAACACATAAGTAATTATTTCCATCAATCTAATCAGAGCAATAATAATAATAATAATAATAATAATAAAGTTAAAGGAAATGAATTTAGGATGGTATGACTTTGTTAGTGCACATGCTAGCTTCTGGGATGACCACTTTGTTCTTTAAGTCCTTATCCCTCATCCAAGTGATAGCAGATATTAAACTCACTGGCTCATATGTTGCAATTTTTATGGTTTTTTTTTTTTTTTTGAGAGTGAGAACATTTGACATTCTCCAGAATTCGTACATCATATTCATTCTCCACTTCCTCAAAGATAACAGATAAATATGGAAAGTTATTCCCCTGAGCCTGGAAATTTTAATTAATTAAAATAAGTTTTAGTTTTCTTTATGAGATCCTTCCATGGATCGAGCTTCTGTTCTCTCCTATAGTCTTTGTTCTATCTTTTTTGATATGGTGGTCATCTTCTTGAACATAGTCCAATCAATTCAACTTGAAATATTTGGTAAACTCCCAGGTGATGTTGATCTGGGGAGTAAACACTGAACATAGTCAGATATATTGTTTGCTTTCTGCTATGGTTATCTAGTTAGTAGAGCTATAGTAAAATACCTTAGTGATAGCCCAGTGCCATGATTTTGTGATGGAAGTAAGTCTTCAAAATTGACTATTACATAACTGCATGTCCTGGAATTGCTAACATCTCTAAACTTCCACATGTACCTTCAGTCTTTTAGGCCTGTTTTCCTGAGGATTGCTTCTTAGTAGTATAAGAAAACAGGGGCAGTGCCTGTGGCTCAAAGGAGTAAGGCGTGGGCCCCATATGCCGGAGGTGGTGGGTTCAAACCCAGCCCCGGCCAAAAACCACAAAA
>NW_003852436.1:9414836-9416346 GCF_000181295.1 Otolemur garnettii | reverse complement strand
AAAAAGAAAAAGAAAACAGTAAGGTAGCTAAGCTTAGGGAAAATAATTATCAGCTTATTTCCTCTGAGATCATTTTATGGTATTTCGTTGATCTTGTGTCCTGATTTTCCATTTACTCAGCTTTCTTGGCTAATTGTGTTACCCTGACTTTTAACATGTCTACTTTTCTCTTCTTCTCTGGGAACTGTTGGTCATTTGCTAATGACTATTGCCAAGAACTTTGAACTTCCTTGTAATTGTCAATTGTGGAGCCTGATGTCTTCCTTCTACTCCTCATCCTTTTGTTCAGGGTTCTGTCCAAGGAAGTCGTGCGCTTAAGTAGAAGCAGGGTCAGGCTGTGCACTATCAGTAGTCCAGAGCTCTGAACATGTCCTGAGTCCACCATTGCTGAAAGTCGCTGGAAATCAGAATGTCAGCACCATTTGATTTCCTAATCTAGGCTGATTGGGTGAAAAACAAAACAAAAAAACGAGCAGAAACAAAACATTGCTCTGGTTCGTGGAACAAATTTTACAAAATATTTACAAAATATTATCTATGCATTGGTCACCTCTGTGTAAATTTTTTAAATTGATGTTTTGTAAATAAAGGTATATGTAGCTATAATTGCCTATTTTCCCTATGTAGGTGACTTCAGGAATGACTTTTTGGACACCCTGTGTGTGTAAGACACATACACATTTATATATACATATGTGGTTGGGAATAAAATACTAAGTATAGTGTCAGAACCACCTTATTTGTGGGAGTTCATTTTTTTCTGAAGCCCCATGTCTAAAATTCTTATTCTAGGGATAAGGAATCTGTGGACAGGCATAAAATCTTTATTAATTGCCTTTTTTCTGAGCAGAGATGAGAGAGATAGAAGGGAGTATGTGGGAGAAGATAGAGTCAGCTGTCCTCCATGACTGACTAAAGTTTGAGTTGGGAGTAAAGGGTTACCCCAAGAGAAATGAATAACTGTATTGGGAAGAATAGAACAATTCATTATGTTCTCTATTCTGTAAGTTTGTGAAAAACTGATAACTTTGGTCACCGTGCCACTGAAAATCAGTTCCTGATACAACTTCGGCACAAATTCTCTGGTCACTGAGCTGCCTTCAAGGATAATTTTTTTCAGTGCCCTACAGGTAAAATGTGTATGTACAATAAAAAGGAGTTTCAAATGTTTGAGTTAAAAAGAATTTCTTGAAAGTACATCATAGATTACTTTGATTAAAAAAATCAAAATTGGCTTGGCACCTGTGGCTCAAGTGGCTAAGGCGCCAGCCACATACACCTAAGGTGGCGGGTTTGAATCCAGCCCCGACCTGCCAAACAACAATGACGGCTGCAACCAAAAAATAGCTGAGTGTTGTGGCAGGCACCTGTGGTCCCAGCTACTTGGGAGGCTGGGGCAAGAGAATCGCTTAAGCACAAGAGTTTGAGGTTGCTGTGAGCTGTGATGCCACAGCACTCTACCCAGGGTGACAGTTTGAGACTCTGTCTCAAAAAAAAGAGAAACTCAGTG
>NW_003852436.1:9397605-9414778 GCF_000181295.1 Otolemur garnettii | reverse complement strand
AAAAAAAAAAAAAATTAATTTAAGCAAAAACAGTATTTTATTTCTGGTTTTGCTTTTCTGTCATGTGAAATAATAATTTCAATTTAATTCATAATAAGTAGTCTTCCTCCAAAATGTTTATCTATGCTAAGAGGGAAGAAATAATTGTGTTTTTTGAACTGAATTCAGAATTTAAAAGTATTTATTTTGTTTTGAGAAAAAAAATCTGTTGGAAAATTAAAACTAAGCAGCAGCAGTAGTAACAATAAGCCCCATCTTTTCTTAGATATGATATAATTAGCTGGGAAAATTTCTTCTGCCTCATCTCATACCTCATCTCATACCTGATGTTCTTCACATTTTACTGCCTGAAATATTCTAAGTAGGGATCCATATAGGTGATAAAAAAATAAGCTATCCAGAAATTCAAATAATTTTAGAGACTTCAAATAGGATAGCAACTTCCATTCTTTAATATTATCTAGTTAGGGGAGGGGAGGGGGGAGGATGGGTGGTGGGAGGGTGATTGGTGGGATCACACCTATGGTTTATCTTACAAGGGTACCTGTGAATCTTTCTAAACATAAAATATAAATGTCTTAACATAATAACTAAGAAAATGACATGAAGGCCATGTTAACCAGTTTGATGAAAATATTTCAAATTGTATATAAAAACAGCACACTGTACCCCCCCCAAAATAAAATAAAATGAAATAGAGTGGTGCCTATGGCTTAAAGGAGTAGGACACTTGCCCCATATACCAGAGGTGATAGGTTCAAACCCAGCCCTGCCCCCAAACTGCAAAAAATAAAATAAAATAAAATGAAAATAATAAAAAATATATTATCTAGTTAAATAGATTGCTGTGGACTTAGAAGCAGCCAAAAATAGGAGGGAATGGGGAGAAGTGGCAGGGTAGGGGTAGCACAAGATTAGAAGAAAACACATCTCATTAGGTACTTTAAATATTTTCAAATTTTGTCTGAATTAAAATGACATTATCTTCTACTTCAGGAGAAGAGTGTCTTATTTTAGAAAGTCCCAGGATCCCTGCTCTGATTTTTTAAGTGAACAGGTTTCACTAGCATGAAATACTAAATCCCTGGGAAGATTTGGAAAATGAAGTAGTAAAATAATATTGAGACAAGAATTGAATTTCATGAACATGTATTATATCCTTTTTCTTAAAAGACTATATCACCCATGCTGAATTTAAGTCATTGTTTTCAAACTGAATGCACCTCATCTAGGGGAACAAAGTAGGACACATACTCATTTCACTCATTCAAGTTATTTTCAAATCCCATATTCAAAGCATGAGGGCATCACGTTTCTACTTCAAGCCTGCATGTACAGGAAACGAAAGCCCTCGGCACAGCTTGGTAGCAGAAGATCCAAATCGAAGTAAATTGTGTACATTATAACTAAATTGCAAAGCATTTTGGACAAAGCAGGTATGCTACTCTAATCAGGAAAGTGGTGATATTTACTTGTCAATAACACAGGTTGGAAGAGGAATTGGGGGAAGGAGGTATCACATATTATTCTCTTTTAATGTATTTCTGAACTTGGCATCATGAGCTGGTTTTGTCACATTTTTGCAGCTTAAAAAGTAGTTGGCTTTTATAACAGCCAAAATAAGTATCCTTAATCACTTTCAACCTATGAACAGATGGGCAAACAGTGCTTTTATAAATGGAGCATACAAAATACTTCAATATCAGCCAAAACTAATTAGTAGCAATATCTGAACCAAACTCTAAAACTGATTTAATGTTTAATGCACATGTATATTATGATATAAGCATTAGCTGTTGAAAGGAAATTCCCTGTTCAAATGTTTGCCAAGCTCAGGGTCTAATTTTCAGAATTGATTAACTTACTAATTAACTTTTTGTATCTTTTATCACATGTAATCTTGCTTAATGATTTCTTCTTTCTCTGAAAACTATTTGATTTGGTACCTTGATCGTAGATTTGTCAAATTTCAAGTGAAAAAGTTGTCTTTGTCTTATTCTTGGAGTGACTTTAGTAGGAGGTGGCTTGAGGACAAACAGGGTTGTCTCTTCTATGGTGAAAACTGGTTTGTATCTAGTTCTTAATGACTCATATTTTTATCTTCATAAAGATTTTCTGAAAGTTTTATGGAGGATCTCATGATGGCTAAGAATATATGTAACAGTAACAATTCTCTTCATATCAGAATTGTGTTAAAACACGGTGAAAGAATACATGTTAAAAAATTACATTTGGAATGTAAACAAAGGCTAATTTTCTAATTCAGAGAAGGTCACTCAGCCTTCATCTGTCTGACAGTCACAATATATTTCCTACATTTCACCTATTACTCATTCTTATATAAAGAGAGGATAAAGTTCATTGCATAAAGTTGAACATTTCTATAATAGAGTCTATATATGTGTGTGGCTGTCTTTTAGGTACTGCTGAAACAAGTGAACCAAACCTAAAGCAAGTCACCTGAGTCACCGTAACTACTGGGTATTGCCAATGCCAGCCTTTCTGTTGTCATTACATAATTGAGTCCTCCTCTGATTTTATAGCATGCAATATCAGGAGGGTTTTGAATTCTGACTTTGCTACTTAACAAGTTTATGATCTTGGAAAGTTGCCTAATTTCTTCCAGCATCAGTTTCCTCATTTATAAAACTAGAATATAATATTTATCCAAGAAAACTTTTTTTTCCCTTTGAGATAGGGTCTCACTATGTTTCCCAGGATGTTCTCAAACTCCTGGCCTTAAGGCATCCTCTTGCCTCAACTTCCTGAGTAGCTGGGACTACAGACATACACTACCATACCCAGCTCAAAACTATCTTGAAGATTCTTGAGGTCGCAGCTCGCCTCAGGAAGGTTGAAGTGTGCTCTTCAATCTTCTCTCTCGGCTCTGCTCCAGACCATCAGCTCTTGCTAAACTTCTGTCCCTTAAGCCTCCTTCTGGACGGGAGCTTCTGTAAAAAGCTGGCTGCAGTCTGCCATCTTGGCTCCGCCCCCATATCTTGAAGATTAATAAAGAAACTTGTTCCAACTAAATTCTTAGCAAAAGGTCACTCTTACTACTGTGGGATTTGATTATTATACTTTTCTTTTACTTAACATAGTACATGCTAATCTATTTCAGAAAATCTGAACAAAATTGTAAAATGAGAAACAAATTATCACTTTCCTTTACACCTAACTCTTTTATAACCCAGTGTTTAATCAAGGATTTGAATCACTTTTACTTGAGACATCATTGAATCAGACTATATAAAGGCAGGACTTGAATAGGAATTTCTTGAAAATAATTGTTATCTTTTCAATCCACTCTTGATTTAGAAACATTGAGTTAATATAATCAGTAATAAAATTTTGGCATATTTGTTTCTTGCCATATATAAATATATATGTCTTTTTAAAACAAGTTACAGTCATGTAATACATATAATTTAATATCTTTTAATGCTATGATGTTATTTTAACTTTTTGTTTTTAAGTTGAAGGATTAAATTTTATGTCTTTATTGTGACATTGTGAACAGTGTGATGTTTTGAAGTGCATATGCATGTGGAATGAGTAAATTTAGGTAATTAACATATGCATCACCTTACTTACATACTTATCATTTTTCTGGTGAGAACACTTCACATTCCCTCTCTTAATATTTTTCAAGAATGCAGTATCTTGTTAACTATACTTACCATGTTGTATAATAGAATTCTTGGACTTATTCCTCCTACCTAAATATAATTTTGTATCCTTTGAAAACCATCTCCCCAGTATCCTCCCTAACTACCCCAACCCCACACGGAAACTGTTTTGTTCTCTACATCTATGAGATCAACTTTTTCAGATTCCACATGAGATCATCAGTGTTTGTCTTTCTGTGTGTTGTTTCACTTACTATACTTACTCTTACTGACTTCACTTACTATAATGTCTTCCAGGTTCATCCATTTTGTCACAAATGGTAGAATTTCTTTTTAATGACTGTAGAGTATTGTGTAAATATATCACACTCTTCTCTATGCACTCATTGATGGACACTTAGGTTGATTCTGTATCTTAGCTATTGACAGTGATGCTGCAATGAACATGGCAGTGCACATGTCTCTCTGACATACTGATTTCATTTCCTTTGGATCATAATGGGATTGTTGGATCATATGGTAGTTCTATTTTTAATTGTTTGAAGAAATACTATACTATTTTCCATAATGGCTATACTAATTAACATTTCCAATAACAGCGTGTGAAGATTCTCTTTTTTCCATGTGTTCACCAACACTTGTTGTTACCTTTTGTCTTTTTTTTCCTTTCTTTTTTTTTATTGTTTGAGATTCATTGAGAGTACTAAGAATTAGGGTACAATGATTGCATTTGTTAGATAAAGTCCCTCTTATAATTATGTTCCACCACCAAGAGGTGTGCCATACTACATGAACTCCACCCTCATCCCCTCTCCCTACTTGCTCATTTCCCTATCTGCCCCCATTGTGTTAGCTCATCTACTGTCTTCATATTAGAATAGAGTACGTTGGATTCTTGCTTCTCCATTATTGTGATGTTTCACTAAGAAGAATGTGTTCCACCTCCATCTAGGTTAATACAAAATATGTAAAGTCTCTATCTTTTTTAGTGGCTGAATAGTATTCCATGGTATACATATCTCACAGCTTGTTAATCCATTCCTGGGATGATGTACATTTAGGCCATTTCCACATTTTAGCAATTGTAAATTGAGTTGTGATAAACAGTCTAGTGCAAATGTCCTTATGATAAAAGGATTTTTTTTTCTTCTAGGAAGATGCCCAGTCATAGGATTGCAGGATCAAATGGGAGGAATAGTTTGAGTTCCTTGAGGATTCTCCATACTTCCTTCCAAAAAGGATGTAATGCTTTGCAGTCCTACTAGCAAACTAGTGTCATAGTGTTCCCTTCTCTCCACATCCACACCAGCATTTGCAGTTTTGAGACTTTGTGATGTGGGCCATTCTCACAGTGGTTAGGTGGTATTTCAGGGTAGTTTTGGTTTACATTTCTCTGATGATTAGGGATGATGAGCATTTTTTCATATATTTCTTAGCCATTCATCTGTCTTCTTTAGAGAAGGTTCTCTTCATCTCTCTTGCTCAGTGATATATGGGATTGTTGGGTATTTTTTGTTGATCAATTTGAGTTCTCTGTAGATCCTAGTTACCAAGTTTTTGTCTGATTCATAATATGCAAATATCTTTTTCCCTTCTGAAGGTTATCTGTTTGCTTTGGTTGTTGTCTCCTTAACTGTACAGAAGATTTTCTGTTTAATTTGAGTTTTTGTTGTTGTTGCAGTTGCCACGGAAGTCTTCGTCATAAAATCTCTCCCTAGGCCAATATCTTCAAGTGTTTTCGTACTCTTTCTTCAAGGATTTTTATTGTTTCATGACTTAGATTTAAATCTTTTGTCCATCTTGAATCAATTTTTGTAAGTGGTGAGAGGCATGGGTCCTTTTACACGTGGTTATCCAGCTCTGCCAGCACCATTTATTTAATAGGTATCTTTTCCCCCCGTGTATGTTCTTGTTTGGTTTATCAAAGATCAGGTGGCTGTGAGACGTTAATTTCATCTCATAATTTTCTGTTCAGTTCCAAATGTCAATGTCTCTATTTTTATGCCAATACCATGCTATTTTGATCACTGTGGCCTTGTAGTATGATGAAAGTCTGATAGGGTGATAACCCCAGCTTTGTTTTTATTACTAAGAATTGCCTTGGCAATACAGTGTTTCTTCTGGTCCCATACAAAGCTAAGAATTATTTTTTTTGAATCTTGAAAATATGATGATGGTATTTTTATGGGGGTTACATTGAATCTGTAGATTGCCTTGGGTAGTATAGACATTTTCACAATGTTGATTCTTCCCAGCCATGAGCATGGTATATTCTTCTATTTGTTAATATCTTCTGCTATTTCTTTTCTTAGAGTTTCATAGTTTTCTTTGTAGAGGAGGTCCTTCACTTCTTTTGTTATGTATATTCCAAGGTATTTCAGGTTTTTTTTTTTTTTTAAGCTACTGTGAAGGAAATTGTGTCCTTGATTAGCTTTATATCTTGTCTGTTATTGACATATACAAAAGCTACCAATTTGTGGTCATTGGTTTTATATCCTAAGGCATTGCTGTATTTCTTGGACACTTCCAGAAGTCTTATGGTTGAGTCTTTGGGGTTCTCTAACAATAAGAACATATCTTTGGCAAAGAATGAGAGTTTTACCTCCTCTGCACCCAGTGTGATGACCTGTATTTCCTTTTCTTTTCTGATTCCATTGGCTAGAACTTCTAACACTATGTTGAAGAGTAGTGGTGGTAGAGGACAACCATGTCTGGTTCCAGTTCTAAGTGGAAAAACTTTCAGTTTTGCTCCATTCAGTATAACATTAGCTGTAAGTTTGTTGTAGATATCTTCAACCAGATTAAGAAGTGTGTCACCTGTTCCTAAATTCTTAAGAACACTTTTTAGTGTTCTAATTAGAAAAGGATGCTGAATTTTATTGGATGCTTTTTCTACATCTATTAAGAGGATCATATAGTCTTTGTTTTTGCTTTTGTTGGTATGATGAATTATGTTTATGTACTTGCATAGTTAAACCAGCCTTGCATCCCTGGGATGAAACCTACTTCATCATGATGAATGTTTTTTTTTTTTTTTTAATGTGTTGTTGTAATCTATTGGCTAGGATTTTATTGAGAATTTTTACATCTATATTCATTAGTGAAATTGGTTTCAAATTCTCCTTTTTAGTTGGGTCTTTTCCTGGTTTTGGTATCAGGGTGATTTTTGTTGTGTAGAACATTTACACATCATTTTATAGAACATTTCCTATTATTTTGAGGAAGATTCCTTCCTTCTCAATTTTTGTTGTGTAGAACATTTCCTCATCATTTTGAGGAAGATTCCTTCCTTCTCAATTTTTGTTGTATGGAACATTTACACATCATTTTGTAGAACATTTCCTCATCATTTTGAGGAAAATTCCTTCCTTCTCAATTTTTGTTGTATAGAACATTTACACATCATTTTGTAGAACATTTCCTCATCATTTTGAGGAAGATTCCATCCTTCTCGATTTTTGGGAATAACTTCTGCCGTATGGAAATAAGCTCTTCTGTGAAGGTTTGATAATTCTGGTGTGAAGACATCTGGATGAGGGTGTTTTTTGTTGGGAAATTTTTTAATTGTTTCTTCAATCTCAGTTCTTAAAATCAGTCTGTTCAGGAGATCTTCTTGATTTCTTCTTGATTACGTCTAGGAGAGGGTGTGTTCCAGGTATTGATCCATTTACTGCACATTGTCCAATTTCTGGACATAGAGTTTTTTAGAGATCCTCTCTTATATCTCTCTGTTATCTATTGTTATTTCCCTTTTATCATTTCTGATTGAGGTTATTAGATATTTTACTTTTCTATTTCTAGTGAATCTGGCCAAAGGTTTATTGATTTTATGTTTTTGAAAAACCAACTTTTTGTTTCATTAATTTTTTGAACAATTCTTTTGTTTTCAATTTCATTCATCTCTGATTTAACTTTGGTTATTCTGCTGGGTTTTCATTTTTCAATTCCATCAGGTGGTTCATGAGTTTGTTGATACACTGTCTTTCTGTTTTTCTAATGTAGGCATCTAATGAGATACATTTCCCTCTTAAGACTGCTTTTGCAATATCCCACAGGTTTTAGTAACTTGTGTCTTCATTGTTGTTATGTCCTGAGGAATTTAATGATTTCCTCTTTTATCTCTTCCAGAAGCCAACTATCATTCATCTTGAGGTTGTTTAATGACTATCATTCACTGTAAGGTTATTTAATGTCCAAGTCTTTGTGGGGGAATGAATATTTTTGTTGGAGTTGAGTTCCACCTTTATAGCCTTGTGGTCTGAGAAGATACAAGGTATAATTTCTATTCTTTTAATTTTGCTGAGGTTTGATTTGTATCCTAGGATGTGGTTGATTTTGGAGTATCTACCATGGGCTGATGAGAAAAATGTATATTCCTTATCTTTGGGATGGTGTGTTCTGTATTTGTCTATTAATCCCATTGTTCTAGGATCACGTTTAAGTCCCTTGTATCTTTGTTTAGTTTCTGTTTAGCAGATTTGTCCAGTTCTGTCAGAGGGGTGTTAAAGTCTCCAACTATTATAGTGTTGTGGGATATCATATTGCTCAGACCCATCAAGGTCTGTTTCATCAATCTGTGAGCATGTAATTTGGGTGCATAAATATTTAAAATTGAAATGTCTTCTTGTATTGTTCCTTTGGCCAGTGTAAAATGTCTATCTTTGTCTTTCTTCACTTTAGTTGCTTTAAATCAGCTTGTATCTGGAAACAAGATCCCAACTCCTCCTTTCTTCTGATTTCCATTTCTTTGAAATACTGTTTTCCATTCCTTAAACCTGAGTTTTTAATTGTCCTTTGAGGCTATGTGTATCTCCTGAAGACAGCATATGTATGGCTTCTGCTTTTTTTTTTTTTATCTAATCAGCTAGCCTGTGCCCCTTCAGTGATGAGTTCATTCCGAGCCCCCAGCCTCTAATTCCCCCCAAGACCAGTGGGGAATACAACAAACCCTTATGCTTGAAAAAGGAAATTCTCCTAAGTCTTTTATCCCTAGCCCTCACAAGGGTGGAGAAGTTAGATTCTGGAAAGAAACTTGAAGGTAAAAAAAGGAGGAAGGGAGGGGTGGATTCCAAATAAATCCCCTGGTGAAAAGGTCCCAAGTTTTCTCAGAAACTTACCCAACACTTGTGTACCTGAGTTGTTCTTGGAAACTTACCCAACACTGTGTCCCCGCTTTGTCCCTCTGAACAATATGTACCCACATCCATGAAGTAATGTACTTGTGATATGTCTTGTGATTTATGAATCAGTATGTACCCCCACCTTGTGACCCCATTTTAACCACTATGATTGGCTTCTGTATTGTGCTAGTTTGCTGACCACGCATGACTATGCAGAATAATGGTATAAATAGGCTTCTCATCTGCCATTCGGGGCTGCTTGCCTATATGGTATCAGCCTGCCTGCACGTGTACCAAATTATCAATAAATTCTTATCAATTACATCTGAAGTGGGGTCCAACCTTCTCTCAACTGCATGGAACATAACATGACATTTATTGAGAGAATTGATAAGTGTGGTGGAGTTATATACATCTTATTTTCTGAAGCTTTGTTGTATAGTTTTATCCTTTGCACCATTTTGGAAGCTAAGTTTTGACCTTTACTGCTGGGTGTTTACTTTGCTAGTGGTCTATTGTGGTGGTCAGTGTTAAGTAGAGGGCTAAATATTTCCTGCAGAGCTCATCTGGTTGTGGTGAACTTCTTCAGTGCTTGTGTCACTGCAAAAGGTTTGATTTCTCCTTCATTTTTGAAGCTTACTTCAGCAGGATGTAGAATTCAGGACTGAAAATTGTTTTAAGAATGTTGAAGGTGGATGACCATGTTCTTGAGGTTTGGAAGGTTTCAGCTGAAAAGTCTGGTGTCATTGTAATGGCTGTGCCTTTGTAGGTCAGTTGGTGCTTATTCCTGGCTGCTTGCAGAATTTTTTCTTTCATCTTGACTTGGGAGAGGTTCATTACAAAGTTTCTTGGAGAGGCTCTGTCTGAGAGAAATGCCCCAGGGTTGGATATCCCTCTGAATAGGGTATGTTGGGGTCTTATGTAAAACTTGGGAAGTTTTAATTTATGATTATCTCTAGTTGGGCTTCCATTCCACAGGACAATCTTCTTCCCCTTCAGGAATCCTTAGTATTCTTATATTTGAATGTTTCATGGAGTCTCGTAGTTCTCTTAGCACCTGTTCTGTCTTCTCTCTATTCTTTACTGTTTCCTTAAATACCTGGGTTAACTCAAAAATTTTATTCTCTAGGTCTGAGGTTCTTTCTTCTTCATGGTCTAACCTATTTTTGATACTTTTACAGTATCTTTTTATTCTCTCATTGTCTCCTTCATTTTCTTAGCGCCATCATATCATTTCTATATTCTATATATTGCTTGTCCAACTTTTGGTTCTGTCTTTCCATTTTGTCATTTATTCCTTTTATTGTCTTTATCATCCAAATTTCAAATTCCCTTTCTGTCAAGTCCATTATTTCTTTATAGGTGGAGTCTGCTGACTCATGGTCCCTTGGGGGCACTTTTCTGTTTGGTTCTTCATGTTACTTGAATTTTTCTCTTGGTTCCTCCTCATGTATTCTTTGTTCTTGTTCACCTTATTGTCCTCCTTTTTCCTTCTCACTGACTCCTTTGTTTCAAACAGAAGTCTTTGTTCTTGGTGACCTTAGCTTGCAATATGTCACTGGGACACCAGGTGGCACTGTGGCTATTTTAGCAGACAAGGAGTTGCCTTCAATGATTGCCCGATTGTTTTTCCTCAGCATTCAGATCCTGCTGGATTGGGATCTTAAAGCTTACTAGAATCTTTCAGGGGCAGGTCTCACATGCCCCCTGACTCCATTTCCCTTGGGGTGTGGGAATCCCTCAGTCTGGCCCAAGAGAGGATTTCTGATCCTGGAAGTTGGAATTAAGATAGCCATGCTGTAGGGCCCTGCTAAGACCTTCTCACAACCTTCCCACAAGGGCAGCCCCCTGGCCGCAGAGACTTTCTCTGTATGGCTGCCTTGCCAGCCACCAAACTATGGCAAATCTACTCCAAGAGTCAAAAAGGATCTTCCATATTTATAAAGATGTTTAAATATAGGGCTGATCTCTACTCTATTGGGCACAGAATTATCTTTTGAATGATATTTAAACTGATGTTCAAAAATGATTTTATGTTGATTGACAAACAACATACAATTTAGGACATCCTAGAAGACACCTCAAGGATCAAGACAAACTACAGAAAAGACAAATAGAAAAAGACAGAACTGGTATTTCATCTATCACCCTATAGATAGCTGAATCAAAATAAGATTCTCTACATTTTAGTTACCACTAGAAGAGGAAAATAATAGCCATGTATAAAACAAAATAAGACTTATTCAAGAACCAACTTAATGCAGAAACCACACCAAAACAGACTAAGAAAAAAAATGCAAATACCAGAGTCAGTATGAGTCAGAAAATTGGACCTGGCGATTCAGAGGTCTATGTGTATAGTACATTCTTTGGGCAAGACTCAGTTCTGCTGAGTGAACTGACCTGAGCATCTTAGTGGAACTCTAGCTGGGAATGAGAAACAGAAACAAAATCATTAAGAAGAGGATGTATTTTTATATGCTAAGAATTGAAAAGGAACTAAACTTTGGACTTTGAAAGACTTTGAACAATCTAGCCACCATATAAAAGATATGAGTATATAAAGGGAAAAAGCAGACACAGGGTTACCGAGATTGCAGATAGTCTGTTCACAGTAGAAAATCTGCATTTTGCTCATGTTATTTACCAGTGTAAGGGTCATCATTATCAGCATTACATGCTGATCATGGTTTATAGTATGATCCTTCCTTCTGCTGATTCTATAGTCCACAACTCTACCATAACACTGTAGTGCTTCTCAATTGAGAGCATTTGGGTCAAAATTACTTTTGATGATATTTATTTTTAAATAAGTCTTTAAATAACTCTTTATTTATCTTTAAATAAGTCTTTAGTTTAAAATAGCTTCTGAGACAAGAAAATAATTTGAATTAACCTGTCCTGTCATATGAAAACATTTTATTTTGAAAAGTTGTGGATAAACTTTGATAAATTCAATTTCTTTTGGATTTCCTTTCTTCAGAAAGTTAATTTTGTATGTGTAATATAAATTCTGGCACATTCAGCCTTCTTTGGAAAAGCTTACTGATATATTCAGGTGATATTATATATTGAATTCTATGTACAAGTTAAAATATGTTTCCTATTTAAAAACGTTTTTCAAAGAATTTAAGGTGTTTGTAGCAAGTTGTTTTTCTAATTATCGTAATAAAAAACTTTGATATTTTATTTTTAGGAAGAAATCTACTTCAGGTAAAGCTGATAAGCTTGACAATAAAGTGAAAAGAATTGGACCACACATAGAAATCTTCCAGGTGTTTCGAGAAAGAAACAAATTCATAATCACCAAAAATTTTATTAGAACGATCACTATCATGCAGGCGTATGTCAGGGGATGGCTTGAACGCAGAAGATTCCAAAGAATATCAAACAAGGTAAGGCATATATTAGATATTATGTTTAAAAATTTTTATGTAGATTCAATTAAGTAGAATTTTGAATAGTCACCTGGTCAATATGTCTATGCTATTTTTCTTTTTAAAACATTTTCTTTAATTTTATTTTTGTTTAATTTCAAAGTATGATGTACAAATATTTTTGGTTACACAAAGTACTTTGATAATGCTTGTCTATGATCTCCCTAAGTTCTACATAAATTTACTTTTTGCAGTGTTTGACTGGGCCAGGTTTGAACATGCCACCTCTGGTATATGGGGCTGGTACCCTACTCCTTTGCGCCACAGGCACCACCCAGTTCTACATACTTTTGATTAGGAAAATGTTATGAATAATCTGCTCTGATGACAATTATAGATGGTCCCAAGCTGGAATCTTTGAACAAAAAGCTTCACTTATTGTTAATTCAACATTTCTGGAACTACTTACTCTTAAGCTAGGACTAACTATCTCTGCACTAAAGTTATTTTTTCTTTGCTATCTGTTTATTCTGTGTTTAGAGCAACTTTTCTCCATTTCCCAAACTCCTGGGTATTCTCACAGAGCATAAATGTTAAGTTTAAAGAGAACAACACACACAGATATCTGCATAGCCAACTTTTATAAATAGCACTCCTGATTATTAAATCATGCAGGCCAATTTTGTGTGGGCAACTGCAGAAGAACCTGAGTGGATGGATCTTGGCAAAACTCTGAGATAACCCAAATGTTCTTACCTGGAGAGCTGAAGTTTTATGAATCATAAGGAATTGGGGAAACCAACTGTGAAGGGAAGAATAGATCAGGAATGCCTACTCCAATTTCTTATTCTTCTGGGAAGTGCCCTCTAGAATAGACATACAGTGAGTATCCCAAACACATTTGTCTTAGAAAGCAGTGATACCATAATATCATAATAAATACATAGGCATAGGAGAGGTGATCTGTCTGCTATCTCTGGGTGTAAATTTATACCTATGTGTGTAATATGCCTATGTATTTATTATGATTGAACATGATAATGCATGTAAAACTCTGGCAAAAAGTAGACTTTCCATATACTTAATCCTTCAGTAATTTTGTGAGGTAGCTGCTATATCTATTTTATAGAGGAGGAAACAAGCAAATTAAGTCATTTGCTCCAAGTCAAATACCTGAAAGGTAATAGAGCTAGAATGCAAATCATGTCTGCCCAATTCCAATGGCTGTGCTTTTTCTATTAATACATATCTCATCACCTACTTGAACTACTTTAGCCATGGCTGATAACTCTATAATCTAATCTAAAGCTATATCCCAGACCTGTTTCTCTCAGTTCAGACTAAGGTAATAAATTGTCATCTTGAAAAGCCCATTGTTAAATCAAACTCAACGTGGCCTTAAATGAACTCATTTTCTTAGTCCGCAAAGCTCTTCTTTTCCTGTCCTACCTAAATTGATGAAATATTCCACCACCCATTGTCCAAGCCATAAACCTGGTGTTCTCTTAGATTTTTTTCAACATCTTCATTCCCACATCCAACTGGTTACCAATTTCTTGAACTATTCTCTCTTTCTTACTAGAACTTCAATTCATCTTACCTTACACTGAGAACTGCAAGTCTCCTAATTCATCTTCTTGCCTGTATTTCTACTCTCATTCAATCTATCTATGATATGGCATATTTTAAAAATTTCACTCTGATTACCTTATTCCCATTCTTATCATCTTTTGATGGCCCTATGCAGCAGTCTCCCAACCTTAGTGGCACCAAGCATTGGTTTAATGGAAGAGAATTTCCCCAGGTCAACAGAGGGAGGCAGGGCAGGAATGGGGGTAGGCAGAGCCCCAGAGGTGATGTGTGTGATGAGGAGCATCTGGCAGCTGTAAATACAGATAGATGAAGCTGCTTTGCTCCATTGCTCACTTCTCACCTCCTGCTGTGGCCTGGTTCCTAAATTTCATGGAAGATAATTCTCCCATAGACATGACAGAGGTGGAGACTTGTGGTAGGGAGAAGTGAAGCCTCTCTGAACAGGCTGTGGATTAACACCAGTCTGTAGCCTGGAGCTTGGGGACCACAGGTGTATAGGATAAAGTATGAACTCTCTAATATAGCACACATGATCTCCCTATGGTAGCTCTTGCCCACGCTCTAGCTTCATCACATGATTCTTCCTCACATACTCTCTGTACTAGCAAACCCCAAACTCTGATTGTTTTCTACTATGTTTTTATGCTATTTTCTCAGCCTGGAATAATCTTTCTCCTTTATCTTCTGATAAATTCTAATTTATCTTTCAGATATTTCTAAAGTATATGCACTTGAACACCCTTCCTGGTTCATCAAGCAGAGTTGATCTCTCTATTCTTCTGGCTATTGTCATACCCAGTTCTCTACATTGTTATCTGCTGTTTACATGTCTGTCATACTCTTTATTTTTGTATTTGCGGTACCATATACTATCCTGACAAAGTCTCTCTGTCATTTTATATGAACTTATTATCTGCTATTTTTTTGTTTGCATATGTTTATGTTTATTTTGGCTAAATTTGTATTCAAATGCCTAAAATAGTGCTTAGCATATAATAGGCACTCAACAAATATGTGTTGAATGGATGAATTATTTCAACAAAATATAATTGTAAAATTTTACCATGGCACTGTAAGTTCTATCTACAGAGAAAGAGTGGACCTAAAATGAAGATGAAAAAGAGAGATTGATAAGGAGTTAAAATTTGAGATTAAAAGAACAGGAAGTACTTTTAAAGGATCAGTGCCAATATAAACTACATTGTTGACTTTTATTTGGTTATAAAATTTGTTATGATCATTGATTTTCTTTCTTATTCCATCATCGGTATGGGGTATTGTGTTGGATGCCTGCTTTATTGATATGGTTAAAGTGATTTTGCCAACTGCTGAAATGCTAGTGGGACTGGCCTGTAATGCAGTAAGTATAAATGTCCAGGACATGCCTATGTGAAGGGCTGCTGTTGGGGGAATTCTTGATAGACTTTCTGCTCTAGAGGCTGCACAGCAAATCACTGGATAATTATCAGCACTGTGGCAGTCTCTCCACTGGGATTCTTCTATAACCATATAGCTGGACTGCTACTTCAGAGCTTGTTGCTGTGGACAATGTCTGCTGGAATGTTATTTTAATATTTCACAAGAGACTGTACAATTTTCACCATTTCCTGTGAAACTCTTAGTTTGAGTTTATTTGGAAATAATGAAGCAGCAGTGAATTACCATTCATATATCTGACCTCTGAGATTGCCTTATTTTACTATCAACATTATTCTACCACTCAGAATGTGTTTTTCCTTAAAATATCTCTGTTTTTGTTTGTATGTGTGTTTTGGCATAACTAATGGTGATATAAAAAACTAATAAAAAATAATGATCTAAAGATATAAAACATTGCCTTTTTCTTAATGTAATGACTCTAAAATATTTTACTTAACATTTTTCTCTGAATATTTGTAACTTAATTTTAAAAATTTTAATCCTAATTTGATATATTCAGTTGCTGTTGACCCAAAATATTGAAATTCCATTGTACCAGAATGGCTTATGGTTGCAATAAGAAAAATAATATTTGAAATTGGCTTTAAGTAGATACAAATTTGGAATAATCCTGGAAAATCTGAGTTTTAATGTTACCATAGCAATAGCTTATGCATAGTTCAATGGCCTTTAATATTTTGGAGGTTACAGAATTCTTTGAAAATTTGATGAAAGTTATTTTTCTGTCATTATCTCAGAATATCAAAACAGAAACAATAATAAAATCCGGAAGCCTGTTCATGGACCCCATGCCATAGCTAGTCTTATATAGAACCGTTTTATTACATAAAATGTGTTAGCTACCAGGTACCTGGAGAACTATGTTCATGTATTCAACTACATATGTATGTGTACTTTTATGTGTTTAAATTGATAATAATTACTATATACTGGGTCCGATATCCTGCCTGGAATGTGATCATAAAGATAATATAGTCCAGTGATAAATGAAGATTAACAAGTCACAGGTATTGTTAGAACCTGCAGAAAGGCCACTTAACTCCTTGTGGTTTTGATATGCATTTCTCTGACGATTGGTGACATTGAGCATTTTCTCATATGTTTACTGGCCATCATTCTGTCTTCTATTGAAAAGCTTCTGTTCATATATTTTGCCCACTTTGGGGTTCTTTTATTTTTATTGCTGATTTGCTTATGTTATTTGTAGTTCTGGTTATTAACTCTTTATCAGATGTGAATATTTTCTCCTATTGTGTCAATTTTCTGTTTACTCTGTTGATTGTTCCTTGATTCTTCTGTGCAGAAGCTTTTTAATTTAATAAGGTCCCATTTATTTGTGTTGTGATGATTGTCCTTGGGGCCTTTTTCATAAATTCTTTGCCTAGGTTGATATCTAGAAGAGTTTTCCACCATTTTCTTCTAAAATTCTTATGGTTTCATATCTTAGATTTAAGTCTGTAATATATCTTGAATTAATTTTAGTAGTGGTGAGAGATATGGATCCTGTTTTAATAATCTATATGTGGCTATGCAATTTTCACTGCACCATTTATTGAATAGGAATTCTCTTCCCCAGTGCATGTTGCTGTCTTCTTTGTCAAAGATCAGATGGCAATATTTGGTTGGTTTTATATCTGGGTTCTCTGTTCTATTTCATTGGTCTATAGCATGTCACCTAACCATAGTAAAAATAGCTTTTATTAAAAAGTCCCAAAACAATAGATGCTGGCATGATGTGGATAGGAAATTAACTTTTATCAAATTTTCAAAGAATTCTGTAACTTCCAAAGTATTAAAGACTACTGAGCTATGCATAAGATATTGCTATGGTAACATTAAAACTCAGATTTTCCAGGATTGTTCTAAATGTGTCTATCATAAGTGTTTACTTAAAGCTAATTTCAAAAATTTTTTTTCTTATTACAATCATAATCCATTCCAGTGTCAGGGAATTTCAACATTTTTGGCCAACAGCAACTGAATATATGAATTTGAGTGCATGGTGGTGATGGCT
>NW_003852436.1:9391241-9396728 GCF_000181295.1 Otolemur garnettii | reverse complement strand
AGACATAGAGAGGTGATATAACTAGTCTGAAGTGTACATCTAAACAAGTGGAATACTTGAGAATCAGTTCTGAGAATCAAACCTATGTTCATCTGGCTCCAGATCTCTTTAAAACAGTAAGCCATTCGGAAACAGCAGTATACAATCATTGCAAAATGTTGAAATGTTGTCTCAAATCAAATTCAACACACATATTGGAGTATTGTGCCAGAAGCTGAGGCTAGATAAAACTCTCACCTGGCACTATAGAACTAACTAGGATGCGCTCATATCAGAGAAATGAAGTCAGGAACCACAACACAGAGAATGGTGTCATTTCTGTGGCAACCAGGAGCTGCTATTAATGTTTTTACAGAGTACATTGAAGTAAAACAATCTATTTTTAATTCATATTTAGTGATAAATTTGACTATGTATGTATTTTTACAATTACCACACTAATTAGAGACAGAGTGATTGAGCATATGCTTCAGGTAGTAATAAAAAATAATCATTCTAACCTAGATCAGAAGGAGGGACAACAGCAGGAAACTCAGAATAAAGGCCTGATAAAGAGCAAGAGGAATTCAATGTAGGAGCAAGGTCCTTTAGCTTCACGTAGTTAGGGGCTTCACCAATTTCTTAGTGGGTTGGGAAGTGAATACAAGAATCCCACTTAGTATTATTGTTGGCATGCATACTTATGTGTGAGCATTTAAGATAACTAGAATGTTCAATTTTTATTTCATTTTAGTATATTGGGTTTAATTATTTAAATCATTTTTCTTTGTTTTTGTATAGTTTTTGGATAAAGATTCTTTCAGATATTGTCATGTAAATGTTTACATGAGATTAGATTTCAAATCAATAAATGTGATCAAGATATCTTCAAATAGGTCTATGACATTATTTTTTAAAAGTTGAAAAATCAAACTGCAAAAATATTTGCTAAAATGTGGCACAAAGGTTAAAAATGTATGACATACAAAGATCTCTTATAAACTGGTAAGAAATACCCTATAATAATGATAGAAAAAATAAGCAAAAGACATGAACTAGTACTTCCTAGTTTCATAATAGGAGAAATGCAAATTGCTAGTAAACATGAAAAGAGAGTACTGTTACTACTAATTAAAGAAATTAAGACCCAGTAAGTGTCATACACTGGCAGAATTCTACTAGGAATTAATCGATTCATTACTTTAAAAAAAAGTCATCAGATCAATGAAAAGGTAGATTGAAATGCATGCTTGAAAATTTTATTTAGTGTTGATATGTGAAAAGTATAACGTTTTTCCGTTAAGTTAATAGAGATTGGAAATGTGTAGTCAATTTCTAATCACCTTTTTATATTGCAAAATTGTTCTTGTAAATAATGTGTGCATTTGACTTGCACACAGATGTATGTATATGTACAATAGTTGAGGCATATTTTCGTGCAGAAGACTGGCAGGGATGCTCCCTATAATAAAATCCACATAAGTGGACCAATGTCATTTTCTCTGGCTCAACTTCCTAACTCTGAAACACCCCCTTCCGAATGCCTAATATCTGAGAAGGGTTCCCTCACAAAATTCATTTGTGTTCCCAAAAGATTTATTAGATTTGAGGATAAGGCACTCAAATTGAGGTTTGTGGCTGCCCAATGCCCCTGAATTTTTTAAGAAAATATGATTTGTCCAAGCAGCACACTCCAAGTAACAACTTTTCTGCTTATTTTCTAAGGTCACAATCAAAACACTGCTTAATTTTTTTTTTTTTTTGTATTTATACTGCCCAGTTTTTTGTTGTTGTCATTGTTATTGTTTCAGGTTCATTGAGGGTACAAAGAATTAGGTTACATTGTTTACATTTATTAGGTAAAGTCCCTTCAATTCTTAATTATAAAAATATAATCTATTAAAAGACTTAAGGAGAAAGACACTGAGTAGACTATTGGGTAGAGATCTAGGGAATTAAGTTAAGAAACATGAAGGAATGATGAGGACTGGGTAGCCCCCAGTACTCTGGCCAAATCCTGCCTGTAAACAATCTGGTGCCAGTACCAGGTACTACTGCCTCTACAAATGATCTCTTTGAAAAATGAGTATTGAGCCACAGTAACTCTACCACACAAATAGATTTCACATAGTTTCACTTTTAAAAGTGTTATTAGTTTCCACTAAAGACTGAGGTTGGTTCAGACAGTGGGTGAAATTGAGATGTTTGCATCCTGGCACCAGAAAAGGTATGGGTCTTCAGCATCTGACTTTTGGCTTCAAGTTGTGGGAATTAAACATAAAATTTTTTATTCCTCCCATTAAGATTCATATGTTGGAAATGCTCACAAAAGACAACCATTCATTATTTTCTTTAAAAAAGACCAGCCTGTTGAACAAAAGGTAGATTAAAAATACACATTAGAAAGTGCTATTAAATATTGAGAGATACTAATAAGGACTCAGAATCTGTTATTAGATGGAAGGGAAAAGGAGAAAAAGGAGGTAGCAAAATTGTACTAATTTATTTTTTATTCAGGCAAACAGGGAAATATTATTTCATTGATAATATTGATAAATTCCAAAATTTCAAAATTTCGGAAAAGAACAACAAAATTAAGCAAAGATGAAGAAAACATGATAAAACAACTTTTAAAGGATCACATGAAACATAAAATAACATGTCAGAAGCAAGAACAGTCATTAAGTATAATAAGAAATATGCTAGGAAAGGAAAAATTTATAAAATGTGTATAAAGCACAAAATTCAGCTAAGTCAAGAGGAGTATAGAGTGTAATTAAAAGTGTGGCTTCTGGAGTGTACCTATTCTGTTATTATTATTATTTTGTAGAGACAGAGTCTCACTTTATCACCCTCGGTAGAGTGCCTTGGCGTCACACAGCTCACAGCAACTTCCAACTCCTAGGCTTACGTGATTCCCTTGCCTCAGCCTCCTGAGTAGTTGGGACTACAGGTGCCTGCCACAATGCCTGGCTATTTTTTGTTGCAGTTTGGCTGGGACCGGGTTTGAACCCATCATCCTCAGCATATGGGTCCAGTGCCCTATCCACTGAGCCACAGGTGCCGTCCCCTATTCTGCTTTTAAACCAATTCTGCAATTTACTATCTATGGGGCCTTGGAAAAGTTATTTAAATATTTTCTGCTTCAAATTTTTCACTTATAAAATGATATGGAAAGCACACTAAAGGAAAGCTGACTCAAAAGACAATTTATAAATGTAAATACATTCCTAAACAAACAAACAAAACATGAAAATAATGTCATTAATTTAAGAAATCAAGAACTGGAAGATAAACCTAATTTTTAAAAAAGGAATGAATTTCTGTATTAAGATAATACAGAAATTAATGAGCCAGAAAATGTAAAATGTAAAACCTAGTTGAATTGATAAGTAAAATAGAACTGGCTATTTAAAAAAGAGAAAAACCCTGAAATATGTGAATTTTTAAACTTAGTTTTTTAAAAAAAAAAAACTGTTGTGGTTGACTATAAAAAATGCACATAGAGATGGAGAAGAATGTAGTCATAGATGAAATAATAATTTTTTTTGTGCCAGTACCATGCTGTCTTGAGCACTATGGCCTTGTAGTACAGCCTAAAATCTGGTATGCTGATGATCCCGGCTTTTTTTTTTTTTTTTATTACTAAGAACTGCCTTAGCTATACAGGTTTTTTACTGGTTCCATACAAAATGAAGAATCCTCTTTTCCAAGTCTTGAAAGTACAATTTTGGAATTTTAATAGGAATGGTGTTGAATCGGTAGATTGCTTTGGGAATTATAGACATTCTGGCACAAAAATGGAGACAGACATTTGGAATCTAGTAGAAAAACAGGAAATGAAACTAACATATTACAGCCACCTAATCTTTGATAAACCAAACAAGAACTGAGGGAAAGACTCCCTATTCAATAAATTGTGCTGGGAGAACTGCATATCCACAAGCAAAAAACTGAAACTGGACCCATACCTTTCTCCACTCACAAAAATTGATTCAGGATGGATAAAGGACTTAAATTTAAGGCATGAAATGATAAAAATCCTCAAAGAAAGCATGGGAAAGACACTGGAAGATATCAGCCTGGGGAAAGACTTTATGAAGAAGACTGCTGGGGCAATTGCAACAACAACAAAAATAAACAAGTGGGACTTAATTAAATGCTTCTGTACACAGCGGCACCTGTGGCTCAAAGGAGTAGGGAGGGTGCTGGCCCCATATGCTGGAGGCGTAGGATTCAAACCCAGCCCAAGCCAAAAACCTGAAAAAAAATAAAAAAACAAAAAAACAACTCCTGTACAGCTAAGGAGACCACAATCAAAGCAAATAGACAACCTATACAATGGGAAAGGATATTTGCATATTTTGAATCAGACAAAGGCTTAATAACTAGGATCTATAGATAATCCTCTCTTCTCTGGGGAAAAGAAATGAACAGAAACTTCTCTAAAGAAGACAGACAAATGGCTAGTGAACATATGAAAAAATGCTCATCCCCCCCAATTATTAGAGAAATGCAAATCAAAACTACCCTGAGATATCATCTAACCCCAGTGAGGATGGCCCATGTCACAAAATCTCAAAACTGCAGATGCTGGCGCAAGTGTGGAGAGAAAGGAACAATTTTACACTGCTGGTGGGACTGCAAACTAATACAACATTTTTGGAAGGAAGTATGGAGTAACTAACCTTAAAGAACTCAAGCTAGATCTCCCATTTGATCCTGCAATCCCATTACTGGGCATTATCCAGAATGAAAAAAAAAGACACTTGCATAAGACACTATCATAAGGACACTTGCACTAGATTGTTTAACGCAGCTCAATTTACAATCTCCAAAATGTGGAAACAGCCTAAATACCCCCCAACCCAGGAATGGATTAATAAGCTGTGGTATATGTATACCATGGAATACATTGAATACTATTCAGCCATTAAAAAGAATGGAGACTTTACATCCTTTGTATTAACCTGGATGGAAGTGGAACACATTATCCTTAGTAAAGCATCACAAGAATGGAGAAGCATGAATCCTATGTATTCAATTTTGATGTGGGGACAATTAATGACATGGTGGGGGGTGGGAGAAGGGGAGAGCAAAGAGGAAAAAAATACACTAGTTTCATAATATGAATTGGGTAGTTTTTCATCTTCATTTTTATGAATTAAAACAATTTACTAGAATTATCTATTCTTTAAAGCTAGCTAGAACCCAGTTCTGAAATTATCTGATCCTGATGCCTTTAAAACAAGACTTTATTAACTATCTATCCCAATGTTTCTGTAGTAAATTAATCTGTCAAACTTCTCTCCTTCTTTTTGAGTAAGTTCAAGAATTTAAAATTTAAAAGAATTTATTATAGTATTTCAGATTTCTTGCCAAAGAGATGTATGTACACACTATTATATTCTTATTTATTTTGTATCTGCTATTGACTATTTATTCCAAACTTGTAAACTTCTACACTTCTTTTCATAGTCACATTTGTGATTTCTATTTTTTTTTTTT
>NW_003852436.1:9375169-9390213 GCF_000181295.1 Otolemur garnettii | reverse complement strand
AGCTTGAGGCTCCGTCTCAAAAAAAAAAAAAAAAAGGAACAAAGTCAAATTATTAATAAATATAAATAGTAGAAATCTAAGGAACTTTTCTGTCTACATTACTATTTTTTAGGCTTTGCATCATGGAAATACTTTGGCAACAGTTGTAAACATGTATCGCCGAATAATCCACCGGGTTAGACATCGACTTGGACTTTGGAGAACAAGACAAGTTATCAATTTGTTAGAGCTAGAGGAATGGATGGACAGGAAAAAATGTAAGTGATAGTCACTTCTGGTTTGAATTAGGTTTGGAATTAATTTAACCCTTGAAAATTTAGTATAGTTACACATGGAAACCATAAGTAGAGTATATTTTTATATTTAATGACTTCAATTGCTTATCTTTACTATAAGCAACAGTAACTAATTCTGGGTAACTAAAGCAAAAAGGAAATTTAATGGGTAATATTGGAAAAGCATTTAAATAATCAGATTTTAGGCAGAATGTGAACCAGAAGTCCTCCAGAGATTTAGAGAGCAAGAAATAATGGACAATATGTACTTGTCTCTGGGGGATAGATGTGGGGTGGGGGGGCGACGGCCCTGGTCTTGATCACTGCCAGAAGGAACCAGGCGTGAAGTGGATTAGAAGTACAAGCTTGAGGGAGAGGGGCTAACCCTTCTTTGCAGGGTAGCCCCAAGCAACCTCTGCACTAGCCTTTTATTGAGACAGTACAATAAAGTTGAGGGGAGTATTAGACAATGACTATATGCCTAAGGATCACCATGGGCTTGGGCTTTGTCTACAAAAGCTGTCAAGCACCTGCGGATGAATTGCCCAAAGGTCCACCACCCAGCTGCAAATCATCTTGCTCAGAGGTCATCTGGCTCTTGGCATCCCCTACATTTCCCCCCTCTAGTGTATTAAAGACATTTCTGGATAGGCAAGGGAGAAAATCTGTTGTTGGTTATTTCAGCCGTTCTCTTCACCAGGGAGCTTTCCTTCCTGCTTAGTAAAAGAAGCAAAAGGTATATAAGTGTAACAGAAATACAGCAACAGAACTAATAACTTTAAGTAACGATCAGGTGCCCAGCTGAAACTGATATAAATCCAACAAGTGAAATCTCTTACCTTGGCCAATACCAGAATAACTGTTACCTTTAAGCTTACTGTTAAAGGTCTATGATATCATAACCTTTAATGTTTAAAAGATGCATCCTGAGGTTTCCTGGGGCCAAATATATAGCCCAAAATAATGAAATCTGAAATCAGTCTTCCCACACTGCATCGACGTTCCAACTACCTCTTTGGGAAAAAGGACACTGACTGCTCTTAACTGCTTCCTGATGTAATGGACGGTGATATGGGAGAGGCAGCTAGAGTTCCCACAGAGGAGATTGATCCAGGGTTTCCCCATTATGAAATTACCTAGGCTAAGGTCCTGTGAATAAAATAAAAAGTTAGTAAAAACAAATGTTAAGGTGCTGGCAAGGTTTCCTGCTTGTGTCGAGGCTTAATCCATCAGGCTGGTAACCACTGCTTCTCTTGATATTCTGTAATAATGTGGGCAAAACCTTGACCCCAATGCAATACATAACCAGGCTTCCACTCTGACATGTCAAGTTTTTTTTATAAAAAATAGGTTGTATTGGAGAGAATGGTGAATGAATGAGAGATGTCCAATGGTGTTCTGCAGCTGTCTTTTCGTCATTGCTAAGATTCAGAAAATTGAGAGTGAAAAAAGCTCTGGTGAGCATATACTTAGGACTGTTAAACTATATTGGCTGCTACCTTTCCCCTCATTTTTATATACAAACAAAATAATTTTTAATGTGGTAAGGGCAGTTCTTCCTGTTATCTAGCCCTTTTCTTGCTAGGCAAAATATAGTAATGGTCAAAGTTCAGAATTCTAGGTATGGGCTCTTTAAATGACTAAGCCCAATACATATGTAAACTATTAGTTGCTGCTAGGGAAAAAACGTGATGGTAATGTTAATTCCTTCAAAGGTCTTTTTCAGTTGAGAAAACAACTGAGAAAATCTTAGCTGAGAGAATTTGCTATTTCTTTAACTGTATGAACTTTCCTTTGATATTTACTTAATGGAAGAACAAAAGATTACGCTTTCCTTGCAATCTTTGCAAGCAAGGATTTTTCTCTTGCTATTCCAAAGGCTTTGCTACTCGCGGTCCTAAATCCACCCTTCACAGATCTCAAAAGACTGTTACTCATGGACTAATGGCCCTGCACTTCATAGTTCCTCTCAAAGGCTCTGTTACTTGCAGTCCTTCAGTGGTCCCACACTTCACATTTCTTCGGTAGTGGTGATTTTCCTGCTTTAAATTGCTTTTCCAGTGGAATTTTTGCTAATTGATTCTAGACTCTTTTTTCAAATGCAGCTCCCTAGCACAAAGGTGGTTTAATTCTTAATATAATTATTCCCCATCATCATCCATTGGTCTGGTTTAATTTCCTCAGTTTTATGCTGAGCACCACAGGTCTAACTAAGCTGGCAGAGTGCTCCCATGGCATAGAATTGAATTATACTGTTTTTCCGAGAATAGTTTGAAACAAAAATATTAAAGAAATGGTTTTAATTTCTTTCATTCCCCAGTGGGTCCTGATTTCCTGATTCTGGTGCAACTGATAATTTCCCTACTTGCTTATTTATTAAAACACCTCACCTATTCCACTTGAGGTTCCCTAGCTTCTAGATTGGCTAGAGGTCCCACTTGCCCTGAGCAGAGTTTCCGTTTGGACTCTCTCCCACTGTCTACCAAAGGCTTTACTTTACCTCTGAATGTCACTTTCCCCTTTGGTCCATGTCCCTGGTGTCCTATTGTGTCCTGCTTATCCTGCCAACTTACGTCAGATGTTGCAACTCCTCAGGCCCCTATGGCCCTGGTCTCGATCACCACAGGAAGGAACCAGGCGTGACGTGGATTAGAAGTGCAAGTTTGAGGGAGGCGGGCTAACCCTTCTTTGCAGGGTAGCCCCAAGCAACCTCCGCACTAGCCTTTTATTGAGACAGTACAATACAGGTGAAGGGAGTATTAGACATGCCTAAGGATTGCCATGGGCTTGGGCTTTGTCTGCAAGAAGCACCTGCGGACGAATTTCCTGAAGGTCCACCACCCAGCTTCAAATCATCTTGCTCAGAGGTCATCTGGCTCTTGGCGTCCTTTACAATAGATAAGCTGTTATCACTTAAATTTTGTTGTTGTTGTTGTTCCTTTGCTTTAAATTGAAATTCTAGGCAGAGAGCACCTGATTGATTCAGCTTAGTCATAAGTTCAACACTTTGCAGTAGGTGGGTAGGGAATCTTGCTTGAGAGTTGCAAAAGCTGTATCCATTGGAGGAGGGGTAGCTCCCCAAAGGAAAATTAAATATTGATATCAGAACAGTTAATGGCCACTCAGCAGACTGAACTACATATTGCTTATTAGTGTTAGAATTCTATTCATAGAACAAGTTTTCCAATGTATATCTTAACTTTCAGAGATTCAATTTATATTTAATGAATTTAATATTGCTTAGGGTTAGGATAGATTATTAGAGCCAGTTTCTTTACTAACAAAAATAAATGATGTAAGTAAGTTATATTTAATTGGAATCATCTCACTGCTTTATAAAGAAAAATGCTACATTTTCGGTAGTTTCAGTTAGTCATAAAATTTTACATTTAGGATTATAAGTTCCATGAAGATAGGAACTATACATATTATGCTTTTTTAGCAACTACCCTGTATTTAGCATATGCCTACTTTATCAGAAGGCTCAAAAATATTTGTAAAAAGGATAGTTTTCATTAAACTTATTAGTGGTGACACAATTTTGTGCTAAAAGATAGTTACAAATAGCCAGAACTCTTTAAGTTAGGATGATTCCTTTTCTCTGGTTAGAGGTAGAGGAAGGAAGAAATCAAGGGAGAGAGAGGGAAAGGAGGGAGAGTAGGAGTCAGGGGTGGTCAGGAGAGATAGGGGGCCCAGAGAGATAGAATTCACCTAAGTTAGAGAGATTAGCTACATTAGTTCACCCAGACTGGCTGTCAGAGAAAGGAACAAAAAGGAGCAAAGTATCCAGAGATTGAAAGAGGAAGAAGAAGGGAGAAAAAGAGAGCAAATAAGAGAGAGACCCTCTCCCGTTAGGAAGCTGCTGGGACTCCTTTTACTTCCTATGTGCACTCAGATTTTAAGACTTTTGTACTTAAACTCTGTACACACTAGTAAAAACTTCAGTAATATATTCCTAATATTCTTCTTGATAGTTGTTTTATATTAAATAATTTTAACAAAATATATACTAGTATGTACTAGTATCTAATGGTTATAGGTACTGTTATAATGCTACTTTTCTTTTCCACTCACTTTAATTTTTAGCTACTGATTTCCAAATCACCTATTCTTTCTAAAATATTCCCACTATTTTACTTGGTCTTCGTATCAAAATTGTTAATCAATTCATTAACCTTATAGAATATTGCTTATATTTCTTAGCTTTACTTTCTTTCCATTATTTCTCTCCATTGATTTATAATTACACATATCACTGTTTTTGTATCTTAACCTCTCTGATTGGGGGAAAAGGAAAAAAACAAAAGTATTGTGATTTCTGTTTTACAGTCTGGGCTCTGGTGATTTCTAGCTGAGCAGCTGTTTGAGTAAAAGTCTTAACATAAGTGAGGAGTAAGCCAGGTGGATCTATATGGGAAGAATGTTCTACAGAAAGAGTATCAAGCACAATGGCCTTCACTTGGTGGCTTGCTAGTGTTGGAGGAAGTCGGGAGATTAACATCACTGGAATGGAGTTTGTGAGTGAGAGCAGAGCAGGATGAAATGGGAAAGGAAGTAGAAAGTGGTTGTTGTATCCGGCTTTATGGACCTTCACATTTACCTTGAAAAGAGATGGGAAACCACTGAAGAACTATAAACAGAGGACTATGGTGCCGAGTGTGTTGAATATATCACTCTGGTAATTTTGTTGAAAAATAGGCTGACATGAGGCAAAGATAACATGGGGTCTGTACAACATGGGATCGGAATAGTAGAGTAGAATTAGCCACATGAATAATTTAAAGATTTACCAGCCAAAGCGTCTATTTAAGTTGGGAGTTAAAGTAACTCTAGAGTTCACATAATTTGCAAGTTTTCATTTGTCTTAATGTTCTTTAAAATCTTTCCATACTTTCTAAAAACCTTTCCATACTTTCTATGCTTTGGTTGCTGCTTGGGTGCCATTTGGCAGATTATCTGTGTACCTTTTTTTTTTTATTTCCTGCGGTTTTTGGCCGGGGCTGGGTTTGAACCTGCCACCTCTGGCATATGGGGCTGGCACCCTACTCCTTTCAGTCACAGGTGCCACCCTATCTGTGTACCTTTTAAAGCATCTTTTAATGATCAGAAAGTTTTTATTAATTTTCATGATTTGTTGTATCTTTTATACCAGCCTAGATTATTAATTCTGCTTACATGTTTCTAAAAGTTTGCTTATAGTACATAACATACAAGTTAAAGGAATTGTTATCTATTAATACAGTCACAAAGTGATAATATTCATAAATGCATTAATCTGATTTTATGAGAAACATCTAAAACTGGTTAATTCAAGGAAAAACTAGTAAAACTATATACTTCTTCAAGAAGAAATATATTTACTTAAATATAAAAAAGGAGTAAAAGGTGAAATTCTTATTGTTACAGTTGGGAGTTTCTCTAAAATCAAAGCCTGAGAGTAGAATTCAAATACAACTAATTTATTTGGGAGTTAATCCCAGAACATACTGTTAGTGAAATGGAGTAGTTAGACAAGAAAATGATGAAAGTCAAAAGAGATTGTATTATCCAGGAAATTATAATGTGACAACTGGAGCTTAATCTCTGTGGGGAACTCCAGAAAACAGTGTAGCCATCTTGCCTGATGTGCTGGGTGGGTCTTTATTAGTTCCAGTGGTTGAGGGCTACAGCAAGGAGGGTCTTAATTCCCTGGTATGCCAGGATTGCTGCACAGGTGGGTAGAGTGAAGTCTGCAGCCAGAGGGAGCCCTTAGGCAATGGAATGCAGATACTGTCAATTTGTAAAGGACAAGGATGTATGAACAGGGCACCAAAGAAACTGCTCTAATTTGCTTATTTGAAAAAAGAGAAAAAGTCATAGGTATACTAAATGTAAATTTCCATTTATTTATCTTAATGCTGTGTTTCAGGATCCAGAATAACTACTCATGTTTAAGGAATCACTAAATATTTTTGAATTTGTTAATTTTTCATGACTGTCTCCTTCAAATGAATGACTGACTTACTGAATAAATGGATAGAAAATTGAAATCCGTATGGTTGAGTGCTGGTATGATAGAACTTTTGTTAGAAACCATTCTGGTGTCCTTTGGCATTGTGAGCCTATATTTCAGACCAGACCCTGACATCCTGTAAATGCTTACTAACAATTGGCTTCATGAGGTTACTCTACCACACTTCAAAGTAGAGACTCAATGCTACCTTTGATGGACCTTCTCTTTGAAGAGAAGTTATGCAGAAATGTAGTTTGTGGGAAACTACATTTATACACTGTATGTATCAATTGTCTAACTCATTGTTTAACTCCTGTCAGGTATAAGAGACAGGTGACAGGTGGCACAATTGAGTGGTTTTTGGCAATAGTCCTGAGCCAGGAGTAGAAATTACATAACTAAAAAGTAAGAATACAAGAAATTTGCAAGCAAAAAGATATTTCCCCCAATTAGGGGTTGACTTAATCCAAACTGGAATCACTAATTCTAGTAGTTATGATGTATGTAGAAATCAAAAAGAGATGAGGGAAAGTAGAGGATCTGATAAATAATGAACACTGAAATGGTTCAGCCTGAGTCAGGCTGCCAGAAATCTTGACATTAAAGCTGTATCCTGTGATATGGGTTGAGTGTTGACATATGTAGGGTCTATGGTCAATTATCGAAAGATCAGGGTAGAGGACACCAGTGTTCTTAGGCAATCAAGTCTGATTTTCACTGCTGTAGAATGTGGGGGTTGTGGGAGGAGAGGTATGTCCATTTCCTTGTGATGCTTGCCAGAAGGTTGACATAGTGCTAGTGTAATTAATGATGGAGGCTTATTGGTAGATGTGAAAATAAAGCTGGAGTTAAAATTTCTTCAAATCAAGATGAACCCTTTAGGTGACTTGTACTTGATATATTATTTACAATTTTTTTTTTTTTTACCTTTCTGATCTTTTAGTCTATGAAACAATGTTTTCGAAGAGAGAATATTGGCAAGGAATAGACAGAAGTGAGCTCATTAAGTTCTTCAATGACTGTGGTCATTTCCCAACCCAGAAACAAATTGATGATGTCTGGGACCTGGTCCATCCAGGTAAGTTGCTTCTCATTTCTGGTCTTCTTTTCTTCTTTGCCTTTCTACTTCCTTCTTTTCTCCCTCCCTACTTTCTTCTCTTGCTCCTTTCCTTCATTCTCTTACTTTTATTAAACTTGTTTTATAAGTATTTTTCCTTAAATTTCTTTGTATCTAATATGAATATATATTAAGAAAGATTTAAAAGATATGTTAAAAGAAGTCAATATTCTAATTTTTTTAGGAGGAGGGGAGAGATGGTTTTAATTTTTTATAGCTTATATATATATATTTTTGATAGAAATAAGTTATGACTAGCTGGATGTATTTTAAATACTGATGCTAAAAAGCTTCCTTGTGGACAGATTTGGTTCTAAAGAATATGTCAAGTTTAAATTATAATCTTTGTAAGCTATTTCAGTACAATAGACATTTACAGTTAAATATATTTCTTTTATGAATAGTAAATAAATGAAAGGATAGTGTTGTATGAGAATATTTAATAATTTAAATGGGGCAATTTTCTCTCTTTACTAAAGATTAGGAAGGGGATGGAAATTGTCACCAGGAGGTGGGAAATCCCAATGAATCTTTAATCCCTTAAGTTTCTTCTTAGCTTTTTGCTTTTTCTTTTTTCCTCCAGCTTTACTGAAGTTTAATTGACAAGTTAAAATGATTTATATTCAAGGTATACAATGTGATGATTTGAGGTACATTTTCATTGTGTAGTTAACGAATGTATCCACCAAAATCTGTAGTTAGCCTGTATGTGTGTGTATTGAGGACCCTTAAGATCTACTTTTTCAGCAAAGTTCAAGTATATAATATAGTATTATAAACCACATTCACCATGGTGTATAGCAGATTCCTAGAATTTATCTGTCTTTTAAATGAAAATTTGAATGCTTTTACCAACATTTCCTCGATTTCCCCACCCTCTCTAAGATCAACTTTTTTAGATTCCATATGTAGGTGAGATTTATACAATGTTGGGCTCAAGCAATTTTCTTGTCTTACCCTCCCAAGAAGCTGGGACTACAGGTGCCCGCCACAACACCCGGCTTTTTTTTAGATGGTGTCTAGAACTTGCTCAGGCTGGTCTTGAACCTGCGAGCTCAGGCAATCCACCCACCTCAGCCTCCTAAAGTGCTAGGATTATATGGGTGAGCCACCACACTCAGCTGCAGTATATTCTTTTCTTGATCTATTCATCCATTGTTATACACAGGTTAAGTCCCTATATTGGCTATTGTGATAATGCTGCAATGAATGTTGGGGTGCAGATAGCTCTTTGACAGACTGATTTCATTTCCTTTGAATATATATGCAGGAGTAGGATTGTTGGGTCTTATGATAGTTCTATTCTTAATTGTTTGAAAAACTTCCATATTTTTTACAGGATAGCTGTACCAGTCTACATTCCTACTAACAGTATACAAGGGTTCCTTTTTCTCCGCATCCTGACCAGCACTTCTTATCTATTGCCTTTTTGATAATAGCTATCATAACAGATGTGAGGTGATAAACTCATTATGGCTTTGACTTGCATTGGTGATTGTGATGTTGAGTATTTTTTTTTTTTGTATATTTGTTGGACATTTGCAAGTCATGTTTGGAGAAGTATCTTTTCAGGTTCTTTGACATTTTTAGTTTTTTGGTTCTTGTTTTTTTGTTTGTTTGTTTGTTATTTTTGCTATTAAGTTGTATGAGTTTCTTATTTATTTTGGATGTTAACCCAATATCAGATATATGGTTTATAAATATTTTTTCCCATTTTGTAGGTTGCCTTTTCATCTTGTTGGTTATTTCATTTGCTGTGTGGATACTTTTTAGTTGGATGTAGTTACCTTTGTTATTTTGTTTTGCTTCTGTTGCCTATGCTTTTGGTCATAGCCAACAAACCATTACCAAGACTACTATAAAGAAGATTTTCTCTCAGTTTTCATTCTAGGGATTTAACAGTTTTAGATTTGAAGTCTTTAATCCATTTCAAGTTAATTTTTACATATGGTATAAGATAAGGGTTCAATTTCATTCTTTTGCATATGGATATCAAGTTTTTTTCAACACCGTTTATTGAAGAAACTATCCTTTCCCCATTGTATATTCTTGGCATCCTGGTCAAGATTAGCTGCCTGCTATGTGTGTGGTTTTAGTTTTTGACTTGCTATTCTATTGCATTGATCTATTTGTATGTTTTTAGTTCTTGTACCACGTTGTTTTGAATAACTTAGCTACATACTATAGCTTTGTAATACAGTATGAAATCAGTCAGTGTGATGCTTCCAACCTTGTTCTTTCTCAAGATTGATTTGGCTATTGATGGTCTTTTGTGGGTACATATGAATTGTAGTTTTTTTTTTCCTAAAATGCCATTAGAATTTTGATATGTGAGCTTAATAAATGTTATTATCCAAAAAAAAAAAAAAAAAAGAAGTTAACTGATGACTCCATACTGAACCTCAGAGTCAAAGCATTCTGTGATAGATGTACTCTTATTTGACAACATGAAGTTATTTTTTTTGCATTATTATTATTATTGCTCAATACTTCAGCAATCATCTGATTTCTTTTCTGAAAATATTTATCTTTATTCTTTATGAGGTTTTTTATAGTCCTGATTTTAAACATTGTTACTGTTATTAAATTTTGAACCTTTTTAATTTTTTAAAGGCAAAAAGTAGAAACCAAATCAACATATGTATATATAGAGAGAAAATTAAAAAAAATTAAAAAATAAATAAGTAATAAGTAATTTTTATATATTCTTAAATAATTATGAAAATAAGTTTTCATATTTTTTTATTTAAAAAGTGTTTAAACATTGAACCTAATTATATAGTGATTCATTTTTATAGAGATATGGTTTCCACCAATGTCATCTCTTTTGATTATCATAGTGATCTGTGTACCAAAGAAGGTGATAGGTTCATTTATGCTCATTTTATTAGATGAGAGAACTAAGGCTTAGAAAGAAACTTTCCTAAGCTCATTGACAGAGCTAGAACTTTAACCCTGGTCTCTTCACATCAAGGTAAATGCTTTTTACATTTTACAGTGTGGGGACATTTAAAAAAAAATCAATGTTATAAAAACATAATTAGGTGGATGGTTAAAAAAAGTTTGATAGCAAAGGTTGCCTTTTGTTCATCTTTCATAGACTACTTTAGTGCCTTGCAATAAAGTAGGTTTCTGTAAATGATTGAGTCTATTACAATTGTCATTCAAACTAGAATTTTCAGTTTTTTGAGGTATCTGCAGACTACTTTCTGTAGAGGTTGTTCTAGTTTACATTCCTACCAATAGTGTAAACATGTTTTTTTCTCTCTGTATCCATGTCAGAACTTGTTGTTTTGGGATTTTTTGATAAAAGCCATTCTCACTAGAGTTAGGTGATATCTTACTGTGGTTTTGATTTGCATTTCCCTAACGATTAGATATGTTGAGCATGTTTCATGTGTTTGTTGGCTATTAAAATATACTCATTTGAAAAGTTTCCGTTCATGTCTTTTGCCCACTTTTTAGGGGGTTGTTTGATTTTTTCTTGAGGATTTGCTTGAGTTATTTGTAGATCCTAGTTAACAGCCCTTTATCAGATATATAGCATGCAAATATTTTCTCTCATTCTGTGGGTTTTTTACTCCATTGATTATGTCCTTGGTTATGTAGAAAGTTTTTAATTTGATCAGATCCTCTGTTTATTTTTGTTGCTGTGTTTGCTTTTGAGGTCTGTTTTTATAAATTCTTTACCAAAGCCAATATCTACAAGAGTTCTGATATACCATTCAATCCAGCAGTTTCACTACTAGGCATTTACCCAAAGGAAGAAAAGACATTCTATCATGAACATACTTGTATGCAAGTGTTTATAGCAGCATGGTTCACAACTGCAAGGATGTGGAAACAACCCAAATGCCCATCAATACATGAGTGGATTAGTAAAATCTGCCATTTGTATACCATGGAGTAATATTCAGCCATGAAAAAAATAAGGGTGATCTAATTATTTTTTTTTGTAACAACTTCAATAAGCCCAGAGACCATTCTTCTAAGTGAAGTATCATAAGAATGGAAAAACAGGTTCTGCGCCCGTAGGACAGTGGTTATGGCGGCAGCAATGTACACTGAGGCTGGCAGATTCGAACCTGGCCCAGGGCAGCTGAACAACAATGACAACTGCAATAAAAAATAGCCAGGCATTGTGGTGGGCACCTGTAGTCCCAGTTACTTGGGAGGTCAAGGCAAGAGAATCACTTAAGCCCAAGAGTCAGTTTGAGGTTGCTGTGAGCTATGACGCCATGGCGCTCTGCTGAGGGTGACATAGTGAGACTCTTGTCTCAGGAAAAAAAAAAAGAATGGAGAAACAAACACCACATATACTCAATACTAAATTGGAACTAGTTGATCAACACTTATGTGCACTGAGGGACGTAAACTCAATGCAAATCAAGTACATGGGAGGGGGAAGGAACAGTTGGGTTAATTCACACTTAACAGGTATAATGCACTCATTCTGGATGAAGGGCACACTTACGACTTTGACTTGAAATGTACAAAACAAACTATGTAACCAAACGTATACTCTAGTATTCTGAAATAAAAAGAATTAAAAACAAACAAAAATCCCCCTAGAATTTTCAAAACCAAACTTAGTTTACAAAGGTATTATTGTTAATATAATGTACAGGATTGGGAAGCTTTCCTTTATAGAAAGGGGCACTCCAATATAATTTAAAATATATGTCTAGTTATACTGAACCATGTAATTAAAAAAAAATTTTTTTTTTGTGAATTGGAAGCTTTCAGTTAATGGAGATTTTCTAAAATAATGAAAAGAATACAAAAATTATAAGAAAAGGAACCAAATTAATGGATTACTAGTTGATTCTCTTATATTTCATTTTAAGAGAATCTGATTTTATGCATTTCACATTGTCAGTCATTTTCATTCATACTGACTTCTTTGATTGTGTATAATAGCTCCAGATGTGCAACCTACGCATTTTTATGCAGTAGAAAATTTCACCTAACACTCATGTAGTTAATTCAATTGATTAACTTTTTCAGGGTACGACACCAACTAGGTCACATTCCTAAAACTGTCTGTATGTCTTCACATATTTTTAGGTTCTCTTTTGTTTTCATTCTTTATTCTTATCACTATGGTAACAAGAAAATTTGTGACTGAGGACGTGATTTTTGCCGAAAAATCTTCCTTTGGGAGAATAAGCAACTTTGGGCTGCATGTATAGGCACATCTTAAAGGCTACAGATTATACAAACATGAAAATCTTTACTTGATATTCATTTAAACCCCAACAATTGAAACTTGTAATAGAATACCATATCTGAAAGTAAGGAAAATAATTCATTATGGTTCTGTATGGTCTATTCACAAATCTGCCTAGTCTTTGAACTTGGAAGATTTTCCAGTATTTTTCCAACATGTAAGTATAACTTTTAGTTCATCTTTTGCAATTAAAATGATTAGAAATCTCGACAGTGGAAATAGGTCCATTTTTAGTGTGGAGCCTTAGACAAAAATTTTAAAAAACATGAAAGGTATTTATATGTTATTCAACCTAAAATATCTTATGTGTCTCAAGAAATTGTGGCCTGAGAAACCATGTGAATTATTTTAGGCTCCTTGAGTAGTTGGTGGCAAACTGTAATATATGGTGGGCCTGCTGTTCCTCAGAGCACAAGTTTGTTCCCCCAAAGCAGACAATGCTGCATTTTCTGCTACCTTATCAAGATATGGCTTTATGTTATTTGATGAGGAGCATATAATGATTTTCTGTTAAAATTCTTTCACATGAAAATGCACTTTAACAATGAAGTTTTAATCACATAAAAAGGGTTTAAAAGGATTTAATGATGGTAGTAGAGGATTCTAGGGTGTAAGACATGAGACTAACAAATTCTGAAGGCAAAAGTATCTCTGCAAAGTGTCAGAGATAACATGTTACAGTAGTATTGAATAACTTCTAAAAATGAAATGTAACACATTTTCATTGTAAAACATTTTGAAAATATACATTAAAAACAAAAGGTGAAATGAAAAATAGTGGCAAATTGATGTTTGAGGATGGCCTGCGGCTATTGAGTATGGTTGAGCTAGAATAGGTAGCCAGGTCTTATATGGATCTTTTTATTTATTTATTTTTTATTATGTCAAATACACATATATCATGAATACATTCATGTGTATGTGTGGTACAAGGTGCTATTTTTTTAAATACAATCTGACATGATTAGATCAAACCAATCAACATAGCTTTCACCTCATTTACTTGATTATATAATCTTTTAAATGCCACCATTTACATTTGGAGAATTTTTCTGCCTATTTATTTTCTCACCAATGTGATAGCAGTCTGATCATACTATACATATGTTGCTGGTACAAACCACAGTTCATGAACTCACTGTTTTTCTACAATAACTAACTTTTTATTTCTTGCCTCCATCTACCAGAAATTTAAATTTAAGCAATTTGGTTTTTCATTCTGTTTTTCTGAGGTTGCTAAATAAAAGTAGAGGGTAGTTAATCCCTACTTTTACTTTTAGCCTCAGGCAACCATTGACCTGATTTCTGTCTATGTTTGCCATTTCTGGAAATCTCTTATAAATAGAGTTATACCATATGTAGTTCACTGTAACTGGCTTTTTTCACTTAAAAATATTTTTTAAGTTCATCATGCTATCGCATATATTATGACTTCACTCCTCCTTATTGCTGAATAATATTCCATTGTATGAATAATGGACATTTTCTTTATCGGTTCATCAGGTGATGGACACAGGTTGTTTCTACCTTTTTATTATTATAATTCTGTGATGCCTTTCTCATTGTGGTTTAATTTGCAGTTCCCTCAACTAATAATAATGAAGTTGAACATCTTCTCATGTGTGTATCAGACATTTGTATATCTTCTATAGTGGAAGTCTATTCAAAACTTTTGCATGTTGCTTTAATCGAGAGCTTTATATCCTTATTATTGAATTATTAGATTTTTACTCTGGATACAAATTCTTTATCAGATATATAATTTGTAGTTATCTTTTTCCCAGTCTCTGGAATATCTTTTCATTTTCTTTTTGGTATGTCAAAAAGCAAAAGTTCTTAATTTTCCTAAAGTCTAATTTATTAATTTTTTTCTTTTCCAGGGTATAATTTTGGTGTTATAACTAAGAAATCTTTGCCTATCACAAGATAATTAAGGTTTTCTTCTATGATTTGTCCTAGAGCTTTAATAATTTAGCTCTTACATTTTTGTCTGTGGTTGATTTTCTTTCAACCTATTTGTCTATGTGAATGTAAACTATTTTCTTATAGACAACACAGAGTTTAATATTACTTTTTGAAAATCGTAGTCTGATAAGCCTGGTCTTTTGTGTAGAGTGTTTAGTTCATTAACATTTGGTACAATGATTAATATGGTTAGATTTATGTCTGTCATTTTGCTGTTTTCTGTGATTCATTCCTGCTTTGTCCCTATGTTCCTCCTTCACTGCCTTCTTTTGAATTTTGTATATATATTTTTAGTGTACCATAATGATTACACCATAAATTTTTAAACTCTATTGTAAAAATTATTTTCTCAGTGATTGCTCTAGGGATTACATTGTACATCTTAATTTATCACAGTATTGTTCAGATTAATAGTGAAATTCCAGTTAAATACAGTAATTTTGTTTTAATATAGCTCCATGACAC
>NW_003852436.1:9369928-9375036 GCF_000181295.1 Otolemur garnettii | reverse complement strand
GGAAATATCTGTATTACTTTCATTTTTGAAGATCAATTTTGCTGGATGTAATATTCTTGGCTGCCAATTTTATTTTCTAGTCAGCACTTTTACCAAATCCTTTCACTGTCTTCTGAGAATCATTAATTATTGTGGAAAATTAGCTGTTAATCTTTTTTTTTTGTTCCCTTGTGTATGATGGGTGTATTTTTCTCTTTCTGCTTTCATTATTATGTCTTTGCTTTTGTCTTTTAGTACTTTGGCTATGGTGTGTTTAGAAGTAAATCACTTTATGTTTATAATACTTGAGGTTCATAGAAATTTGAGGGTCTGTACATTCATATTTTTCATCAAGGTTGGCAATTTTTTAGCCAAATATTTCTTTCTCTGCATTTCTCTCTCCTTTCCTTCTATAACTCTCATTACATTTAACATCAGTACACTTAAAGTTGTCCCAAAAGTCTGTGATGTTTGAGATTTTTATTTGTTTTATTCCTTAAATTAGATAATATCTATTGAACTATCTTAAAATTCACTATTTCTTTGCCTTTTCAAGAGTGTGACTGAAACTGTTTTGTGAATTTTTTACTTCATTGCTGTATTTTTCAACTCTAGAATACATCTAACTCTTTCATTGATTCTGTTTCTCTTGATAGTTTCTGTTCTTATGTAATTTTTATGATATTATTCTTTCTTTAAATATAATATGTTATTTATTTGAACATATTTATAATAGCATCTTTGAGGTCTTTGCTAAATGTAACATCTGTATCCACTTAGAATACTTTATATTGACTGCTTTTTGTCCTGAATGTGGGTCACATTTTCTTCCTTCTTTGCATAGCTCATCTTATTATTATTGAATAGCAGGCATTTTATATACTATATTGCTGCAATTTTTGATTCTTCCTTCTGTCCCAAGTTTTCATTTTTTTATTTAGTAATTTCCCTGGACTTAATATGTGGAGTCTGAACTGTGGGCCCTGTGGTATTCCATTATTTATTTCTCTGTTCAGTTATCACTTTAATTCCTAGTTTTTAGAGTACCTTCTCTAAGGGTTATATCTGAATCTGCATAATTTAGTAGCAAGTCAATGCCTGGGCAGAGTATTTGCTCGAACACCTTAAGCTCTTAAGGTTTCCACTCTATATTTATGGCTCTGAGGGTCGAAGTTGCCCCAACTTGGTACTCAGACTCAATAGGTACTCAGACTGTACCTATTGCCAGCAGAGCTACAGATTTTTCCCATTTATTTCTTATCCTGCTTGTTGTGTGTATTGTCAGTGTCAGTGGCTGTAGGTTTTTTCTCACCTCTTTAAATCAATTTAGCTTCATGTAATCACAGGTTATGAGAAAACATTCCTGATTTTAGGCATATTGATATTGGTCCAGATCTTCATATCTTTGTCACAAGATGCTTTGGTAGAGCTCTGACACATAGAGATCTACATTTGTTTACTTGAAAAGAACAGAATGCTCAAAAGTACAAAAGCAGGCAAAAATGGAATTCATAATACAAAATCAGATGATCAGAAATAAGGTAATAAATATGTTTAGACATATGGTTAGTATTAGAAATCTTTGGTGCTTATCTTAATACCTAAAGAATAAAAAATATTTATTTTATTATTACCTCCACTTCTCCAATGAAATGTGTCCCTTGAAGTGTTCTACCATGAAGTTCTTTAGCAGGATTTGAGGTCTTTGTGTAATGCAATACTGATCACTTGAGAAGTGTTTGATGTTTTTCTCTTCTGTCTATTGGGTCTCCTGGTAGATTCTCATGAATCTATTATATACTCTGTTTGTGTTACAAAGGTATAAAGGTATTTGCATTGGTGTATGCAACTCCTGTGTAGCAGGATGCCATTTTTATAAGGTATTTTTTAATCTAATGCTTTCAGCCATGTGAGAGATAAAAGGACATTCTCTTCTCTGGTTGATAACTAAAGTGATAAGTCATAAAGTGAAAGGAAATGTATAAGAGCAAATTAAAGTATCATTTCATGGGTTAAGGCAATCTAGAATCTTTTGATGAAATTGTTGTTTGTACATATATTCAATCAAACATCTTGAGTATTTAATATGTGCCGTGAAATGTAATAGTGTTCAAAGATCTCAGAGTCCCCATAATAACTAGAAGGACAGACATATATAACCAGATGAATACAATGTTACAAGTGCTTAGACATTTGTCCATATATCAAGTGCTAAAATAATAGATACTAATTATATGTTCAGTTTGGAGAACAAGAATGTTTTAGAGAGTGGTTAATACTTAATCATTATAAGACAAGGTAACTACATAAGAAGAGAAAGACAAAAGTTTAACATATAAAAGAGAGATTCTGTGTAAAGCAGATTAGACAATCTGGTAACACTGAATAGGGGGATGTCTGTGACTGTTGGGTGGATTCCATATTGTTATTGAAATCCAGTTGATTGTGGCTGCTTTTCCCTATTGGATTCTTACTGTTTTGAGCCCCTTATTCACCTGTTATCTACCTGCCTTGGTAATGGTTGTTTCTAAATATACAATGCAAATTATATTGGGAGTATAAATAAATATTGCACAGATATAAGCCATTTAAACACTTTTCTCTAGACTAGAGAATGAATACCCTTGGATAAGCTAGAGACCAAACTTCAGGGGCAAAGAGCAACCCTGAAAGATTTGTCTATCATTACCTTGCTTTAGCTACCTAATCCAAGCAACTATTCCTACAATTCTGCCCACTCTTCCCCTTAGCACTTTCTATAGATGTTTTTTGACATGTGGTCTCATCTTACATTTTAACTCTATTAACGTCTGCTTTCACCCTAGTGATGGCTGTGCAAAGCCTATTGAAGGCCCTGGTAATGATCACTACTAGTGAAAACCTTTTCCCTTTCTCCTTCTTTCCTGTCTTATATTACAGTCCTATGAATTGTTACTCCAATTAGTGAGTTACCCTAATTAGCCATTCTGGATTTTTTTAAACCTTTGAGTCTTTTGTTATTTGGGTTGAAATATTTGTACTATAAGCTGCACAGAGAATCTGATTAAATTTTGTAGGATTACTTAACACAAGTTATTCTTCTAAAGTCTATTTTCTTTAAGTAGAAAATAACTATCTTTAAGAAACAGCAGGAACAGCAGGGGCTTCAGAATGGTGTAACTTTGATAAAGGTATAATTACTTTCATAAGTCTATTAGAGAGCAAGGCTTTAGGCTCCTTTTGTTAGATCACCGTTTATTAAGATTACACACCCTGTACCCCTAACATGCGGGAATCTACTAGCAAGGTTTTGCTATATATGATTAAATTTCTGTCATACCAGGAACATAATCTCATTGGTGAGAATAACTTTGCTATGCAGGTCTCTGATAAATTAAGGAAAAATAAACATAAAATATTTTATCACAAATTCTTATGAAATGTAATTAAATATTACATAAATAAATTAAATATAATTTTTCAGCAACATAAACAGTATTAAATGATTTTCTCCTCTATGGCATTTCTCATGGTTTAGATTCTTTTATTTCCCACAGTGAAATGAAAACTTCCAGAGGACTTAAAAGTAGTTTTAAGCCCTTTATTTTCATAATAAGTTTTGCATTTCTTACTTAGTCTGCTTCTTAAGTCACTTTTAGTAATAGAAATTTCCTAGTATTTCTAAATCAAGCTTTTGAAAGAAATTATGGTTTGCTCAATAATGCAATGTGATGCTCCCACGCTGTGGAGCCTGTCATGCACTATATAAATTATTACAACTATGGAAATTAAAGCTTATAATTCAGATTTGTAAAACCAAGTCTCTTGCTGGAAGCTGCTGTTTTGGCAATATAGAAGCTGGTTGTGTAAGCTGGAATCTTATTTTGTTAATGTTTACCAACACATACATGATGTGCCCATAAGAGTTTCATTTTGATATTTTGATTTGCAAAATTTTAAACTCTGTTTTCACGTTAAAATCAATATGGGAGTACTATGCTGTAGCTATTGTCTATTATATTAATAAGTCATGCTGGCTTATAAAAAAAGATGTTTATAGAGTCCTGCTTGTTGGTGCTTAGTTTTTTAGGCATTAACGTAAATACCTCATGTTCCTTTTAAAAGATATTGGGGTTTTATTCTTTAGAAATATTCCTGCCCATGATTCCTTACCTACCAATACTTATATGTTATTAGCATGATGAAGCACCAAATATTCTTCCAGCTGATGTTTAGGAGTTTGCATATAGAGGGCACAATTTCCATAAACACATTCATATGTGCTCGTCATCTTTTGAGGTAAACATAGATATACACATAAAAGCACATTTGCATAGCATGTGCATTGTAGTTAGTAATGCTATCAGCATTAATAACTGCCCATACTAAAGGTAAGTCTCTGAATCTCTTCTTTATCTTTGTTTTCTGTGGAGTTTAATTCATAGTATTGATCAGAAAAGACAAAATTGAATGTGCACTGAATTTATTGCACATATTTTCTAGCACTAAGATTTACACTTAAGATTAAACAACAATTTAACTAATGGTTCTTAACCAAGGTCTCATAATGTATTTGTGTTTTAAGTAAGTTGTAGATTGAGTGCCAAATAATTTGTTTCTAAGAAAGTTAAAGTACCTAAATTTTTTAAGTAAGAAATAAATTTAAATAGATTAAAAGATAATCCCTGTAACATCACTCTCATTCACTAAAATTCCAAAGAACAAAAACAACATCATAAAAATGGTGGGACTTTCCCTGCTAGGCATAACATTCTTCTTGGATATTTAAACTTCTCTATCAATGTAAAAATTGGTGTTTCTGGTTACATTCAAAATGTAGCCAATATTGAGAATTGATTTCTTTTGATATTAAATCTGTCTATTTATAATATCTATTGAAGTTTTCTTTCATATCTTTTAATAAGATTTTTAAAAATTTTTCTTCATAAAGATCTTATAAGTCTTTGCGTCGTTATTTCTAAGAATCTTTTGTTTGTTTGTTTGTTTGTTTTTGTTGCTGTTGGGAAATGAGAGCTATTCAGCTGCCTTGTAAGGTTTCTGAAGTTGGATGCTGGATATACAAGTGGTTTTAAAAAATTTTTTTTATTATTTCTAACTAGTTCAAATTAAAATTTTAAATATTCTTTGGT
>NW_003852436.1:9368476-9369413 GCF_000181295.1 Otolemur garnettii | reverse complement strand
TACCTTTCTTGTCTACTGGGACCCAGTGCATAGAATAGAACTTTGTACCTAGAAAGGAGGGGAGAGATGGTGCCACCAGCTACAGCAGAATGAAGTACACAAGCCAGTACTAAGAGCTATCAAACAAAAATCTTCCCTACTTTCTTCTAAAATTAGTGGCGTAGGAAAAAATTAAAAAGGTAGCATATAGCATATGCCCATCATCCTAGAGATGATAAAAAGTAAATGATTCAGTCTCTTTTTCTTGTTGCAGGGCAAAGAAAAATATTACCCTTCAGAGAAAGCCCACTCCTCTCAGAACTTTCCAAAACTGTCAGGAAAGCCTGTGGAGATTCTCTAGTATATCCTAGATGATGCTTTCTTATTAATAAGTGATCTGTTTGGTATATGGGGGATATGATTTCAAATATGGAGTATCTCTTGTAGGTCTTTTGTGAATGTGTTACTTATTCCTACTACCTCCCTGGGGTCATACAGCTTCAGTTTTGTTTACTAGGCTAATGGACATGTTATTGCACTTGTATTTGTTTGGTTTGTATGTTGTTTCTAATGAATGAGTAACACATTTTTAATGTAAAAGCAGCTTTCATATATCCTGAGGCCCTATCTGTACAGGCATATTCAAATGATTTTCTGCAATGATCTGGTAAACTGAGGGCACACTTGTATAACCAGCCAAGAATGAGTCACTCAGTAATAGGGAAAGTTGGGAGGGGATAAAATCAGATTAGGATTCAAATAAATGAGGTGATAGAGGAGTTGGCCCTGCTGTCAGGCAAAGCTATTCTCTTATGTAACCAAGAATGAGCCTTCAATGACCAGTTATGTTAATTAGACACCTGCTATAAACAATATGTTCATAGGAAAGTTAATAATCAGTACCAGGCCAGGATCTGTTGTGAGTCAGCAAAAATAGACTGTTTAATCATAAAAAAAA
>NW_003852436.1:9364063-9367345 GCF_000181295.1 Otolemur garnettii | reverse complement strand
CACCTATCAATTGTAAAGTATAATATTCAGAGAAATTAGGTGGGTTTAATTTAGAATTTAGGATTTAATCTAAATTTCCAATTTCTTTGCAATGATACTCTCTCTCAGGACTAATACACTTCAAAACTACTTTTGTTGTTTCAGTAATTTACTCAGTTCATTTGTCCATCCTCTCTAGGATAAGGAGGTTCTCATTGTTGGTCCCATGAATACTTACAATTTTGCATACCATTCACTCATTCAGCAAAATTTATTGAGCATCTTATATGCTGTATGCTATTCTAGGTTCCATATGTATAGTATGAATAAAGCAAATTCTATATACTGTTTGAGCTTACATTGTACTGCAAATAATTATCAGTACAATGGTTCTCTTATGCCTATGGTTTTGCAATATATATATGTATGTATAATATGTGTATGTGTGTATACATTTATGTAGTCAGCGATAAGTACTATGAAGAAAACTAAGGCAAGGTAGAAGTTGGCTATGTGAGGACCTTTTTATATGGGATGATGATGAAAGTCCTTTTGAATAAGGTAAACAGGGAACATGGGAAGTGAAGGAGTGAACTGTGTGAATGACTGTGGGAGAGATCAAGACTCTAAATAGATAGTGTGATGTGGCGAGGAAGCCCCTGCAGCTGGAGCAGATCATAGAGGACCTTGGAGTTTGCATTAAACACTTTGGACTTTATTGTAAATATGATAGACTGTCTTTGAGTTTTGTTATAAAACAATTGCTGGTATGTGTCACAGACTGGTGTGTGAATGGATGGAACACAAAAATTGAAGCAAGGACACTGGCCAGGAAGCTATTGCCATGATGTCCCAATAAGAAAAGATGAAAGCTTGGACAAGGGGGCTTGTCCTTGGTGGGTGATGAAAATGGTTGGATCCAGGAACCTCAAATGGAGCATTTCATAACCTTTTGGAGTCCTTGCAGTTAAAGTTCTCAGGAGAGTGGTAGACTTTTGGTGATAGTGTAAATTTTTATTCGGGATGCAACAAAATCCCTGTAGCATATAATTGGCCTGTAGGAAAACACTGTTGATTGATGCCAAAGTCTGAGATGGGATGTTAGCTTCATGGGTTCATGAAAAAAAAAAAAATCACTTACCAACCCAAGGGAGTAAAATGAAGACCCCAAACCAGAACATTTTCAATGATGAAAACTTTCTTTTAAAATACATTCTTATTTCACCAGTAATATTTGACTTTAACAATAATACTTGCTCATTACATATTATAATCTGTGCTTAATTTCACTTTACTTTTGATTTGTTGCTACTTTTTCCATAATTAAAGAATATATTATTTAATATGCCCCTGTACGGCAGAATAAAAATGAATATTTTTGCTTCTAACATGAACACTTCCTCTTCATGTTCTTGTGAGACTCATCCAGAATGCCATGTTCACGTAGGAGAGCTTCCACACGCAATGTGTACATGCATGTATATGCCTGTCGAGCTACCTGATGAGCAGAAGTGCAGGCTGAGAGTCTAAACTAGCTTAGGACAATAGTAGGATGTAACAAAGTTGTCTTGGGAACTCTCCTACCAAGTTTGCTTCTGTAATGCTCATTTTCTTTACCCAGAATCCTCATTTCCACTTTTTATTTGAATCCCTCAGGCTTCTTTGCTAATTTACTCTTTGCTTCAAGCATTTGATTCTCTCATGACCTACTTCTTCAAAGCTTTCTAAAGCAATCAGATAATTACCTTTTACCTCATCTTTTCTGCGTTTGAGATAACATTATTTAGTAATATCTGATAGGGCAGTGATGGCTGGATAATATTATCCTTGCACATAGAGGATATGTAATTTTATAAAGCTCTTTAATGCCTTAACTCAAAGGATTGATAAATGGTAACTGATACAGGTTATTAAACAAGGATGCTTTTTGATTTCTACGTGGCATCTCTGTTGAGAAGAAGGCTGAATATTCCATTTAAAAATCATGATCTTCTCATAAAGATACCCAAGCAATATAGTTATGTGCCTACTATGAATAAGATGACTAAGAAGAAATACTGTTACTGCGTGGATTGCTAATGTCAGAAAGAGGAAAGTGGTATTATTCTTTGAATATTCTCCTAGTAAATCACTAATTTTTTGTTCATATTGTTTTGTGACAGCAATATTATTGTAGCATGGCACTGAAGAAGCGAAGAGACCTGAGAGAACTGAGTTTTAATTCTGATTCCACCATTTACTATCTATATAATATTATTTTAGATAAGTTTTTTTTTTAACTCTATTAACTCCTGTATAAACCAGAATAATATTTACTGAGATTGACAGGTATCTTAGCTCAGGCTGCTTTAACAAAATATGTGTACCATAGATTGGATAGCTTAAACAATAAACATATTCCTCACAGTTCTGAAGCTGGAAAGTCCAAGATCAAGGGGCTGACAGATTCAGAATCTGGTGAGGCCTGTCTCCCTGAGTTGCAGATGGCTGCCTTCCTGGAGCATCCTCACTTGGCAGAGGGGACACTAACTCCACTGAGGAGGCTCCAACCTCAGGACCTGACTCCAACCTAATTGCCTCACAAGTCCCCACCTGCTAAATTGAATTGGGAGTCAGAATGTCAATATGTGAATGGAGGGGGGAGCAAATAATCCATCACAATAGAGAAATACATAGAATATATGAAGCAACATATTTACAGGTTCATAAATGTCAGTCACTTCACAATGTTTCTCCTTCCTGTCTGGGGAAAGGACTTAACTATTAAATCTGCTTTGGGAGGTGTGGCCAACACCATGCTTGGTTTAGTGCTTCCTTCTTGATAGGAATGGTGAGTAGATGGGAATGGTGATTCTTTCTTGGTTTGGCATCACTTTTATAATTTGGTTCTTTCTGAGATCATAATTATAGCAGTCAGATGGGAAAGCATTTTGGCATATTATAAGAATTCCCTTTGCTGTGCTAATCTATAAATGTTTTATATGTGCAATTACTTTTTCTGAGTGGCTATAAAATTAAATAATATAATTAATTGCAAATTTTTATAATAAACTATTTCCTGAAAATTAAATGTAATGTTCACAATAAGCAAAACATGTAAGTAACAACAGAGGATAAAATGAAAATTATGATGAGGTGATTTTTTCCCTAGATATTAAACTTTGAATTCACAGTTTACTTATTTAAAATACTGCCATAAAAATATTTCATGAATTTTCCTAGTTCCAATGTTTATAAGTACATTCAGTCATCAAAAACAACATTACCTTGTTTTACTTCTACTTCAAGCATTTTTTTTTTTTT
>NW_003852436.1:9360747-9363171 GCF_000181295.1 Otolemur garnettii | reverse complement strand
AAGAAACTTTATTCTCAGAAATATGAAAATCTGAAGGAAATCGACCAATACTTGGAAGTACGCCACCTTCCAAGACTTAGTCAGAACCAAGTGGAAATGTTGAACAGCCCCATATCAAGCTCTGAAATAGCATCAACTATACAAAATCTCCCTAAAAAGAAAAGCCTGGGACCAGATGGCTTCACATCCGAATTCTACCAAACTTTTAAAGAAGAGCTAACACCTATACTACTTAACCTTTTCCAAAATATAAAAAAAGATGGAATACTACCCAACACATTCTATGAAGCAAACATCACCTTGATCCCCAAACTTGGAAAAGACCCAAGAAGAAAAGAAAATTATAGACCAATATCTCTAATGAATATTGATGTGAAAATATTCAACAAGATCTTAACAAACAGAATCCAGCAACACATCAAATTATACACCACAACCAAGTGGGTTTTATCCCAGGATCTCAAGGCTGGTTCAACATATACAAATCTATAAACATAATACACCACATAAACAAATTAAAAAACAAAGACCATATGATCCTCTCAATTGATGCAGAAAAAGCTTTTGACAATATCCAGCATCGATTCATGATCAGAACACTTGAGAGAATTGGCATAGAAGGGACTTTTCTCAAATTGATAGAGGCCATCTACAGCAAACCACAGCCAATATTGTATTGAATGGAATCAAATTGAAATCATTCTCACTCAGATCAGGAGCCAGGCAAGGTTGCCCATTGTCTCCATTGCTCTCTAACATCGTAATGGAAGTCTTAGCCATAGCAATTAGGGTATCACATAGGCAATCAAGGGTATTCACATAGGATCTGAAGAGATCAAACTCTCACCCTTGCAGATGACATGATCATATACCTGGAAAACTCCAGGGACTCTTCTACAAAACTCTTAGAAGTGATCAAGGAATACAGCAGGGTCTCAGGTTACAAAATCAACACCCATTTAAATAAGTTGCCTTTATATATACCAGTAATAGTCAAGCTGAAAAAATAGTCAAGAACTCTATTCCGTTCACAGTAGTGCCAAAGAAGATGAAATACTTGGGTGTTTACCTAACAAAGGACGTGAAAGATCTCTATAAAGAGAACTATGAAACTCTAAGAAAAGAAATATCTGAAAATGTTAACAAATGGAAAAACATCCCTTGCTCATGGCTGGGAAAAATTAACATGTTAAAATGTCTATACTACCTAAAGCAATATATAATTTCAGTGCAATCCCTATTAAAGTTCCATTGTCATACTTTAAAAATCTCAAAAAAATAATATTTCATTTTATATAGAATCAGAAAAAAAACCTTGAATAGCCAAGACATTACTCAGAAACAAAAACAAAGCAGGAGGAATCACGCTACCGACATCAGACTATACTATAAATCCATTGTGATCAAAACAGCATGGTACTGGCACAAAAACAGAGAGGTAGATGTATGGAACAGAATAAAGAGCCAAGAGATGAACCCAGCTACTTACTGCTACCTGATCTTTGACAAGCCAATTAAAAACATTGAGTGGGGAAAAAATTTCCTATTTAACAAATGATGCTGGACGAACTGGCTAGCAACCTGCAGAAAACTGAAACTGGACCCACACCTGTCACCACTAAGCTAGACTCTCATTGGATTAAATACTTAAATTTAAGACATAAAACTATAAAAACACTAGAAGAAAGTGTAGGGAAAACTCTTGAAGAAATTGGCCTGGGCAAATATTTTATGAGGAGGACCCCCCCTGGGCAATTGAAGCAACATCAAAAATATTCTACTGGGACCTCCTCAAATTAAAAAGCTTCTGCAGAGCCAAGAACACAGTAAGTAAAGCAAGCAGACAGCCGTCAGAATGGGAAAAGATATTTGCTGTTTATGCTTCCGACAAAGGTCTAATAACCAGAATCCACAGAGAACTCAAATGTATTAGCAAGAAGAAAACAAGTGATCCCATCTCAGGGTGGGCAAGAGACTTAAAGAGAAACTTCTCTGAAGAAGACAGACGCATGGTCTACAGACATATGAAAAAATGCTCATCATCCCTAATCATCAGAGAAATGCAAATCAAAACTACTTTGAGATATTACCTAATACCAGTAAGATTAGCCCATATCACAAAATCACAGATGTTGACAGGGATGTGGAGAAAGGGGAACACTTCTACACTGCTGGTGGGAATGCAAACTAATATGTCCCTTTTGGAAAGTCATATGGAGAACACTTAGAGAACTAAAAATAGAACTGCCATTTGATCCAATAATTCCTATGCTAGGTATACATCGAGAAGACCATAAATCACGCTACAATAAAGATATCTGTACCAGAATGTTCATTGCAGCCCAATTCGCAATCACTAGGTCATGGAAGAAGCCCAAGTGCCCATCAACTCAGGAATGGATCAATAAAGTGTATATATACACC
>NW_003852436.1:9356139-9357742 GCF_000181295.1 Otolemur garnettii | reverse complement strand
CCCCCTTTTTTAATTCATGGTAATTGACAACTTCTACTGTAGTGTTCTATTCAATCAATTTTAATGACCATTTTCTATTTAGTCATAATTCAACATATATTTTTGTCTGCAATTATATGTGAAAAAGTTACTACTTCCTCCCACTCTTTTCAGTTTAGAATACTTTTATTCTGCCCTTTTTCTGACTCTTTCGTTTTTCAGAGATAGGTAAGTATTTTTTACTTGGAGATCATTTGATCTTTCTTGCAGTATTAATATTCTTTTTCCAGAATTCTTATTTGGTGCTTACTTTATGTATAATGTTGGTCTCTTTCTCATCATCTATTTTTATTTAAATCTGTCAACCAACTGATGAATCAGTTAGTCAATTGATCCAACTATCCACTCATCGATCAATATCAGTATTGATGTAGATATAGTGCTAAGTGATTATTGCTCTTCACTGGCTACCCTAACTCTCCCTTAGTTTTCCTCTATTTGTGTTTTTCTTCTGATTTTTTGCTAATCATCATTCTCAGATGTAATAAATGGGTAAGGTGGTCTTAAAATTCTTACATTTCCAGAAACATATTTATTTTTATATTTTTATTTTTTTCTGACATATGAGCCATTCTCAACTATGTTTAAATGTATAAGATTATATTTCTTTCTTTTGGCAATTTAAGGATTTTATTCTACTGTCTTTTAACTCCTGTAGTGTTGTTGACAGATCCAATGCCTGTCTGGTTCTTTTTTTTCCTTTTTAATTTCATACTACAAACTGAATGCTTATGTTGGCCCCAACATAAGCATCTGTTGCCATAAGCATCTGTTGCTCTTGTGGGGCACTGGGGACAGAAGCTGTGGAAATCAAACTTTCAATGCAGTGGCAAGGTGAAAGAACATGAATGCATTTTTTTCTGCAGGTCCAATATATATATTCTGGAGACTCTAAAATAATTAGGAAAGACTTCAAGGGCAGCATGATGTCTTAGAATCATTCAGAAGGGATTAAGAACAACTAGAATTTGTGCCTTAGTGCTAATGAGATGGTATGTTTGCAGACAGGTTAGTGACACCTGGAGAAATTCAAATTACATTTCCATAGTAAGGAAAGAATCCCCTATATATCATCTAGCCCTTTGAGATGGTGAACTTTAGCTTTGATCTGTTAACAGCTCTTAGGAGAATTTTGTTCATTTTTCCTTTTTCTTTCCTCAGAGCTACTAGCTTTCTGCCAGAGAGGAGGAAACATTGTGGTATTGATAAGAATTTGAGCTCTGAATAGACTAATGTTATAGCTCATTATTCCAAATGGGACATTTTGAGAATTACAGGACATGCCACTAATAGTTGCCCTGGGACAACAGGCAAAAGTGGAAACAACTAGGTAAAGAGGGATATGTTCTTAGCTCAGCTCAGCTCAGCTCAGCTCAGCTCTGGAGTCAGACTATGCAGGTTGGATTATCATGTGTGAGTCTTCTAATTCCTGTGGCCTTGATTTTATTGCTAGGAAAAAAGGACACAAATTTTACCTACTTCATAGGCTGTTTTGTGGAATAAATAAATTAATGTATAGAAAACACTTTGAGCTGTGCCTGGCATAAAGATAAGTGTTTTAAAT
>NW_003852436.1:9351877-9355979 GCF_000181295.1 Otolemur garnettii | reverse complement strand
TTGCATAATATTTTATGTTGTAGGTAGCATCAAGCTCTTATTTATTTACTTATTTTTACTAGATTTGGGAGGGTGATTTCTATCTAGGAAAAGAGCAGTAACACCCAGTAAATGGTCTCTTACACCATTTGACAAGAAGCCATGGTGTAACAATTTAGTGTCATACCTTTGCTAGCTTCTCTAGATCAAATGGGGGGCTTTGCTATCTATTATTTATTATATAGTTGGTTTATCCTGGAAAAGAAAGCTTAATATTGTTTCTGTTTCCTTTATAGTTCTTCCCTAAGTGCAAAATGTCATCCAGTGTCTCTCCTTTGTTGCTCTCTGTAATTTTCCTCATGCTTTCCTTAGGTAAACTCATCATGTTTCTCAACTTCCTTGTCATTTTGTGTGAGACTTCTACATCTCTCTCCATCTCTCCTCCTCCCCACACTCTTTCTTCTTATGGCTTCTTAGCTGAACTATGTTTTCATATTTATTTACAACATTTTATGAGTCATTTCCATCTTGATAGCCACTGGAACCTAAATTCCAAAGTGAGTTCTTTTCACTTTTTTCATACCATCCAACCGGATGTCAAGTTTTCCTGACTCTTCTTTCAAGAGTATATCCCTAACTTAACTTTTCTTCCTATTTTCTCGGCTGCTACTTTTTGTCTGATGCATATAACTTATGAATATGCTACTGAGGCAGCCCCCTATATATTCTCTTTTTCAGAAAAAGGAAAATTTTAGGGCTGTGTTCAGGATTAATATTGCCTTTTATTGGGGGGAAGCTTGCATCATACTAGAGTAGGGATGTCCAACCGATGGCCCATGGGCTGCATGCTGATTTTGTGAGGACATATCTGTGGTTGCAGATATCATGAAAAATATACACAGACCTTTTTTGTGATAATCAACTTTCATTAGTGTTTGTGTATTTAATGTGTGGCCCAAGATAATTCTCATTCTTCCAACAATGTATAGCAGAAAAGAAAAATTTGGACACTGCAGGAGAAGATTCCTATATACCACAGAGATGTAAAGTAGTAAACTGAAATACGTATTTTTTTGTAGGTGATGCTGAGAAGACTTTCCCAGGTCTCCTTCACCTACGCAGTTAGCACTAAGGTAGCAGATTCATACTCTTATTTTGTTAATGTGAATTATGACTTTTAGGCTTGTGAAATACTCATGTCCTCCCTTCTTCTCCCTATACTCTTATTATTGCCCTTGTCCATGTAACTAGATTTAGCCTTCTGGTTTGTGAAATGTAAATCCTAACTATTTGACTTTGGAATTGGCCACATAATTTGCCTTGGCAGATGGAATGTTAGGGGATATGACATCAGCAGAAACTTGAAATGTCCTTTTGGGTTGAACTAGTCTTCTGATGCTTATGTCCTTTCTCTAATAATATGCCCCAACTAGCATGTTGGGACATATTCAAGGAGGATAAGAGATCTGGAGCAGACGAAGACAACCTGCAGATTATAACTGCCTAGGAAAGCCCAGTCTGCATTAGCTAACTCCTGCTTGACTCTCTTGAGCTAGCTAAATGTTTGTCATTGAAAATGATAGCAACTTCACCTATAAAGATTTAATGGACTTGACAGGAAGGGGATTTAAAATATGGATGACATTAAAGGAATGGATGAGAAAATAGGAAGATAGAATTAAAAGTCAGATGAGAGTATATAGAATATAGAAAGGACATGGTAGAGCTTAAGGAAATGAAAGAGACAATCAGTGAGGGTAAAGATGTAGTAGAAAGCATCAAAAATAGGTTACACCATGGAGAAGAAAGAACCTCAGCAGGATAGCGTTTAGCAGATAGCATTTTTGAGTTAACTCAGGTAGTTAAAGAGGCAAAAAAGAATAAAGAGAAAGCAGAACAGGTGCTTAGAGAACTATGAGACCATGAAGCATTCAGACATACAAATAATAGGGATTCATGAAGGTGAAGAAGATTGTCTCAAAGGAATGGAAGCCCTCCTGGAGACTATCATAAATGAAAACTTCCCAAGTTTGACTAAAGATACTGACACACACCTTTCAGGTGGATATCGAACCCCGGGTCATCTCAACCCAAACACAGCCTTTCCAAGAAACATTGTAATGAACCTGTCCAAAGTCAAGATGAAAAAAAAATAAATCTGCAAGCAGCCAGGAGTAAGCACCAACTGACCTACAGAGGCAGAGCCATTACAATGACAGCAGATTTTTCAGCTGAAACTTTCTAAGCAAGAAAAACATGGTCATCCACCTTCAACATTCTTAAACAAAACAATTTTTGGCCCCAGCCTGGGCCTACCAAACGACAATGACAACTACAACCAAAAAAATAGCTGGGTGTTGTGGTGGGCACCTGTCGTCCCAGCTTGTTTGGAGGCTGAGGCAAGAGAATTGCTTGAGCCCAGGAGTTTGAGGTTACTATGAGCTGTGATGCCATGGCACTCTACCAAGGATGACAGAGTGAGACTCTGTCTCAAAAAAAAGAAAAAGAAAAAGAAAAATTATACTTTATGTCTTCTCAGACCACAAGGCAATAAAGGTGGAACTCAGCTCCAATAATAATGTTCATCCCTGCACAAAGACTTAGACATTAAACAACTTTATGCTGAATGATAGTTGGCTTTGGGAAAAGATAAAAGAGGAAATTGTTAAATTTCTCAAACATAACACAATTTATCAAAAAGTGTGGATTACAGCAAAAGCAGTCTTAAAAGGGAAATTTATTGCATTAGTTGCCTACATTCAAGAAACAGAATGTGTATCAACAAACTCATGAACCATCTTATGAAACTGGAAAAGAACACGATCTAACCCCAAATCCAGCAGAAGAAAAGAAATAACCAAAATCAAATCAGAGATGATAAAATTGAAAACAAAAGAGTTTTTCACAATATTAACGAAAGCAAAAAAATTGTTTTTTTGAAAAAAAAACAGGTAAAATCAATAAACCTTTGGCTAGATTAACTAGAAACAGAAAAGTAAAATCTTTAATAACCTCAATAAGAAATGATAAAGGGGAAATAGCAACAGATACCACAGAGATTCAAGAGATAATCCCTGAGTACAAGAAACTCTGCCCAGAAACTGGACAATATGAAGGAAATGGATCAATGCCTGGATCCACACTCTCTTCCTAGACTTAATTAAGAAGAACTAGATCTCCTGAATAGACCAATTTCAAGAACTGAGATGGAAAAAAAATAAAAAATTTCTCAACGAAAAATCCCCTTGCATAGGTGGCTTCACACCAGAATTCTATCAAACTTTGAAAGAACAGCTTATACCAATACTTCAGACATTATTCCAAAAAACTGAGAAGGAAGGAATCTTTCCCAGCATGTTCTATGAAGCAAACATCACTCTGGTACTGAAACCAGGAAAAGCCCCGACTTAAAAGGAGAATTTCAGACCTATTTCACTAATGAATATAGATGCAAAAATTCTCCATAAAATCCTAGCCAACAGATTACAGCTATAGATTAAAAAATCATTCATCACAATCAAGTAGGTTTCATCCCAGAGATGGAAAGCTGGTTTACCATATGCAAGTCCATGAACACAATTCACCAGATCAACAGAAGCAAAAACAAAGACCATATCGTCTTCTCCGTAGATGCAGAAAAAGCATTTGATAAAATACAGCATCCTTTTTTAATTAAAACACTTAAGAATATATGCATAGGTAGCACATTTCTGAATCTGATCGAAGTCATCTATGACAAACCCAAAACTAATAATATAATGAATGGAGTAAAACTGAAACCTTTTCCACTTAGAACTGGAACCAAACAAGGTTGTCCTCTGCTGCCACTACTATTCAATGTAGTGCTGGAAGTTTTGCTGGTGCAGTCTGTTGCGTCGGGGTTTCGTGAGAGACAGAGAGTGTTGCCACAGGGGTAGTCTCGCATCTGGAATTATTATGATGAAAGAGACAGACTACCTCTCTGGTGGAAGTAGCAAAACTTTATTGTTCATGACCACTTTTTATAGTAGGCTGGTCATGTACACTTTATTAATTAACAAGGAAAGCATTCATACTACTTTTCTAAAGTTAGTTCAACCTTCAAAAAGACACAAAGTTTGAAACCTTGAGACAGCTGCAAAAG
>NW_003852436.1:9346082-9351492 GCF_000181295.1 Otolemur garnettii | reverse complement strand
AGCTTAGAGTGAGCACACAGTTTGTGAGGCAGCACACAGTTGTGGGGTTCTACCCCACCACAGTCAGGCAAAAGAAGGAAATAACAGGCATCTAAATGGATGCAGAGGAGGTCAAGCTCTCACTCTTTGCTGATGATAATGATCAGCAAAGAGTGAGAACCCCAAAGACTGAACCACAGACTTCTGAAAGTACTGGAAAAATACAGTAATGTCACAGTAGATAAAATCAATGTCCATAAATCAGTAACCTTTGTATATGAGAATAACAGCCAAGGTAAGAAGCTAATCAAGGACATAATTCACTTCATAGTAGCTTCAAAAAAAAAAAAAAGAAAGAAAGAAATTCTTAGGAAATTCTCTCACAAAAGAGGTGAAGGTCCTATACAAAGAAAATTTCAAAACCTTGAGAAAAGAAATAGAAGAAGATATTATCAAATGGAAGAACATATCATGCCCATGGCTGGGAAGAATCAATGTTGTGAAAATGTCTAGACTACCCAAAGCACTCTACAGATTCAATTCAATCCTCATAAAAATATCATGATTATACTTTCAAGATTTGGAAAAAATAATCCTTCATTTTGTATGGAACCAGAATAAACCCCGTATAGCAAGGCAATTCTTAGTCATAAAAAGAAAGCCAGGGGTATCACCCTCCCAGATTTTTGCCTATCCTACAAGGCCATAGTCATCAAAACACCACAAAAATAGAGATGTTGACATTTGGAACTGAATAGAAAACCATGAGATGGAACTAACATCTTATAGTCATCTCATCTTTGAAATTACATCATCTCAAGATGAAATAAACCAAATAAGAACATACACTGGGAAAAGAATCCCTATTCAATAAATGATGTTGGGAGAACTGAATAACAACTACAATATGTAATAGACTAAAAGTGGGCCTGTACCTCTCACCACCTACAAAAATTGATTCAAGATAGAGAAAAGTTTTAAATCTAGGGCATGAAACAATAAAGATCTTCAAAGTGTGGGGAAAACACTTGAAGATATCAGCCTAGGGAAAGATTTTATGAAGAAGACTTTCATGGCAATTGCAACAACAAAAATAAATTAATTAAACTGAAAAGCTTCTGTACAATAACCAAAGCAAACAGACAAGCTTCAGAATGGCGAAAGATACTTGCATATTATGAATTGGACAAAAGCCTTATAACTAGGATCTACAGAGCACTCAATTGATCAACAAAAAAGGACCCAACAATCTCATATATCACTGGGCAAGAAAGCTGAATGGAACCTTCTCTAAAGAAGACAGATGAATGGCTAACAAACATAAAAAAATGCTCATGGTCCCTAATCATCACAGAAACGCAAATCAAAACTACCCTAAGATATCACCTTACCCCCGTGAGAATGGCCCACATCACAAAATCTCAAACTGCTGGCATGGATGTGGAGAGAAGGGAACACTTTTACATTGCTGGTGGGACTGAAAACTAATACAACCTTTTGGAAGGAAGTATGTAGAATCCTCAAAGAACTCAAATTTCTCCTCCCATTTGATCCTGCAATCTTAGGACTGGGCATCTACCCAGAAGAAAAAAAAAACATTTTATTATAAGGACATTTGCACTAGACTGTTTATCACAGCTCAGGGGAATGAGCGAGAAGGCTGGTGGGGGGGTGTCACAGTGCGTGGTATACCTCATGGGGGCTGGATACAGTTATAAGAGGGACTTTATCTAACCAGTGCAATCAGTGTAACCTAATTCTTTGTACCTTCAATGAATCCCAACCAGTAAAAAAAGTAATAAAAAAATTAAATTTAAAAAATAAATAAAATGAGCAACTGAAAAGGTCAAGAGCATGTTGACCCTTGGTGAGAATGACTTGTGAATATACTAATGCCTTATTGGACCTCTGACTTTGTCATTGTTTTTACCAGATGACTGTATCCAGGATAAGGCAGAAAAACAATAACACAGGGAGCCAGTTTTCCCTGATTTCCATTTACTCGCTTCATGAAATCCTTTGGTTGTGGCTATGCATTTTGATGAACTAAATTCAAGAAGAGAAGCTTAACACTTATAGCTCTTACTCTGGAAAACCCATTGCTATACCGGCTTTTCAGTAACCATCATCATCATTATTAAAAACAATAAAGACAATAGTAATAATAATAGAAATTTTAACAGTGGTTCCCAAGATACAGTTTGAGGACCTTGGAGGGTGCCTGAGGCCCTTTCAGAGGAACTGTAAGAACAATTTTTTGTTTCAAAATCATACTAAAAGGAGATTTTTCCATTTTCTCTCATTTTTCTGAAGAATATACTGGCATTTTCCTGAAGCTGCAGGTTGTGTGATTTCATAGAATATTGAATGCAGAAGCGGAGTCTTTCTAGTAAGCTGAAACTTCCAAGATTTACAAAAATATTAAAAACTATTCTTCTCACTAGTTATTTTATTTGAGGAAAATATAATTAATTGTCAGAACATATTATTTATGTCATGTAATTATTCTAAGTGAATTAGTATTAATAACATTAAAAAAGAAAATCATAGAGACATATGAACTAAATAAAGACTTAGCCTATGGCCCTGATATTCCTTGCTGTTTATTTCACAGTAATAGCTACCCAATACCAGGTTTTAGGAGATACTCTTTAGCTTTATATAAGCAAAGTATTTTAGTATGTGATACTCCTTAAGAAGAAAGAATGCATTCATATAGTTTATGAAGATTTTCATAATAATGTCAGAGGAAAAATGAGGAATCCTAATAGTCACACATTTAGCCATGTCCTTTCACTTAAGAATCTAACACAGCAGATCTCAAATTAGAATGGGATTAAAATCACTTGGGTGGAACCAGGCATGGTGGCTCATGCCTGTAATCCCAGCATTCTGGGAGGCCGAGGTGGGTGGATTGCCCGATCTCAGGCGTTTGAGACCAGCCTGAGCCACAGTGAGACCCTATCACTAAGACTAGCTGGATGTTGTGGCAGGAGCCTTGTAGTCCCAGCTACTCGATAGGCCTAAGAGCCTAAGAGTTTAAGGTCGTTGTGAGCTATGATGCCACAGGACTCTACCGAGGGAGACAAACTGAGACTCTGTCTCAAAAAAAAAAAAAAAAAAAAAAAACAAGCACTTGGAAATATCATTTCAAGAGGAAATCCCTGGCTCTCTAAGTCTGGTAAGTCATTCATTTGAGTTGAGTTGAGTACTGGGAATCTGTATTTTTATTTATTTATTTTTTATTAAATCATAAACACATAGATCATGTGTACATTAATGTATTTATGGGGTACAATGTCTTGATTTCATATACAATTGGGAGCATTTACATCACACTGGTTAATATATACCTCATATCATTTACTTAATTATTGTGTTAAGATATTCATACTCTATACTTAATAGATTTGACATGTACCCTTGCATTATGCACTATAGGTGTGATCTTACGATTCACCTCCCTCAATCTGACCTTGCCCATCCCCTCCCAGACAGCCCTCCTCTGTCCTTCATCCTAGGACACAGTTGTAACCTATTCTTAATATGAAAGTGTGAGTGATTGGTGTTGCCTATGGCTCAAAGGAGTAGGGCGCTAGCCCCATATGCCGGAGGTGTTGGGTTCAAACTCAGCCCTGGCCAAAGAGTGCAAAAAAAAAAGAAAGAAAGAAAGAAAGAAAGTGTGAGTGATTGTAAATTGATTTCATAATGGTACTGAGTATATTGGATGTTTTTTCTTCCATTCTTGAGATACTTTACTGGGTAGGATATGTTCCAGCATCATCCACGTAAATGTAAAAGAGGTAAAATCTCCATTTTTTTTAAAGGTTGCATAATGTTCCTTGGTATACATATACCACAATTTGTTAATCCATTCATGGGTCAAGGGGCACTTGGGCTTCTTCCATGACTTGGCTATTATGAATTCAGCTGCAATGAACAATATGGTGCAAATATCTTAGTTATAAAATGATTTTTGGTTTTTTTGATATACACCTAGTAAAGGAATTGCAGGATTGAATGGCAGGTCTACTTGTAGATCCCTGAGTATTCTCCATACTTCTTTCCAAAAGGGATGTACTACCCTACACTCCCACCAGCAGTGCAGAAGTGTTCCCTTTTCTCCACATCCACACAACATCTGTAGTTTTGGGATTTTATTTGTGAGCCATTCTTACTGGAGTTAGATGATATCTCAAAGTGGTTTTGATTTGCCTTTCTCTGATGATTAAAGATGATAAGCATTTTTTCCTGTGTCTGTAGGCTATGCACCTATCTTCTTCAGAGAAGCTTCTGTTCAAGTCCCTTGCCCACAATGCAATGGGATTACTTGTTATTTTGTTATTAATAAGTTTGAGTTCTCTGTGGATTCTGGTTATCAAGCCTTTGTCAGAAACATAACCTACAAATATCCTCTCCCATTATGAGGGCTGTCTTCTTGCTTTACTTACTGTGCTCTCGGCTATGCAGGTTTTTAGTTTGACCAGATCCCAGTAATGTATTTTTGGTGTTGCTTTAATTGCCCAGAGGGTACTCCTCAAAAAGTATTCCCCCAGGCAATTTCTTTAAGTGTTTCCCTTGCACTCTCTCCAAGCATCTTTATAGCTTCATGTCTTAAGTTTAAATCATTTATCCAGTGAGAGTCAATTTTTGTTAATGGTGAAAGGTGTGGGTCCAGTTTCAGTCTTCTATAAGTTGCCATCCAATTCTCCCAGGACCATTTGTTAAATAGAGAATATTTCCCCCAATTTATATTTTTGATGGGCTTATCAAAGATAAAATGATGATAAATGTCTGGATTCATCTCTTGGTTCTCAATTCTGTTCCATATATCTACCTCTCTGTTTTTGTGCCAATACCATGCTGTTTTGATCCTATAGATTTATAGTATAGTTTGAATTCAGGTAGCATGACCCCCCTGATTTGTTTTTATTTCTGAGTAATGTTTTTATTTCTTGGCTATTTGAAGTTTTTTCTGGTTCCATATGAAACAAAGTACTATTTTTTCCAGATTGTTAAAGTATGACTGTGGTACTCTTATAGGGATTGCATTAAATTTGTAAATTGCTTTGGGGAATATGGACAGTTTAATAATGTTGATTCTTCCCAGCCATGAGCATATGTTTTTCTATTTGTTGATATCTTCAGCTATTTCTTTTCTTAGAGTTTCATAATTCTCTTTATAGAGATCTTTCACATGCTTTGTTAGGTAAATTCCCAAATATTTCATCATCTTTGGCACAACTGTAAAGGAAATAGAATCCTTGACTGGTTTTTTGGCTTGACTATTATGGGTATATATATGAAAACTACTGATTTGTGATTATTGATTTTGTATCCTGGAGATACTACTGTATTCCTTGATCACTTCTAAGAGTTTTATAGTTGAGTCCCTGGGACTTTCCAGGTATAAAATTATATCATCTGCAAA
>NW_003852436.1:9342888-9345223 GCF_000181295.1 Otolemur garnettii | reverse complement strand
CTTCTTAATCTTATCTATGACCCAGCTATCATTCAGCATGAGGTTATTTAGTTTCTGTGTCTTTGTATGAGTATGCAGATGCCTATTATTGGTGAGTTCAACTTTTATTGCTTGATGATCCGAGAAAATACAAGGAATTATTTCTATGCTTTTAAATTTGCTGAGGTTAGACTTGTGACCTCATATGTGATCAATTTTCAAGGATGTTCCATGGGCTGATGAGAAGAATGTGTATTCAGTTTTGTTAGGATGAAATGTTCTGTAGATGTCTATTAAATTCAATTGTTGTATGGTGAAGTTTTAAGTCCAATGTTTATTTGCTTAGTTTCTTATTAGAGGATCTATCCAACACTGCCAAAGGGGTGTTAAAATCTCCAACTATTATGGTGCTGGAAGATATTAAATTGCTCACGTCTGCTAGGGTCTCTTTTATAAATTGAGGCACATTCTGGTTGGGTGCATAAATGTTAATAATTGAAATCTCATCATGTTGAGTGTTTCCCTTAACAAGTGTGAAGTGACCATCCTTGTCTTTCCTTACTTTTGTTGGTTTAAAGCCTAATGTATCTGCAAATAAAATTGCCACCCCTGCTTTTTTCTGGTTTCCATTTGCGGGGATTACAGATGTCCATTCCTTCACTTCACCCTGAGTCTATATTTATCCTTTAAGGTAAGATGAGATTCTTATATGCAGCAGATATCTGGCCTGAGTTTTTGTATCCAGTCAGCTAACCTGTGCCTCTTAAGAGGACAGTTGAAGCTGTTCACATTAATTGAGAGTATTGATAAGCCTGATAATATTTTGGGTGTCAAGTTTTTCGAAATTCCAGTGGATATTTTGAATCTTTTCATCACTGTGGAAATTGGGTTTTGGTCAAGAATTTCAGAGTGAGTTTATTTTGGTGGTAGAGCATTGTGCTGGTCATTATAGAGGATGGGTCTGAGAATATCTGGAAGATCATTTCCCCCAAGGAATGACAAAGGAGATATTGTCATTAAAGTGTTTAACTTCTTCATCATAAATGAAGCTCAGTTTAGCTGGATACAGGATCCTGGGCTGAAAGTTGTTTTGTTTTAGGAGATTGAAAGTTGATAACCATCCTCTTCTGGCTTGAAAGGTTTCAGCAGAGAGATCTGCAGTCATTCTAATATTCTTCCCCTTGTAGGTTATGATTTTCTTATGTCTGACTTTTTGTAGGATTTTCTCCTTCATATTAACTTTGACAAAGTTAATTACAATGTGTCTAGAATATGCTTTATTTGGCTTGAGTCATGCTAGTGTTCTAAAACTGTCTGCTATCTGAATTTCAGTATCTCTTACCATGCTTGGGAAGTTCTCTTCAATTATCTCTTAGAGTATCTGTGCCTTTTGGACTATCCTCTTCTCCTTCAGGGATTCCTATATGGCGTATGTTTGCTCTTATGGAGTAGTCCCACAGTTTTCTCAGGGAATGATCCATTTTTGCTCTCCACTTCTCTTCCTCTTTGAGCATTTGGGAACGTTCAAAAGGTTTGTCTTCGATGTCCGAGATCCTTTCTTCTGCCTGCTCCATTATATTACTGAGGGATTCTACTGTATTTCTCAGATCTTTGAGGGCTGCAAGTTCTTGCTTCAATGTGTCAAAATCTTTGGTGATCATTATCAATCATCTTTGGTGATTTTGTCATTGAATTCATTGAATTCTTGAGACAACTTTAAATTGCTCTTTGAATTTCTAATTCCATCTTTGCCTCCATTCTGTTAATCTTATTTGCAATCCAAATTCTGAATTCGATTTCTGACATCTCAGCCATTTGTTTATGAATGGGATCTTCTGTTGTGTCTCCTTTGTCATTCCTTAGGAGAATTGATCTACTCTGATTATTCATGTTGCCAGAATTTTTTTGCTGATTCTGCCCCATGATTATTTTTCACCATTTAGCTAGAGAAGCTGGTGAAGTGAAATTGAATTGAGGCCTCCTAGAGTTGTAATTAACCAGCCCTTTACCAAAGAACTGGGACTAGTGATTGTGGATTTTACCCTAGAGCTTTACAAAGGTCTCATTTCGTACTACAGACTGAAACTCTGGGGACCTGCTTGATGTGGTGGGGCTAGATGGTTCTGACCTGTATTCAGCTAGTCTCTGTCCAATCCTAGTGAGTCAGTGGCTTTGGGCTGAAATCTCAGCTGCAGAGATATATGAGTAAGTAAGTCCTCCCCCCCCCACACACATAGGCGACAATTCCCAACCCCCTACAACAACACAACCAGGGTACAACCTTGGTGGGTCCTTAGGTGATTGGCCCAGGTCAAGAGTTTCAAACCAATTGTCCTGGTCAACACAAACACCAACC
>NW_003852436.1:9337676-9342719 GCF_000181295.1 Otolemur garnettii | reverse complement strand
CTGATTACCTCAGATCTCTCTGGGGAGAGTTCCACCTGAGCTTGTTTCAAACCAGAGGTTAACAAAGCAGCAAATGTTTTTCACTCTCAGAGACCATGCCTCTGCCCCTGCTGCTCTGCTCCTCTGGTATCCCTGCAATGTGAGATCTAGCTCTCTTCTGCAGTCCACAGAATTGGGGAGATGTCTCTCTGAAATTTGACCCTAGTGGGATTGCTCTATTAATGCTGCTGCTAGGTGGGAGGTGTCTCCACTTGGATTCCCATGCCTTAGCTGTTCCCGAGCCTCCCCCACCATATGGAGACCCAATCTTCTACCCTTTGCTGCCTTGCTCTTTCTCAGAGCCAAGCCAGACACCTCTCCTCCTGTGCCTTTCTACACTGTTATCAGATTCACAGTTACAGTGTACCTGCACTACCTCAGACCATGCAATGTCCAGTACTAACAAAGAACCATGAATGTTCTGTTTTCTGCAGGTGTTGGGCTTCTAGACTGCCAGGCCAGGGGGAATGGTGGACTGGAAGTTCAAAGTGGTTGGGAAAATATTTGTTGAAACCTTCATGCCAGACAAGAGAATTCCTAGGCTCACAATAGGGACTCTCTGGGGAAGGGGTCCCAGCCTCCAGCAACTTGCTTCTGTAGGGTGCGAGAAAAGGGCCTCAGTTCACCGCTCACTAGTAGAGATCTCACAGCAAGCAAGCAAGCAACTCTCTTGGGGGATGGAAGGACACATGGCCTTTTGGGGGTGGATGCTGTACCTGAAATTTGTTTCCTTGGAGTTGCAGCTTGCCTCAGCAGAGAAGACATGCAATTATCAATCTCTTCTCTCAGCTTGGCTCCCACCCTTCAGCTTTGTTGGGTTCTTTCTGGCCATTATCTCTCCCTCTGGATGGGAGCTTCTGTTGTTCCAGGAGAGCTGAGCTAAATGTCCTTCCCATCTGTCATCATGCTCCACCTCTGGAATCTGTATTTTTAACTATCACTTCCAGATAGTTATGATGCAGGTAATCTAGGAAACATTGTTTTCATTCTTCTCTTCTCTTCTCTTTTACTTTTTAAAAATACTACAGAAGAAAAATAGGTGAGATATATGTTGGTAAAACATAAAAGTAACAAATATAATATAGAAATGGAAACAAGGTATATTTGTTCTCTTAAACTCTCATGTTTTTATCCATTGTAAGTGGATCTTAATAATCCGATCTTCCATTATTAAGTGAAAGACTGAAGAGCAACATTATGCTAGTATTTTTGGTTTCTAGGAGTTTATGTCATAAATTTGACGTGCTTTAATTTTTATTTTAGTATTATTTCTATTTAATACCAAACAGTTCTCCAGAGGCCTCTTTTCAACAACCAATGTTCCCTTTGGCAGTGAAATCCACTTACCTTAACTGACTGTGATCATACTTCAACCTAGTTCTCAGAGTCATGATGGTAATATTCATTTTACTATCCCAAGAGGCTCTTAGTATTCATCAAATATTTGATTAACATTGTCTAATAAAGCTTATAGAATGCAAAAACATGAAACCTAACTCCACCATGATTATTACTTCTGTCTATTTCATTAATACTGTGAGTTGCTTCTCTAAAATAATTAAAATCCATAATTGAATACACTAGAATAATTTTGGAAAATTAGTTTAATTATTCCAGTACTTCCATTTACAAAGCTTGCATTATTTATTACAACTAAATGCATAAGTGTAGCTCTCCTTCTCTCTCTCTCTCTCTCTTTTTTTTCATTTCACACTTATTCTTTGGGGGAGGGAACATTGGTTTTGGATATTTGCATTTTTTAAAGGGAATGAATAATAGCTGTTAAAACCTATGTTGACAGGAAGAACAGAAGGATGACTTGGGCACTGTAAATAAGATGAGCACTAGCTATAGAAGCCTCATTCACCTTCAAGAACTGGCTCATTGTACTACTAAGAAATTCCCAACACCCTCTCTTCACTGAATACGTTGTCCAAGTTTTAAATCATTCCATGCCCTTTAGAAACAAAGTGGAAGATGAGAAATTGTAAATCTTTCAAAGATTCTCTTTGGAATAAAGAGACTAGATTTTCTTTCTCTACTAACTTTAGACTTTATGGTCCACTGGTGACCAAGAGTGGGTTTGGAATACACATAGTTCATTAGTCTGCATTAGCTCTGTAGCTCAGCATGGCATCTAGGCCATGGTTATGTTATTTATACAACAGAAAAACTTCAGCTATTTTATAGGCTAGGAAGTAGAAATCTAAACAAGATATTTTAAACTTAGATTAAATCCCTCTTGGTTATAGTCACATAGCAATCTAAGCAATCATACTGTAGGTAACCGACGGTACCTTTATTAAAAACATTTCAGTTCAGCTTTATGAGATAAAAGTTATTCAGAACACTGATGACTATAGTGACTTTTTTGAAACACATATTTATGAGAAATAGTAAGGGCCTCAGCAGAAATTACACAATTAATATTTTAGGAGGTCTGAGGTTCACCCAGTCAGCGGTAATATGAGGTGGTTGGGTCATAAGTCACAAGCATGCTTGGATTTCATAATTGTAAATTTTACCTCTGACTTAGTAGAATAATTCAACTGACAACACAGAATCAAATGAAAATACTCAAATAATTTAAAAGAGAAATAAATTAAACCTAATATAAAAGGTCAAAAGCTCTCCATTAAAATTTATATATGTGAATTCTCTCAAGTTAAGCTAAATAAATACCTATAATAAAGGGTGTTAAAATGCCACTGCTATTCCTATTGCCAGATTTCTTAGCTTAGCATTTGAAATAAAATTTACAGGACAAGATTTTGGCATGGCATCCCCTCACTGCTGAAATCTTGTTTCTATACCCTTTCTTCTCCTTTCCTTGATATTTCTACTTCCCAATCCTACACTGCCTCCCCAACACCTATAATATACTTACTTAGCCCTTCTAAGGGAAATTTATTATTGGAATAAGAGCACTTGATTTATATTCTGTATTAGGTAGAGCTCACGTTCACCTGAAGAGTAAGGAGTTGATTAGTTTGTGTTGACAGCCACAATGTGTGGCCCATGAGTGACTTTTTGACCTTAACCTTTTAAACACTTTCATGTAGTACATGGCTATCAGGTCATGAGAGCAGGTTTCTGTGTTTGTCTTACCTACTAGGCATCTAGGACTTAGCAAGTATTTGTCTCAAAGAAGGTATGTAATATTGATTGAATAAATGCAAAAAGAATAAATGCAAATTAAGAGCAATAAACAAGTATTTTTGAAGGCTAATATGGTCAAGACAAGAGCATTTTGAAATAGTATGTATTTATTCATCAAATATTTACTGAGCATACATTACATATCAAGCAATATGCTAGCCCCTAGAGATACAAAAGAAAGACAACAGACAATATTGTTGCTTCATTGTAATGCATAATCCAGTACAGAGCACAGAAATTATAACTCACAGTAATAAGGTCTATGGCAGAGGAAGACAACATGCCATGGGAGCACAGAGACATCACCAGAACCAAACTGGAGATCTCATCAAATACATGTTTGAACAAAGCAATATGTAAGTTGATATCTGAAGAAAGAATGAGATTTGACTCAGTAAAATCAGAGGGGGAGGGAGAGAAGGAAGGAATGTGATAGGCATGTCTCAATGAAACTGAGGAAGAAAGTGAGGGTCACATTAAGGACTTAGCATGACATAGGGATTTTGTTACGGAGGCAGGGCTTTATTTTATAAGCTATGAAGTATTTTACATAGAAAACCCAACAGTTTAAGCAAAAATTATACATTTGTTTATAAGAAAGTATGGCTTTAATGACTTGCCATAGAGAATGTAAGGGAACACAGATAGAAACGTTATAGTGAAGAAACCTGACAAACACTGTAGTTAGTCCTCAAGTGACAAAGGTTAGCATTATCAATGGTGTCATATGGATATCAGGTACCACCTGATAAGATGTGGTGAGAAGGACACCTATTTGGTACTATTTCCAAAAACCCATAGACCCAGTTTAATTATTAGAAAAACAGACTAATTCAAATGTAAGGACATTTTATAAAATACTCAACCAGTATTGCTCTGAACTGTCACAGTCTCATATATTGCTGGTAGAAATGTTGTGGAAATGATTTCTTTGTGGAAATCATTTTGGCAATATATTAGAATATAAAATGCATATATTTCCCAGCAAACAGACTCCTGCTTGCTGCTCCTATGATCTCATAAAATTAAAAGTATATAATACAAGATGGATATTATACTTTTTTTGAGCAACAAAAATATTGAAATGAAATTCTTTATTAATATGGGAATGATGAAAAACTGGGGTACATTAATACTTAGAACTCAAAACAATCATTATGGATGAATTAGAGGTAAGTTTTGGGAGGCTTTCCAGAGTGTACTGCCAAATGAGCAAAATATATAAAAAGGGATATATAAAATATGATTGCATTTCATAAATTTAATCTATCTATCTATCTATATATATATAGTTAGCTAGGTAGTTAGATAGATATATGGTCCTGTTTATTAAACATGATACTTTCAAGAGGCTGTAATAAGGAAATAATATTAACTTTTCTCCACTGATGACCCTTGGCTTTAGATTATATTTTGATCTCTGATCTCTTGGCTTTCTCAGTCTTTTTGCTCAGCTAATAAACAATCCAGTCTAATATCAAAACTTCAGTTTCTCAACTGATTCACCACGTCTCCCTTACCCCTAAGCCAGGCTAGGTCCTCACTTCTGCAAAGCTTCGAGGAGAAGAAGGCGAGGGCAGGTAGGGATGCAGTATCATCTATTCTTTCACCAGTATTCTATCTTGCTGTTGACTTCCTTCTCACTCTCTTGGTGCTTCCAAATCTTTTTTTTTCTTTCTTTTTTTTTTTTTTTTTTTTTTTTGGCTGGGGCTGGGTTTGAACCCGCCACCTCCGATATGTGGGGCCAGTACCCTGCTCCTTTGCATCACAGGCACCACCCTTGGACTCATTTCTTACTCGATTTGAATTCGTATTGGCATGTAATTTTTAACAGCAACTCACAGG
>NW_003852436.1:9331677-9337656 GCF_000181295.1 Otolemur garnettii | reverse complement strand
CTGGGGCTGGGTTTGAACCCACCACCTCTGGTATATGGGCCTGGCGCCCTACTCCTTTGAGCCGCAGGCACTGCCCACTTCCAATTCTTATCGGGTGAGAGCAGAAAGGAGAGCTGAGAAGTAACCTGACATCCCTGGTGTTGTTTAGAATTCTTTCTTGGTTTCTCTGTGCTATCACAACAGATGTCTAACTGTTGCTAGCTCTTTCTCTTGAGAATGCATTTGTAGGTTCTCAGTCACAACACTACCCCAGCATCCTGGTACTTTGGGTTTTTATATTGTACCTTTGCCTAATTTGAGTGATATATTTTTAGTCTAGTCTTTTATTATTTTCTCTTAACTCCTTTATACAGGATATCTATCTTGGGCCCTTTCCTTCTGCCAGGCACCCTGTAAAGGGATCCTTTCAAGCCTTCCTTAGCCTACTTACAGGGACAGTATCCCTTGACTTAAGGAAAATTTATCCTCTTGCTCTACATGTATAGCAATGTACTTTACTCCTGTTGAAGCCTTTTCTCCTTATTCTGATGTCAGGGAATTCTAGCAGCATATTTTTTCATGTATTTCTCCAAACTCTTTGTAGGGATGTATCATATTTTCCAAGACTCCTTTTGTGATAGAGGTAGATGAAGTACTAGTTGGGCTGATGAGTTGCCTCAGGTGAACCAGTACACAACCAGAAAATAGCTCGGCAGAATTTCCTTACACAAGCATCTTTAACCTTCCCAAGGATGTCACTGCTGCCTCTTCCATCTCCACTCCTGCACTTGTCTTGGTGAGTGAGAAGGCACCATCCTCACCCTGCAAGGAAGAGGAAATGCTGGTTCACTCTCTGTTAAGTCAACACTTTTCACATAAATACATCTTTATAAAAAGGCTAGATCTAATGAGTGAGTATAGTTTGCATACCCAACTGTGTTGCCCTCTTAGAAAGTCATGTGAAGATGTATCCAGAACCTTTTGAAGAAGAATCTTTAGAATGTTTTGGCATTTACCATTTACCATTTCCTGCATAGGGCCTATGGCCACTCTTAAGAGTACAGGGACAATGTCCTTTAACATTATTTTATGTAAACATTTGCACATGATTATTATAAATATGGAAAAAAGTAACAAGTAGTATCTTTATATTGATTTTATAGATGGAGGTTAGAGGATAAAGGGAAGAAAAAAGGGAAAAAAACCCAAGAAAACAAATACATCTACAGTAACAGCAGTATTTTAGAAGGATTTCTAAATATGTTTGACTGTGGGATTATGTGGAGCTATGAAAGAAGGAAAGGTCAACAGTAAAATGTTTACGGTAGTTATCTCAGTTTGGTAGGATTTCACATAATTTCTACTTTATTATTATTTTTCATTTTTACTTCTTTAACAGTATTTCAAAAGCAACTTTATGTTATTAGGTAAAAACTATAAAACTGCATTTTTTTCAAAATATGTAGTATAAATTTTGGAAATCTTAAAATGAAACAGTTAACTTTCAGAAGTTTTCAGATTTTTGAATATATTGAGAATCTCCAAGAGTATTTACCAATAGAATGTGACAATTTAGGTCTCTTTCTAAGTATGAAATATTCTTAGGAAACAGTACTCAGTAGATATATCAAATAAACATTAATTTTAAATTATAGGCACTCTGGGAGGCTGAGATGGGTAGATCTCCTGAGCTCATGCCAGAGCCAGAGCAAGAATAAGACCATATCTCTATTAAAAATAGAAAAACTAGCCAGGTGTTGTGGTGAGTACCTGTAGTCCTGTAGTCCTGGTTACCTGAGAAGCTAAGGCAAGAGGATCCCTTGAACCATGAGCTATGATGCCACAGCACTCTACCTAAGGTGACAGTGAGAATATGTCTCAAAAAAAAAAATTGTGGCTGGGCACAGTGGCTCACGCCTATATTACTAGCACTTTGGGAGGCTGAGGCAGGTGGATTGCTTAAGCTCAAGAGTTTGAGACCAGCCTGAGCGAAAATGAGACCTCCATCTCTACTGGAAAATAGAAAAACTGAGGTAAGAGGATTGCTTGAGCCCAAGTTGGAGGGTGCTATGAGCCATGATGTCATGATACTCTATCCAGGGCAACAGCTTGACACTCTGTCTTTATTTAAAAAACAAACAAATCCCCCCCAAAATTGCTTAAATTGTATTTAAGCCATTGCTGTTCCATGACTGAGGAATTTCTGTTTACTTTCCCAAGCACCTTTTAGGGAATATATTCAGAGATGTCAGTTCTATGGCAGTTTCCCTGCCTTTTCCCCCATTCAAATGTAAACATAAGATTAGGGATCTGATCTATCATGTTTGTCACTATAGGTTCCTGTCTTAGTCCATTTGGGCTGTTATAACAAAATACCATAGACAGGGTAGCATATAAACAGGAGAAATTAGTTTCTCTCAGTTCTAGAGACTGGAAAGTTTAAGATCAAGGCACCAGAAGTTTCAGTAAATTAGTGAGGATCTGTATCCTGGTTCACATATAGGCCATCTTCTTGCTGTGTCCTCACATGGCAGAGAGGTAAAGGAATCCCTCCCCTCACTACCATACACACCCTCTCTCTCTTTTTGATGCTGGCCCAGCCATTGATTTTTTTGTTGTTGTTGTTGTTTTGTTTGTTTACAGATGGGGTTTCACTATATTGCCCAAGCTGGCCTCAAGCAGCTATAAAAGCAGTCCTCCCACTGTAGCTTCCTGAGTAGCTGGGATTACAGGCACCACTGTATCCCCTGGGTCTCTTCTATAATTGCAGTATTCCCATTCATGAGAGCTCCAGCCTTGTGGCCTAATTACTTATCAAGGGTTTCGACTCTTAATACACCTTGTAGGTTGGAATTTTAGCAATTTGGGGGGGTACAAAAACATTCAGTCTATAGTAGTCATTTACACTTGTACCTGGCACACAATACATAATCAATAAATGTTGAGTGAATAAATGGATGATTTTTCTATATTCTTACATTCTGTTGTACATACACCTTTTCAATAATTTTAATGTAGAATGTTTAATTATTTAAGGATACATCATTTTTAAGGCTTTTGATTGATTAATGATGTCAAAAATCTCTTCAGACTGAAACAATGCATTACCAGCAGTTATATGAGAGTGTCCATTTCTTTTTGCTCTAGCTTTTTGGGGTAGTATCATGCTTCTTCATTATCTAATACCTGAAAAATTATTTTACTGTATTATTTTAAATTATGTTATTCAGTTGCTAGTTAAGAGTGAATCTTTTCTGAAATTTACATGCTACTTCAGATTATTTTTGTTGTTGTTGTTGTTTATGGTCCACTTGGATCATTTGCTAATTTAACTGGTACAGTTGGTTTTTTTGTTGTTAGTTTTGTAGTTGTCTTTAAGAATTTGTAAGTGCTCTTTAGACTACTGGCTCTTTTCTCTCAGAGTTCCACATGCGTTTTATTTCCAACTTGATGGTTATCTTTTAATTTAGATTTATTTTACATGTAGATATTTTGATAAGAGCATGTCCTTTAATTCCCTGTGATGTACATGGTATTTGTAGCTCCTCAACACTTTTGGCCTGATACAGATTTTTATTTCCTGATATAGATTTTTTTAATTTTTATTTTTTGGTTTTTGATTGGTCATTTCAGTTTTTTATTTATTTTTTTCCTGTGGTTTATTTCTTGGTTGGCTGGTCTATACTTTCAAATAATATTTATAGAAAAATAGTTAATATTTTAGATTATGAGTCTTAACATTCAGAAATGTCATTCTTTTGCATTTATGTGAGACCTATAATTTTGCCAGACATCAAAATTTTGGCTAACAATTGTTTTTTCTAAATACTCTATAGCATTTAATTTTATTTTATCATTTATTTTTTGCTGAAAAATACTGTAGTCATTTTGAATTTTATCCCCTCACCCTGAATTTCTTTAACCTGAATGGAGAGAGGAGTCTTTGTCTTTAAAATTTAAAAATGTCACTGCCATAAAGCCATGTATTTTTAATGGATTTTAAAAAAAATTTTAGTAAACCCTTTAGATATTCAAATTCAGACATTTCTATAGGTTATAAAAGATATTTTAATTTATTATTTTTACCTTTAATCAAGTTTTTCGTGGTATCTTCTTTACAAGGAACACAAGGATGTCGACTGGACACTAATTTTCCATCCTCTTTGCTTATTTGGCCTTCCTCTGATTGCTTGGAAATTTTCTTCCATTTGTCTTCCATATAATGAGTTCAAGTTTTCTCTGATGCTAATTTTTACTTTTCATTGTTCCTAGCACATTAATTCAGCAATTGCATTTCTTCTATATCCCTTATTTATCATGTTCTTTTTCCTTTTCCTCTCAATCTGATGCTTTACTTGTCATCTTTGGTTTCAGAATTCATTATTTTTTAATTTTATTGTGAGCAAAAACTGATATATTACAGTTTTTATATTTGTTTGTAATAGTTATTTGGTAAAAGTACATATATTTTATTATTTTTAAACATTCAATGAATGAAAGCATTCTGTCTATGGCCATACCACCCTGATCTCATCTGATCTCGGAAGCAAGCAGGGTCGGGCCTGGTTAGAATTTGGATGGGAAAGCATTCTATTTAGTACTAACTGCCCATAAGTAGTTTGATAGGTTCTCATTGTCTAAACTGTTGCCATAAAAAGCTTTTTTCATACTTTGAGAGTTTTGCCTGGCAGACATAGGTGTACATAATCAGTTAACTAGCACCCTAGGGTGAACTGGGAAAACGATAAAGTTATAGGAAATCCAAGCATAAGAACTTCCTTATGGAAAATTTTCTTCTTTATCAATGAAACATATGTTGGGAGTCGGCTTTCAGATGATGTGTCTTCTTTCGGCTCTCTGTCTTAAATCAGAGTCAACCCTTTTCATACTGCTGCTGCTCCATCCATCTGTGGTGGCTGCAGCCCAGCCCACGTGCAGTCTCCCGGGGGCCATTGACTTCCACAGATATCTAAATGGCAGATTGACCATACACTGTCTGGGGTTCCAGTGTTTATTTTCCAAAGTTATGTAGTGTTCCTGGATTTCTGCTTAGTTTTTCTTTCTTTCTTCCTGGTGATTCTGAGGTTTCTCAAAAGGAGAATTTTGGAATCATCTCTTTCCTATCTTCAATACGATTTACACTATTTTAGGTATAATATACTAATGAATGTTGTCATGTTGGTGATCCTTGTCATTGATGACCAGAGTTTCCCATATTTTTACTTCATTTTTTATAGTACATGACTCATTTCTTTAGGAATCTGGAGTAATGAATGAGCTTTTTATGTTCTATTATCTTCTGTAATTTCTGATAGGAGTTTCTTACCATCCTGATTAACCTCTTCTGGAATCATGAAAGTTTGTTTTATTCATCAAACTCTGAATATCTGTTGTGTTTCAAATAATTATATACTAAGATGAAGTTTAAAAAATACTTTATCCAAGACAGTCAGAATGGAGATAACCAAACATGAAATAAACAACTAGTTTGAAATGTAACGTGAGTAGTTCATTCAAGTAGAGGACAAATCATTTTTGCAGCTCTTTTAGGGAGGCATCTAAGAGGACATAATTGCAAGTCACATTGAGATTTGATGGAATACAGGAACTTTTCTGTTGGACAAAACAGGGAGGAGGGCAGCAGAGAGTCATTGAGAAAGGAAGTAATAGCATGTACAAAAGCCTAAATATTTCATGCTAAGTGTATCTATATAGATTGTTGACTTCTAAAAGTAGAGAATCATGGCCAAGTTCAGTGCTTATGCCTATAATACTAGTGATATGGGAGGCCATGGCAGGTGGATTGCTTGAGCTCATGAGTTCAAGACCAGCCTGAGCAAGAGTGAGACTCCGGCTGTACTAACAATAGAAAAACTATTGTACACACCTGTGGGTACACACCCATAGTCCCAGCTACTTGGGAGGCTGAGGCAAGAGGATAAGCTTGAAGCCAAGTGTTAGTTTGAGGTTGCTGTAAGCTATGACTCCATGTCCCTATAC
>NW_003852436.1:9317943-9331092 GCF_000181295.1 Otolemur garnettii | reverse complement strand
ACTCAAAACTTAAAAAGAATAAGACATCTTTTGTCTATCTCAGTCTTTTGATACCTTTTCAAGGTTGTAAGTCTTCTAAAAGTTAATTTAAGGTAGTGTTCACTCATATCTGAAAATATCCTCTGCTGTTTTTTTTTTTTTATTAAGTCATTTGTACATAGATCATAAATACATTTATGCCATTATGGGATTCAATGTGTTGATTATTTGTACAAATTGGAATGCTTGCATCCTACTAAACAACACAGCCTTCACCTTGATTACCCAATTACAGGATTAAGACATTTGTGTTCTACACCTCATAGATCTAACTTGTACTTGCCATATGCTCCATAGATGTGGTTCTTCTGCTGTTTCTGATTCAGTCATTTGGATCTGAATATTTGGACTTTTTAAAATATACCTAAATGTTCTTTTAATTTCTTCTGGTTGTCTTGAGCTTCTATTCATTAAATCTCAGAGAAGAATGTTTTCTTTCCTTCCTAGATAAATACAGAGAGAGGGTTTATGTTATCTAAAAGATACTAACTTAAGCTTGCAAGTCATTATGGCATTTTGTTGTCTTAAATTATAAGTAATATGTCAACTAGTGGAAGGGCAAAATGTAAATTACTCCCTCTGCAGGGACATTTCCTTTCATTGATAAGTTCAGACTTTTCTTCTTTAGTCATTCCTTATTGTTATCTCAAATTCTTCACCTTTCAATTACTAAAATAAAGCTGTTAAAACAAAATTTCTAAACCAATTTGTATTTGGACAAATTAGGAACTTACTGATTGGTTTTTCATTTACACTACTTTTCCCTAGGCAGGTGTGGAAAGTCTGCTTGGCTTAGGCCGTTGCCTGGGGTCAGATGGGAAAGAGAGCCACGTGCTGTTAGGATGGAATGACTCCTAGCAAGCTCTTGAACAAGGAGGGTCAGACAGAAGTACTTGCATAGTTTTCGAGGCAATCTCTGAGGCATTTTTTTTTTTTTAATTTCCCTGGCTTTAATATTAGAGCAAAAAATTACATTCTGAAGTAAATACAACTGACTTTCTGTACAGTATTTTAGTTAATCTTACACTTTCTTTCTACATTACTATGGATTATGGAGAGTAGACATATTGAATTTACTTCCAAACAACCACTTCAATTAGCATCATGTTACTGTAACATGAAATTTGATGTTTTTCTTTTTAATCATGTCTTTAAGAGCTTTTATTTCTTGCCTGTGGGGTAGATAACCATTATCTTAGACAATACATAAGGACTATTTCTTAAAACAAAAAAAAATTCTAATAGCATTTTTTACTTTGCTGAGGTAAGCTATTAGTCATCTGCCTACAAAAGGTAATCAACTAGATTTTAAATATTGCTGTTTTTCTTGTTTTACAATATATTTGATTAGCCAATAAATATAGGTTCAGTATGCATCCAAATTAGAGTTAGTGGGTTTGCATTTTCCTTTCCTAAGGCAAATTAGTTTTTACTAATTTTTTAATGAAAAAATACTGTTTTCTTGGGAAAATTAAAAGAGCTAAATTAATCTGTGGTGAGTGTACTTTTGTTTCTAGAAAAATGAGCAGATATAGGCACGTGTGTATTTTTAACTTACAGAGTAATACATAATGTTCAGTTAAGCATTTGCACTTAACTTTTCCTATTTCCTGCATAACATCCTCCCTGCTTTGATTCTGCTTTCCAAGAGCCAGAAATTGTGTCAGTAATTCAGTGACTTTGGGAAAATTAAATATATATTTTCTCTGCTTATCTTAAGGGGAATTAAACTAGTCTCAACCCTTATTTCTACCTAGATCTTACCTGGGAAGTTGTTCTGCAGAAACCCAAATACTCTGGTAAATACCAGGTACTTAACAGTTTGAACTTGGTGAAGAACATCTACTTTTGTTTATTTCTTCATTCACCACTTCCAATAGCCCATTTCTCTGCCTCTAAACAAGTTCTCAGGCTGATCTGCAGTTTCCTTGTCTAACTACGTATTAAGAAAAAAAAAATCCTTATGTGTATTCTAATATAAAACTTCAATCTTGTTTCTTCCACATATTCCTATCCCCTTCTGACCCAGCCAGGCAGACCTTGGCTGGAATGAGGTGTGTGTGTGTGTGTGTGTGTGTGTGTGTGTGAGAGAGAGAGAGAAAGAGAGAGAGAATGTGTGTGTGTTTACCCTCTTTTTCTTCTGCTTCTCAACTTATTGAAGCATGGGGCTGGAGTGGGAAGAAGTGACGGGAGGACTAGAGAAGCCGCGTGAGGACATTTTGTACTTGATGGCTCTCTATGAGCTGTGTGTGTCCTTCTGTGCACCTTGGAAGGGCCTCTCTGTTCTTGAATAGAAGAGATCGTTCTAGCACTGCTTCCTCTCAGTTTCTGCCCTGGCCCATTGTGCATCTCAGAGCTGCTGGGATCCCCTCACCCAGAAGGCAGTCATCTTGGTTGAAGTATCTGCAAGGCAGCCCAGCCCTGGCTACTTTCCATGGTAAACATGATGTGACAGAATCGGGTATCCTTACCACATATAGTGGAAATGGTGGCAGGTTCCACTGTTGACCCTGCCTCTTCTTTCACTTCCCACAATTCCTTTTCTTTGGTCCAGGAGTCTCAGAGCAGGTCTGCTGCATAGGCAGAGATAGAATGTTGTTTCTCTTTGCTGCAACCTCACCCAGTTTTATGGGTCATCACTTGGTTTTGTGTGGAAGGAGCATGCTTCTCCCTTCCCTTGTAGGAAGACAAGGGGAAAAACAAATTGTTTTCCCACTAAACTACTCATTTGCTGCTCCAGATAGGACTATTTTTCTTTGCTAGTGTTCTGTCTGAATAGGGTGGACCTTGAGGACAAATGGGGTAATGGTGGCAGGGCTAGTCCTAACTTCTCTTAGGAACTTTTCCAAGAATGTAATGTGGGGTTGTTTTTAGAATGTAGGTATCTTCCCCCCACAATATTAGGGGTGCACATATTTTGTTTACATACTTTGTTTTTATACAGATTGAGTCAAAGTTAAAAGTTTGCCCTTCACCCAGATGGTGTGCACTATACTCAATAAGTATGATTTCACCCATCTCCTCCTACCCGCCCTTCTCCCAGCTTGGTTTTCATTGAGATTTACTTCCATATGTGCACTTAATTGTTACGATTTTTTATTGAGTGCTTGTGTTTGTTTCTCCGTTCTTGGAGATTTCAGTTAGAATGATTTCCATTTCCATCCAGGTTGTCACAAAAGAATACTAGATCACTATTTTTTATGGCTGAGTAGTATTCCATATATGTGGTACATATATACCACATTTTATTAATCCTTTTTTCATGTATTGGCAGACCCTTGGGTTGTTTCCTTATCTTTGCAATTGTGAATTGTGCTGTTATAAACGTTCAAGTGCAGGTGTCCTTTTTATAAAATGACCTTTTCTCCTTTGAGTATATACCCAGAAGTGGGATTGCTGAATTAAATGGTAGGTCTACTTTAAGTTATTTTATGTATCTCCATGCAATTTTCCATTAGGGTTGTGGTTGTTTGCAGTCCTACCAACAAGAGTTCCTTTCTCCCTGTGTCCAAACCAGCATTTGTTGTTGTTTGGGGACTTTTGAATATGACCTATTCTTATTGTGGTTTTGATTTGCATTTACCTGACGGTTAGAGATGAGCATTTTTTCCATGTGTTTGTTGACCATTAGTGTATCTTTATTGGAAAAGTTTCTGTTCATGTCTTTTGCTCACTTTTTTTGTTTGCTTATTTATTTCTTGCTGATTTGCTTGAGTTCTTTGTAGATTCTGGTTCTTAGTTCTTTCCCAGATATATACTATGCAAATATTTCCTCCCATTCTGTGCTTTGTCTGTTTCTTACTTTGATTGTGTCCTTGGCTATGTAGAAGTTTTTAAAAATTCGATCAGGTACCATTTATTTATTTTGTTGTGGTGGTGATTGCTTTTGGGGTCTTCTGTATGAATTCTTTGCCTAGGATGGTATTTATAGAACTTTTTCCAACATTTTATTCTAGGACTCTTACAGTTTTTTGCCTTAGGTTTAAGTTTTTTATCCATGTGAGCAGTGAGAGGTATGGATCCTATTTCAGTTTTTTATATGTGGCTATCCAGTTTTCCCAGAATATGATGACAGTGGAAATAGCATATACACTTGTGAACCAGCAAGAAAATTAAAAGCAAAATTCCATATCAGAATATCCCAAGTTGTAATTGGTAGAAGTATATACTACATATATATAGGCTTTTTGGTAGTTGGGCTTTTTGTTTAAAGTGAAATAAAATTTAAACATCATTTTTACCTTCATAAAATTTTAGGAACTCAAGACATTTCCCTCTAATATCTAGCATTCTAGGGAGGAAAGGAAGGATTAATTTTGCTGAGTACACCTGTGCCTAAAAGCCCTTTGGCTTTTTATCGATTGATCCAAGCGGGCTTCACAGGCCCAGGCCCTTCTTCAGGTTCCTTCACCTCCTCCCAGAAAGCTCAGATCTGCTGAGGTGGCGCTAGCTGGTATCATGCATAGTTTCTCATCCCTTAACATTCTATCCTCTGAAAAATTGCCTAGGGAATGGGGTCCACGTCCTTCCCCCTTGCTTTGGAACTCCCTGGCATAGTTCTTTTCAACCTAGAATTTTATACTTATTCTCACAAAAAAGAAAAATGGAGAAACAAAGGGAGAAAGTCCAGGAAGCCCTTCTAAATGCTTCCCTCTCCTCCCCTAGCAGCACGGGCCCCTCCCTTCTTCTCTGCCCACCTGCTCCACTGTCATTCCACTCCACCACTTAAAAGATTTCATTACAGGGCGGCGCCTGTGGCTCAAGGAGTAGGGCGCCAGCCCTATATACCAGAGGTTTGAACCTTCAAACCTGGCCCCGGCCAAAAACTGCAAAAAAGAAAAAGATTTCATTACATAAGAATGAAAAAACAAACAACCCATGTACTCAATACTAATGTGAGACTAGCAGATGAAAAAGTCCAGGACCATATGAGAGAAAAACACAATTAAAGTCAAGTGGGGGAAAGGAGGAGGAGGAGGCAGGAGGGCTTCAGTAAGCTCCCACTAACAGGTAAGATGTAAGGGTATATGGCACACCTCCTGGGTGAAGGACTTAAATATAACTCGGACTTTACATAACAAGCTCAGAAAATGTAACCTAATTGTATGCACCTTTGTATTAATCCTAAAAATAAAAGATTTTATCACACTTATTTTGCACCCTCTACTAGACAGTGGGTATTTAGGAGCAAGTAAAGTATCTTGTCTTCTTTACCATGGTATTTTACTCACCAAAGGAGGCCTTGGCAAGCCTTGAGGCTTGAGAGGTACTTGATGAATGAAAGAATGACTATTGAACAAATGCAATAATAAAAAATAATAAAGCATGTTAGGGAATTTATGGATCTTGTTAGTTTCTTATTGCTGTTATGACAGATTACTGCAAAGTCACTTAAAACAACACAAATTTATTATTTTGAAGTTTTGGTCAGAAGGCCTAAAGTCAAGGCATCAATAGGGCTGCCTTCCCTTGGGGGCTCTAGGGAAGAATCTGTTTCTTTTCCTTTTTTAGCTTCTAGGCACTGCCTGCAATTTCTGGCCAATGGCTCCTTCCTACTTCTTCAAAGCCAGCTTCAAATCTCTCTCTGGTCTCTGATTTCATCTTTGCATCTCTTTCTCTGATTCTCCTACCTACCCCTTATAAAGCCTCTTGTGATTTCACTGGGCTGTCTGTGATAATGTAAGATAGATTCCAATCTCCAAATCCTTCACTACATCACATCTGCAGAGTCTCTTTTTGCCATTTAAGGTGAGATATTCACAGATTTTGGAGATTAACATATGGCTATCTTTAAGGCATGGTTATTTTGCCTACCACACAGACCCTTGCAGGAATGTTATAACTCATAATTCCTGACTCATATTACATATAAGTGAGAACTATGTTGGAGTTAGCTGGATTATTGTTATTGTTGGGGGTAGAATTTGCCAGGATTTCCCTCTCATCTCTCTATTCCCTTCTTCCTCCACCCTCCCCAGTCCAACTCTCCTTTTAGTGAAAACTTTGTTGGCCATTTCTCAAAGATGTTTCCGCTTCCCCATACAATATAGATGGAAACTGCCCAGTTGCAGGATATCATGATCCTGCTCTATTTGTTTAATCTCATGTAGCTAAATATATCCTGCTCTGAGATGGTGAAACATTCAATACTCAAGGATCATGTAAGTAATGAGCTGTCAGATTCTCATCATTATTGGAATAAATCACGCAAACCACTCTACCAGCTTAGAATAGACATTTATTTTTGGTATCATTTTTTGGGGGCAAATCATGACTTAGGCAAAATTACATCTGAGGAGAAGTACCTATAATTTCTCAAGCTTTCCTTGGATTTTCTAGCCAGTGGGCCTTTATCCTTCTCATTTTTTACTTATACAAACCATTTTGCCTACCAATTTAATCCTATTCTCCCTTACTATAGAAAGGCTTTTCCAGTCATCAGGGTTCATTCTAAACTCCCTTCATCAGAGTGACTATTCTACATTTCCAGATGCTTAGAGTTGGAATTAATCTTTATTCTGTTTCACCTTTACCATGGGACTTTCAGTGTAAATGTGTATATGTGTGCACCTATGTTTTTATAGTTTTATGGTATAAATACAGGGTGGCCGTAAAATTTGTGTGCAGTTAGTTACTGTTACAGACCTTGGAGCCAAACTGCCTCAAGATTTAAAAATATCTTGGCTCTCACATTTATCAGGTATCTTTGGGTTTGTTGTACTTCTCTGGATTCTAATTTTCTCACCTATAATGTGGGTTTGTGTGAGATAAATGAGTAAGGATCTTAGACTGGTGCTTAGCTCGCAATTTATATATTTCATGTGTTAGCTATATTTTCCCCAGTGATTGCTCTGTGTCGCAGATTATAAGCTGTTAAAAAGCAATGTAATATCCACAGTATATTGTAGAGAGTGCCTGATAGACATCAGAAACCTAAAAGTTCTTGACTTGAATTCTGTATTTATTAATGGCACTGACGTTCTCTCATGTGCCCAAGTCCCATCCTGGAACTCTTCTTTATCTCTACTTTTTCCATATTTTCTCCTTTGATACCTGTCCTTGATCTGTCCATTCTTTCTCCCATTACCTCCAGTCCCACCCTTGAAGACCATGGATGGTTTCTTTGTTTTTATTTTGCCCCAAACAATGAACTCTCTAAACAGCAGCCAATGTAATCTTTAAGACACTTAAGTCACATCATGATACTCCTTTGCTTGACACCCTCCCATGACTTTATTGTGAGTAGAATAACATCTGTTTCTTTCTCCCAAGCTTTCCACACCCTGGTTGCTGTGGCTTCTCTGATCTCATCTTGTTTCCCTGCCTCACTGGGCTCCAGCGCCTTTGGCATTCTCTCTACTCTCCATGCCTGTCTAGCTTCTTCCCATCTGAAGGCCTGCTGTTTACAGATGAAGGGCTGAAGGCTTGACCTAGGTTCTGGAGTGAGGCATTATTTCTTCCTATTATGGAAATGATGTAGTCACTTTAGTGCCTTAAATTCTCTGCTGATTTCTTGGACACGAGCATGAAAACTGAAGTCATGCTTTTTGTTTTGTTTCCTAATCAGGGTTCTCAGTTTTTAGCATTGAAAGTACAAGCTCATTAGAGACCTTGGAGTATTGGAATTACTAAAGGCATCAAAAGTTGAGAGCTTTGAATGCCATTCATACCCATGTAGTTGTATTGAGACTTATTTCCTGGCTTGCTGCTGGTTATTTTTCTTGATATGCCCTTACTTATTGCAGAGACTTGTTGCAATTGTTGTAAATGTTTATATCTACTTATTAGAGTGATTACTTTGCATTTATGTCTCAGCAGTGTGCATACTGTAGCTCACACAAAATGTTAGCTGTTAAAAACGACTGCTGGGCCTGAGTTAATTAAAAATACAGAAGAGGCTGAATCTTATTGTGGGTGTAGTATCAACTCTGTTTGGACAAGAGTTTTTATATATTATGAAGTAGAAAGTGCAAAAAACAAATCCTCAAAAAAAAAAAAAAAAAAAGAAGAAAAGCTTTGTATCTGGAGAGAGCCACATGCTTGAATCATGGTTGCTAATTTTTATCCCACAAAATAGATGGTTTGTATTTGATTATGCTTCCCCTTTTCAGAAGTTTAAATGCCAGTAAGCTCTTGGCAGAATGTAGATTTTTGTGCCATTTCCAAATTTCCTTCCCATAGTCCTCCCCACTACTCGCACCCACCTACTTTTTTTTTTCTTCTCCTCAGTGAAGGACAATGCTAGCAGCAGCAACAGCACTTGAATTAACTTAATTTATTTTTCTGTGTGTTTGCAGAATGGTTCAAGGTCCATAGCAAGGTGAATCTTTCTCAGATTATGCACGCATTCTCAAGCTGCAGAGGTCACCCAAGGGTAAAAGTACTGGTTGCTGGGAGCCATTAGAATCCCTCCTCCTTCTCTTCCTTACAGACGAGTCTCAGGGCTGCTTAATGTGAGAAGCATGAGATCTCTATCTAACCATGTAGAAGGATTTTCAACAAATATATTTTGGGGCATGCATATATAACAGGCATTTCTATACCTATTAGAAGAGCTAATAATATTTAATTAACATTCATGATAGTCAGTTGGTGACACATTTTCTAAGAACACTAAAATTATGCTGTCCAGATTAAAGTATTATTTAAAAATCCTAGTTTTGTATTTTAATTGATTTAAAAATAGTTCTTTAAATTCAAGGCAAATTACATCTCATTTAAGTTTTTGTTGTAGGAAAATCATTTTCTCTTCTATAGCTCTTCCTTTTCAATGAGGAAAAAAATGAGAGAATTGAGAATAGGAAGAAAAATAAAATTTTAAAAATTATCAAAGATTATTATATAATTAAATATCAGGTTGTAGAGAAAAATTGGGGGATTTTCTGCTTGGGTATTTATTGTTTTAGGGGCTTTTGAGTGAAACCAGTTAACTAGTTTCCACAGGGTGAATTTTCCCCACACATCTGATTCACATAACACATACGTGAGTGTTCTACACCATCCGATGCTGAGGCAGTTTATTCTGCCAGCACTTTTATAAAGCGGACATCAGGAGCAGGCCAGTGGCAGAGGCCAGATTTAGTCAGGGATTAGGCAATTTTCCATCTGGAGACTATTCTCAGAGTTTGGAGAATTATTTTCTTTTTTTTATACTTGTATTGAGTCTGAGTCAGCTACCTGGTGTTTCTTTTATAAAGGGAGTTTAAGCTATTCTAGTAGGGCAAGCTTTACTTTAAGGTTCATGGAAGTTGCATTTGTGCTGGAGTGGCCTTGTCTCTAGGGCAACCATTGTCATATAGGCCCAGTCAACTTGGGGCAGGGTTGGCAATTCCCAGGCCACACTATATAACACTGCTAAGAGACAGATAGTGTAGGCCTTTCAAGATGTTTGAGGAAGCCTTATGGCAATCCTTTAGTCTCACGGCCACAAAATATCTCTTATAATATTCTATAATGGTTGAGCTGATAGTTTTCCATTGAATGAGGTAAAAAATATAAGAGGAGGAAGAAGACTTAAGGGTTAATTTGGAGATGATTCCATTGAAGATGTTCATCCCATGTGCCAGGTTGATTTGGTACACTTTTTTTTTTTTTTGGAGATAGAGTCTCCCTTTGTCACCCTTGGTAGAGTGCTGTGGCATCACAGCTCATAGCAACCTCAAACCCTTGTGCTTAAGTGATTCTCTTGCCTCAGCCTCCCAAGAATCTGGGACTACAGGCTCTTGCCACCATGTCCAGCTATTTTTTATTGCAGTTGCCACTGCTATTTTAGCTGGCAGGGGCCGGATTCAAAACCACCACTCTTGGTATATGGGGCCGGCACCTACCCACTGAGCTGCAGGCACCGCCCTGATTTTCTACACTTAATTTGCTAGATCATAATCTTTCCTTCACTTTCTACTCTACATTCTGTAATCTATCCAAAGTTGTGCAAGATGATCACTTTCCCTGATATAAATGGCACTTTATTTAGTCAGAGACCTATTAATAGTTGTAGTTACTATAAAGAGACTGGCTGTAGAAGGTGAGATGATATTTGCCAATTATATATCTGATAAGAGGTTTATATCCAAAATGTATAAGAAATTCAATTCAGTAAGAAATAACCTGATTTTGGGCGGCACCTGTGGCTCAAGGAGTAGGGCGCTGGCCCCATATGCTAGAGGTGGTGGGTTCAAACCCAGCCCTAGCCAAAAACCGCAAAAAAAAAAAAGAAAGAAAGAACGAACGAACGAACGAACGAACTTGATTAAAAATGGGCAAAGGATTGGAATAGACAGTTCTCAAAATATACAAATGGCCAACAGGTATATGAAAAAAATTCTCAAAAGCCCCAATCAGAGAAATGCAAATTAAAGCCACAGTGTGATATCACCTTACACCTAATAAAATGGCTGTTATAAAAATTAAAGATAGCAAATGTGGAAAAGGATACAGAGAAAGAGGGAACCCTTCCAAACTATTGGTAGGGCTATAAATTAATACAGCTATTATGGAAAACACCATGAAGGTGCCTTAAGAAATTAAAACCAGAACTACCACCTGATTTAGCAATCCCACTTCTGGGTTGTAGCCACAGGAAATTAAATCAGTGTGTTGAAGAAGTATCTGCTCTTGCCGTTCACTGCAGCACTATTCACAATAGCCAAGACATGAAATCAATCTGTGCCCATAAGTAGATGAATGGATAAAGAAATTGTGACCTATATATTTAGTGTGTATGTATAGGGTATATGTGTGTGCACATGTATATATGTTTCACACACATGATGGAATACTATTCATCCTTATAAAATACAAAAAGTTTATCATTTTTGAAAACATAGATGAACCTGGAAGACATTATGTCAAGAGAAATAAGCCTGGCACAGAAAGACAAATACCACATTGTCTCACTTCTGTGGTGAACTCTGAAAAAACTGAATTTATAGGATTGGATAGTAGAATGATAAGTACCAGGGACTGAAGGGTGGGATTAGGGATATTGGCCAGGGATACAAAATTGTATTTAGATAGGAAGAAGAGTTTAAAGAAATCTGTTGAACAATGTGTTGACCATAGTTAATAAAAAAGTATTATAGCCTCAAATTTCTGAGGGTAGATTGTGAGTGTTCTTACTACCAAAAAAAACAAAAGAAAAAAAAAAAAGGTTTGTATGTGAGGTAGTGCATATGATAATTAGCTGAATTTAGCCATTCTACAATGTATACATATTTCAAATGAACACGTTTTACACAATTTGTATGATTTTTATTTGCCAACAAAAGAGTTACAATTTCCTATTAAAGTCTCTAAGACGAGGCTGAAGTTCAAAAGTCAAAGTTAGTAATTTAGGTTTAGAAATTGTTTTAGGCACAGTTCCTTAGGATGGTAGATGGCAGAAGCGAAACGTACAAATGACAATCAGTCCTACTTCTGTACTGTATTAGCATGAGAAGACCTGACAGCAGCATAGGAAGGGCTGTTCTGAGCTTGTTCTTCCTTTTTGTGTCTGTTTCCCTTCTCTTTTCATCGTGGGCTGCTGTCGGGGTGGAGGCTATGGTTAGTAGCATATGGTTGGGTTAAATAATCTTCCAGATCACAGAAGACTGTAGTAAGAACTATGAAGGATGAATGTATCTCTAATATGCATTATTGTAAGGAGGTAATATTTCATTAAAGGATAGAGTTTTTATGGTGTGGCTGATAATAGGAAGAGAGGCACTTTCTCATACCTACATTATGGGAGATGTTATGAGTCCTTAAAATTGTGGGAAAAAATACTTTGCAACAGAGGAAAGGGATTGATAGAAAAAACAGTGGGAAATATGCTTTTTCAGTCAAAACTGAATAATGGAGTAAAAGAATAAAGAGTAGTCCAGGATAAATTATGAATTAGTTTCTGGAACATTTTTCCAGTTTAATTGATTTGGCTTGTAGGATGTTTCTTATTTTCCCTTAGAGAAGGTTTATCTTAAAAATAAAGATTCTTTTATTATGAAAACTCAGTACCATTAATGAGGACAATAAACTGTATTTGAGGTGAAAGTCTTTATCTTTTTGAAAATGTGTTTAAGCATATCCCATCAAAATAGTCTCTATGATAAGAAATAGTTGTTGTGGTTATTGTTTTGATGTTTAAAAGAGTATGACACTTGGTTTCAAAATGTTTATCAACACATATATATCTGTATATACAAATCTATTATGTGTACAGTTAAATATTATATATGTATTTCTATATCTTGTAATTAAAATTCAAAGAATTTTAAGAACTATAATTGAGTCTTTTCAGAACCACTAAATTAGTATTTAGACTTTTTTTTTATTGATTATACAATCTATTTTTCCAACTTATAGTAACATTTCACACTATTAATCTGTTCATTTTCAGTAACTGCTTATAGCTCCAGTAAAATGCAAAATTGGAGATACCTGTTCTCTCTAATATTGAATTTTTTAAACACAAATATTGGTATTTGTATTTAATCACAGAAAAAAGTTTTAATCATTTTTATGTTTAGCTTGTATTTCAAATTCTAGAAAATTTATCATTAATATACTTGGGAAAGAAAAGAAATAGATGAAGATGTTAACAAATGGAAGAACATACCATGCTCATGGCTGGGAAGAATCAACATTGTTAAAATATACAATTTTAATGCAATCCCTATTAAAGTTCCACTGTCATACTTTAAAGATCTCAAAAAAATAATACTTCGTTTTATACGGAATCAGAAAAAATCTCGATTAGGCAAGACATTACTCAGAAATAAAAACAAAGCAGGAGAAATCATGCTACCAGACCTCAGATTATACTATAAATGGACAGTGATCAAAAGTGCATGGCGTTGGCACAAAAACAGAGAGGTAAATGTATGGAACAGAAGTGAGAATCAAGAGATGAACCCAGCTACTTACCGTTATTTGATCCTCCTTAAGCTAATTAAAAACATTCAGTGGGGAAAAGATTCCCTATTTAACAAATGGTGCTGGGTGAACTGGCTGGCAACCTGTAGGAGACTGAAACTAGACCCACACCTTTCACCATTAACTAAGATAGACTCTCACTGGATTAAAGATTTAAACTTAAGACATGAAACTATAAAAATACTAGAAGAAAGTGCAGGG
>NW_003852436.1:9287224-9316932 GCF_000181295.1 Otolemur garnettii | reverse complement strand
AAAATATTTCAAATGGTATATAAAACCAGCACATTGTTTCCCATAATTGCATTAGTGTACACAGCTATGATTTAATTTAAAAAAATGCATATATATATATACACACACACACACACACTTGGGAAGATTTCAGTAGGATGATAGAAACTATTATATGTGTATAGATATGCATACATATTTATATATGTATTTATATATGTATTTAATTATAGAGATATCCTTGAGCTCATAAAGCATTACTGCAAAGCAGGTCAATTTCTTAAACAACAGTATTTCATTCAGTACCTTGGTGGTTGTAATTAACGTTTCTGTTTAGTTCTAATTATAGTTTTTGTATCATAGCCATTATGCTAATGGTGTTATTCAGTAGTATGTGAGATTGCATTCATTATCACTGGTGAATTAAACCTTTATTAAAGAAAAATTCCCGCAGGCCTCATTCTGGAGTTAAGTAATTATTCATTTGGTTTTATCCTAGCAATTAGCTTATATACTGTAGCACTCATTATTGAGTTTCTATACCTCACTGAATGAGATTAACCCACCATGGTAAATAAATGCCTAACAGCTCCCAAGCTCACAATGTGTTGCTTTTTAAGCATATTATTATGTAACAAAACAAGGAATCAGAATGCATTGAAACAGCATTCTGGCTTCCAACAAATAATGTACTTGCTGGGAAGACTATGCTGGACATTTTGTGTTTAATTCAGAATTTTTTTTTTTTTAATGCAGTTGAATCCCTCCAACGCTAAGTTCACCTTTGTGAGTGTATGTTTTCCTTTGTTTAATTCCATTTCATTACTTCCTTGCTTGCTGAATTTTATTACTATGCCTATTTGCTGTTGATAAAAGCCTATTTCAATAGCACAGCCTCTAAATAGAACATTCAATTAGATCTTCATTCCAAATGTATTTGAAGAAGGCTTGATCATAAATGTCTTTTAGCTAGATGTGAATGTGGGCCATTCATTACAAGTCATTAAAATTTGTTTTAGTGAAAATATTTTAATTACTGCTGTGTTTTTACATAGCCTTTCCTACCATCAAAAGGTCTGCCTTTATAAAAGGTTACTCACATTTTCAAGTTGTCTCATTTATTATCAGCTCATAATTACCTTTTGAGATAAAGTATCTCCTAATATGGGGTCATTATGAAAGTTTCAAGATACACAAAAATCAAGAAATGTAAACTATGCACAGATGGAAACAAATGAAGCCTTCTAAGCAATGGTGATAAGCCAACCAAGTTGAAACGTGCCCTGGGAATCAGAAAGAATGTTGTCAACTGTGTTTCTTAGAAGTGAAACAATGGACCATAACACAGTGTGTCTCAAAACTTTCATTGTGACCCATGTACCTTTTCTCTTCTTGGAAATTATCTTACTATACCTACTCTGCCTCTGCTATTTTTGTTTCTTCTAGAATTTACTTCATTGAAAAACATACTACAAGCTAAAGTACAAAATAGACTCTTTTGGTTATACCTGCCTCTTTTTAGTCCTTACAGAAAATGTTACAACTTTCTTTACACTTTTTAGTGTAGTCTGTAGTCTGTGCATACAGTCTCCAAAACAGCATCATGATGTTTGTTATGATGGCAATGCTAGATCTGAAAAAATACTAGTAACAACTTTTTATAATGTATTTATTATTTAGACCTGAAATGAAATTTATGTAAAAACACTGAGAAATTTCAAAATTTGGTTGTTTCAAATTCCTAGGCTATCCCAACTATGCTTCTGGAAAATGAACAGTATTTTCAGAGAGATTTTTGTCTTTTTAAAAATTTTTAAATTAAATTATAAACATATAGATCATGTATACATTAATGCATTTATAGGGTACAATATGCTGATTTCATATAGAATTAGGAATACTTACATCACACTGGTTAATATATACCTCATCTCATTTACTTAGTTATTGTGTTAAGACATTTATATTTTATACTAATAGATCTGACATGTACCCTTGTATTATGCACCATTGGTGTGATCATACCATTTACTCTCTCTCCATCTGTCCTCACAACCTCCCTTCCCATCTCCCCTCCTCCCTCTTCATCTTGGGCCATAGTTGTGATCTATTCTTCATATGAAAGTATGAGTGATTGTAAATTGGTTACATGTTTGTTTTTTTTTCCATTCTTGAGATACTTTACTAAGAAAGATAGGTTCCAGCTCCATCAGTTTGTGTATCTTAGTATAATTTGTTTTAAAATCAGAATATTCCTTATAGATTCATTGATAAATATTTGTAAGACAAATATATTTATTATTGGATGCTTTTGTTTGTAGTAGATAAATGTTGTATATTAACACTGTATTTTTCATATGCCAATGAATACATAAAAATAGTTAATGGCATAACATTACCAATAAACTCTTACAAAGAATTTTATTTTATTTTTTTATTAAATCATAGCTGTGTACATTAATATTATCATGGGGTACAGAATGCTGTTTCTATATGCAATTTGAAATACTTTCATCCAACTGGGTAACATAGCCTTCATGTCATTTTCTTAGTTATTGTGTTAAGACATTTATATTCTACATTTAGAGAGATTCACATGTACCCTTATAGGATGAACCATAGGCGTGATCCCACCAATCACCCTCCCTCCATCCATCCTCCCTCTCCCCTCCTCTCCCTCTCACCTTTCCCCATACTCTTGGGCTATAATTGGGTTATAGCTTTCCTACGAAAGCTATAAATTAGTTTCATAGTAGGGCTGAGTACATTGGATACTTTTTCTTCCATTCTCAAGATACTTTGCTAAGAAGAATATTTTCCAGCTCTATCCGTATAAACATGAAGGAGGTAAAGTCTCCATCTTTCTTTATGGCTGCATAGTATTCCATGGTGTACATATACCACAATTTATTGATCCATTAGTGGGTCGATGGACACTTGGGCTTCTTCCATGACCTAGCGATTATGAATTGGGCTGCAATGAACATTCTGATACAAATATCTTTATTGTAGTGTGATTTTTGGTCTTCTGGATAGTAGAGGAATTATAGGATCAAATGGCAGGTCTATTTTTAGTTTTGTTAGTGTTCTCCAGATGTCTTTCCAAAAGGAACATATTAGTTTACAATCCCACCAGCAGTTCCCTTTTCTCCACAGCCATGCCAGCATCTGTGATTTTGGGATTTTGTGATATGGGCTAATCTTACTGTTATTAGATGATATCTCAAAGTAGTTTTGATTTGCATTTCTCTGATGATTAAGGATGGTAGTCATTTTTTCATATATCTGTAGGCCATACACCTATCTTCTTCAGAGAAGTTTCCATAGTGTAGTAGTTACAAAGAATTTTATATATTAAAAGAGTCAAATACCATGATAAAATACATTTTAAAATATTTTCTATTCAAATACTTTTTAAAAAAAAGACACTGTTGTTGGGCAGCACTTGAGGCTCAAAGAAAAAAAAGAGACACAGTTGTTTAATCATAGTGATTAAAGGTAGATCTACTGATGACATATTAACAATGCTTATGATATTTAAAGAGAGGAATTTTTACATGCCAGTAATCATGTGAAGCTAATCCCTTAATATCTGACAATGCCTTTAATTGCAGATAAGCTGCTATTTATACTTACACATTATATATATGCATATATATTTTATTTTATTTTTTCTGGATATTATCTTGTTTCCTCCCTGGCATTTGTTTCTACTGAAGGTCTAGGCATGGAGCACACTATTTGAGACCAAGCTTTGGTACAATCTTTTGGGCCCATATTTTGGGCTCCCTGCATGTAGCTGCCTTCCTCACCCCACTTGAGATCCAACACACTGTACTCATCTGCCCCTCTGGAGAGCCCCTCCTTATCCTGCTCATGCACTGCCCTCCATCACCACAGGCCAGACCAGGACAACGAGGCTTTCCCTGTCTGCTGCAGATGTCTGCCATGCTCAGTTTCACCTAATGGCTTTAGAGATAACTTATTCAGGAAGAGATAGAAAGAAAAAGAAAGGACTCCCTGAAATTCTTCACTTGGATTTGCTACTTATACTTGGTATTACCTTGTGAATATTATTCTATTTCCTAGGGTCCTGATCCTTAAATAGAAATAATTAAAAGAATGTCTATCTCTTAGAGTTGCTAGGGAGATCAAATGAGTTCATACGTGCCAAACCCTTAGATCAGTGGCTGGCATAGTCCCAAATGATAGAGATTTGTAATTATCGTCATTGTTACTATTTTAACATTTAAGCGACATGCCCAAGATAATGTAATGTTAGATTAGGATCTATTACGTTTGCCCCTGTAGCAGTGCTTTTCCCTCTATCTGCCATGCCATTTGAGATGCACACTTTCACAGAATGCGCACTTCATCATATTGCCTTTCTATCTCTCACTTGAGCTAATAGGGTCAATGTGACCAATCACTGGCATTAAGTGATTCAAATACGAATTACCCTGACATATGGTAAAAGGTTTTTTCTTCTTGCTGTGATATTTTCTCTGCAGCAACACTTGTCCAAATTTTGAAGCTGAGTGAAACTGAGTAATTGTTCACTTCTAAAATCTAGAATCCATGCCTCTTTTGATTCTGTTAAAACTTTTGATTCTATTGCAAAGACTCCCTTTTATCATCACCAGCTAATATTTATTAACTGGCTACTTTATTAGGATTTGGAGAGACAGTACTTGGCACTCTAGATGGTTACATTTTAGTTGGAAAAATAGCAACCATATATCGGCCAAATGCCTTCAGAGATCATTAACCTGTAGATACAAATGAAATCACATTAATGTTAACACCCACATCTCTCCTAATTATGAACCTTAACTGACTGGCTGTAAGGATTTTTGTACTTACCAGTATTTTCCTAGGAATCCCTTGAAAGACTTTTGTAGATTCTCACTTATGGGACCACTTGTCTTCCTGTCCTAAAACCCGGGAGGGAGGTTTACAGCTATTGTGCTATTTGTGCTTGTAGTCCCCATGAAAGTCTTTGAATGTATCTGCTGGTTGTTCAAAGCAGTATAACTCTAGAGCTACCAAACATGCTGTGTTGCCTTCAGGCCTCATTGAGCCAGACCTTTGCTGTGTTTAGTCCCATAGTGGGAAGAATGTCGCTTTAACACTAATTAAATGATCATGACATTCTTGTCACCTGGCACCCAGGCTGCAGAGTTAACGCCCTCTATATCACAATGCCCTGCAGGCCGTTGCTATTTATAGGCCCAGCAACCTCTGTGCCAGGCTGGAGAATAGATCTGGACTATGACAACATGGGAGTCTCAGAGATCTACCATGAAGAATCTCAAGTATGTACAGATTTAGACCTGCCCTTATACAGACAAGAGAGAGAAGTCATATGGCCACTACACGGGTGCCCATCTCCTCCCAAAGACTTGAAACTTGCTTCCAGTCATGCTGGCTTGCTTTATGGTTTTTGAAGAAGCCTCAAGAGCTTTTCATGTGCTCTTCCCTCTACCTAAAATAATAAAAGTCAGTACTTACTGTTCACTAATATAATCCTGGCATTATTCTAAGCAACTTATAGCTGTTTACATGTCTAATTCACCAAAACAATGCCATTAAGATAAATATTATTAACTCAATTTTAGAGATTAAGAAACAAAACAAAAACATAGAGTTTAAGAAATTTGCTGAAGGTCACACATTTGAAGGTGTTCAGCCAGAATCTGAGCCCAGGCAGTGAGCCGGCAGGTTTCTCCACTCTCCACTGCCTCACTAAGCAAATCTTTCCTAAAAAAGCCATTTGACCAGACTATTCACTTCATCCACAGACAATTTTTTCCTTTAAGATTCCCTCTTATTTTTTGTAATCTTTGACATCCAGCTACTCCATCCTGGGCAATTTCAACATTCACATGTATTTATCCAATGTACAGGTCATAGCATTCCTCATCCACCTAATTTTCAATGACCTTTATTCTTTATCCTTTGTCCTTCAGCCACTCACTCAAAAGTCACATCAACCTGCTTTTACTCAGAACTGCTCCATACAATTTGCATTTACCTGTGAGACTGCTTGATGTAATGTCTGCCTCCTCCCAGCCCCTGGGAGGGCATGGGCTATATATATTTTTGCTTCCTTATGTATCCCAAGTTCTCAGCATGGTGCATGATACAAAGTAAATATTCAATAAATATCACCTCCTGGTTATTTGTGTTTCTTCCCCCTCTTGCCACCGGGCTCCCTTGCCCTTGTGCACATCATATCTTATTAACATGTCCTAGGAGATCCTAGCCTACTAGTTCATTTGAAAAGGGCTAAATGTTTGTCTTGGTTCAGGTTTAGCTGAGACACTATTAAAGAGTGATATCTTTAATAGAAAGTAGTCTAAGATAAGCCCCAGATTAACATTATCAATTGATTCATCGAAGATGGCAGGAAGGGCATTTGGACCCTTAGCATCAACTTTATGTTTGTAGCCATTTTTTTCAAAAACAATTTCTTTTGATATGTATCATATCTATCGCCACATATTTTCCCCATAAATTCTTGTCTTTGGTGTGTGATTAAATAAAATGAAGACAATACAGGACATTGGCAATGGCACATGTGCTTCCATGTAGCTAGCTGTCTTCCCAGAGGCCAGATTTCTGCCTTTTCTCTATTTGTGAGTTCCTTTCCATGTAATTTGTATTTTATTTATGGACAAAGCTTTGTAAATTATAAAATGCTATTCAAAGAAAGGTTGTTGATACTGTATGAGTAGATATGTTTTTAAAGAGCAATAGGACTCAATGCTACTGCTCTGAGATAGAGAAGATTTTCCCCTTTTCTTGGGTCTGCTGGGTGTGGAAGCTCACTCTCTTGATTTGCTTTTTCCTATATCTGGCTCCTTAGGTTGGTTTAAAGAAAAAAGTAAGGCTATAATTGTTTTAAAGAAAAAAGTAAGGCTATAATTGGTTTAAAGAAAAAAGTAAGGCTATTTATCTCCCTAGAGCTCCCCCAGACTAAATCTAGTCTGATAGAGGTGATACCTGTGATCTGATCTTACTACCTCTAGGTTGATGAACCATTCAAGATAATAGTTTATTTTTTTTCCCCTGGTTATAAAGAATGCACTAATACAAACTTATATTACTGTTGTGGGACTGTAGTCCCAAAACCATCTTGTTTGGAAGTAGATTTTGTGATCACATGAAATTTACATAGCCCAATCTTACAAGTTGTCACTTAAGCTTCCGTAATGCCTTGATAACTTTCTGCCTTTAAGGTAAAGTCAGTTTACCTTTAGAATTCATATATATTCATGAATATAGAATAAAATCCTCACATGATAATACAAATCTCTACTAATAATAGAGAACCTATACTCTTCCTGCCACTCTGGGGAGCTTAAGTAAGGAAACTAAGATTCATTTTGAATTTTGTTTTCTACCATTAGGCAAATAGGCTTGTGTGTCTTTTCCCACAAGAAATATCTCTGCTTTGTTACTTCCATCCGTTACCCTGCCTTCCTCTTGCTACCACAGATATGCAAATCTATTTATGTTTCAGTTTGAAGTTGGTGCATTCATATGTACCCTAGACCCAACCATAATTTGCCTTCTGAAGGACATTGCTCCAGCAGTTTTCATCCCTGAGTCTAATTTAATTTTCTTATTTTTACTGGCTATTTTCCATCATTTTACAAACATGTCATTATTCCTCCCATTTAAATTTTCTTCTTCTTCTGTCACCTACCACTTATTTTGCAACAAAAGTTTCATGAAATAATTATTTGTACTCGTCTTCAACTCTTCTCATCTTATTTGCTCTTAAATCCACAGGCTTCTCCTAGCCTCCAACTCCACCAAAACTGTCTTGTCAAGGAAACTAAACCTTCATTTTGTTAAATCCAGTGGTCAGTTCTCCATTATCATCTTAATGGCCTATCAGCATTTCCCACAGGTGATCATTCCCTTCTCCTTGATAAGCTTTTTAGATTATTGTTATTATTTCGTTGTTGTTGTTCAAAGATAACCCATGGTCCTGGTTTTCCTCCTCCTCTCTCTGGTTTTGATTCTGTCTCCTTTCCTGATTGCTCTTCTCTTACCACCTTTAGTGTTGCAATACCCCAAGCCTCAGTCCTCTCTTCTCTTCTCTGTTACTGCCATTCCCTTGCTGATCTCTTTTATCTTGTGGCTTTAAATATCATGTATATGCTGTTCCCAAATCTCTGTTTCTAACCCAGAGCTCTTTCCCAACTCCAAGATCACATGTGTATCTGCCTATTGTGTATTTCCACTTGAAGGGCCAATAAATTCTCCAGTTTCAAACTGAACTGTAATATTTTGGCCCAAATTGGCCTCACCTACATTCTTACCCATCTTGGTTAATGGCAATTTCATCCTTTCCATTGCACTAAGTCACGGGACTTAGGGACATCCTTGGCTCCTTCTTTCTCTCATCTCCGTATCTAATCTTTCAGGAAATTGTTTGCTGTACCTTCAGTTGTATTTAGATCTAACCCTGAATCTCTGTTGCCGTATGCTAGTCTGAGCCATCCTCTCACATAGATTACTGCATAACATCCTTACGTACTGCTCTTATGCTAGCCACCCTTGCTTCTCTACTACCACAGAGTATTTCCAACACAACACCCAAAATGTTCCTTCTAAAATTGTTAGGTCATATCATTGCTCAAAACTCTCCAGCGGTTTCTTGTTCGTCTCAGTAAAGGACCAAAACCCTTTCAGTGACTGTTAACACCTTGCGTTATCCGGCTTCCTGGTACCACTCAGGCTCCAACTCTTGCTATTTCCTCCTCACTCACTCTGCTCCTATAACACTGTCTTCCTAGCAGTGCTAGGAAGTGCTAACAGTTAGCAGTGCTAACACAGCAGCTATACACAGACCATTCCTTCTTCTAGGAATGTTCTCTCCCCAGATTTTCATCTAGCTAGCTGCTTTATTTTCTTCAAGTCTTAGTTTAAAGGATACGTCGCAATTATGTCTACTCTGACCCCTTTATTTTGCAGGACCCTCTCCTGATCTCTAGACTCCTTATTCCTTTTCCCTACTCTATTATTATTGTTGTTGTCATTATTATTATTTCTATGACTGTTATTACTTTCCATCCTTATTACTTTCTGACACACCATACTGGATACTTTTCACTAGACCCTTCAAAGCCATTCTCCACCCTGTTCTGTGCCCTGAGATGATGAAATGCATAAACAGCATCCACAGGCTCCCCAGTCCTTTAGGTTCCAAGAATAGACAATGGGAGGCAGCAGCACTGAATTAGAGGGCAGAAGAGCAATGAGCTTGGGTAGTTACGTCCCAGCTCCCTCCTTGCTGTGTCTCTACCAATTGGCTACATTGTGTTACTAAAAATCATAGCTCCTGTCAGACAGCTTTTCCTGGATTCTGATAACTATGCTCTTTGCTCATTTTATCCAGCCTACTAGTGTAATGGCTTCCTGAAATTGCTAGCCCTGGGATTCTGCACAAGCCCTTGTTGATTTCTCTGAATCTTACCCTGACTTTTTAAGAGCAGAATTTTTATTAAACTTTTTATTAAGTATGTCATCTATTTCCTACTGAGATTCTAACTGAAATGCATACCAAATACTCCACTTCTCATGTTGTTTATTATCTGTATTCCACAACAGGTCTCTTTGTCAGTTTTCTATACTTATGTGTCCCCAAAACTAGAACAGTGCCTGGTACATAGTATATACTCAGTACCTTTTTGTTGTTATTGTAAACACATGAATTAAGGATTCTCATCTTGCCTTTTATCCCTCCCCTAACAATGTGGTTCTCAGTACTCTAACTTACCCAATTTGGGACATTCTCCCAAATTTAAGATCATAGATCTCAGCTTTGGAAGGAATTTTTGTGGCCATTGATTCTCCTATTGAACATTCTTGAAAAGTAGCTGGCCACATATCCAGTGATAGCCCACTATTACCTGTTACAGAATATTTTCACTTTCAGATTGTCATGATCCGTCGGGGTCCTATGGCCCTGGTCTCAGTTAGCGCAGGAAGGAACCAGGCGAGAGGCGGATTAGAAGTACAAGCTTGTGAAGGCTGGCTAGCCCTTATTTTCCGGGTAGCCCTGAGCAACCTCCACAGCAGCCTTTTATTGAAACTGAATGATACAGGTGAGGGGGGTCATTAACAATGACCACGTGCTGAGGACATGGGCTCTTTCTCCATAAGGAGCTCCTGTGGCCAAGTCACCCGAGAGTCCACTACTCACCTGTAAATCATCTTGCTTAGAGGTCGTCTATCTCTTGGCATCCTCTACATTTCCCCCCTCTAGTGTATCAAAGACATTTCTGGATGGAGAAAGTCTGCTGTTGGTTGTTTCTGCTGTCTTTCTCACTGAGGAGCTTTTCTTCCTGTGTGTAAAAGAAATAAAAGGGCACATAAGCATAACAAAAATACACCATCAGAGCTAATTCAGACATAAAGGAAACTCATTTTAGCCAAACTAGGCATGGGGGAAATCTTGTCCCCTTTGTGCTAATCACCACTCAACTATGTGCTATGGGCTGACCCATAGGGCTCATGAAGCTTCCATGGGGAGCATTCAGCATCACCCAAAGCCAAGTTAGATGGGGAAAGGGCTGCACCGAACTCAAACCCTTTCCAAAGAGCAGTATAACTCTAAGTAAAGATTAGGTGCCCAACTGAAATAGAAACAAACCCAACAAGTGAAATTCTCTTACCTTGCCAATACTAGAATAACCTTTACCTTAAAGCCTGTTTGAGATCTTTGTTGTCCTAATTTTTCAAGGCTTAGATGATGTGTCCTAAGCTTGCCTGGGGCTTAATATGCAGCCCCAAATAATGAAATCCTATATCAATCCTCCCACTCTGCATAGAAGCTCCCGCTGCCTCTTCAGGGAAAGGGGGCGCCCGAGAGCTCCTAACTGCTTCCTGCTGAGGCTGGGCAGCTACCTGGGAGAGGCAACACGATTTCCCGCAGAGGAGATTGATCCAGGATTTCTCCACTATGAAATCGCCTAAGCTAAGGTCCTGTAGAAGAAAGGTTAGTGAAAACAAACTTGTTTAAGGTGCTGGTAAAGTTTCCTGCTCTTGTTGAGGCTTAATCCAGCGGGCTGGTAGCCACTGCTTTTCTTGGTGTTCTATAATAATATGGGCAAAGCCTCGACCCCAATAAAGCACATAGCCAGGCTTCCACTCTGTCATATCAGGCTTTTTATAAAAGATAGGTTGTTGTGCTGGAGAGGATGGTACATGAATGAGAGATGTCCAATGACGTTCTGTAGCTGTCTTTTCATCATTACTGAGATTGAGAAAATTAAGAGTGAAAAGAGCTTTAGTGAGCAGAAACCTAGGACTTTTGTTTAAGGGGAGGATATCTTCTTCCCCTCTCTGTTTATCTAACATATCTTTCAGTGTTTTGTGATGACTCTCAATAATGGCTTGTCCTTGAGAATTGTAAGGAATACCGTGAGATAATTGAATATTCCAAAAAAAAAAAGGAAAGTATTTATTTATGAGTACAATAAGGTGCATTATAAAAGATAGCAGCAACTGGAATTGGAGAGTCTTTAATAATATAAGGAAGAATCCCTAAAGCTTTAAAAACTAAAATCTTTTGTCATTAGGATATTCATTAGTAATTAAACCTATATAGGATGCAAAAGTGATTTGCCACGATATTGACAATTGAAAATTGAGTTGGACTTGCTTTTCTCAGAAAGGAACAGTGAAAGAATAAAGATCATAACCTGTAAGTTGGCGGATTCTATTTCTACCCTTAGCAACCAATTCACAAATTTTATCTAAATATTGTTGTAGTTTTTGTGTAGTTCTGTTAGAAAGGAACAACCATTCTAATAGAGTATCCACTTGATAAATAACCCCGGTTGGGGAATGACTAGTGGCTATTACTATTAGCTGAATTGGAAACCTGACATCAACTCTACCTAGTTGTTTTGATGCATACTCCTTTTCAATTTATTGTAATTCTTCCTTGGCCTCTGGAGTGAGTGAACGAGGGCTGTTTAAGTCCGAAGGTCCTTCTAAAATTTTAGGTAAAGAAACAATCCTTTAAGTCAGTAACATACAAATGCCAATTGGAAGGAATCATAGAGGGTAAAGGGAGACCTAATTGGAGTGGTCCCATAGGTATTATAGTTTCATTAACTTTACGAAGGTCAGTGAGCATTCTCCATTTGCCTGATTTCTTTTTTATTGCAAAAATTGGAGAGATCCAAGAACTGCTAGATGGTTCTGTATGCCCTCGTTTCAATTGCTCCTGAACTATTATATTTAAAGCATCCAGTTGCTCCCTAGTTAACGGCCATTGCACAACCCACACTGGATAATTACTCTTCCAGGATAACCTGAGAGCATATTTTGGGGCAGTGGCCTCTATGCTAAATTTCACATTTGTAAAGAATTAGCATGAGGGGATGGTATAGTTATCATAGCATTCTGTTGCTGGAGCAAATCACGACCCCATAAGTTAATAGCAGTGTCAACTATGTATGGTCGGATTTGAGCATCCTGCTTGTCTGGTCCCAAGCAGACCAGAAGATTGAATCTAGAGTTCCAATACCAACAAAGGTAATATCAACAACTTGTTTTGGCCATTCTCTGGGCCACTGATTTAGAGTCATTACCTAAACTTTGGCACCTGTGTCTAATAAGCCAGTAAAGTTTTTATCCTTCAGAGTAAGAGTCAGCTGAGGTCTACTCTTATGAACAGATGTTTGCCAGAAAGCCTGGCTTGTATTGCCAGGCTCATCAGTATATTTTTCTCCTGTACCTTGTAACTCAATGCCTGGCAAAAGTAGCAATTGAGCAATTTTTTGTCTAGCCAAAATTTGAGTTGATTGATTTACGATATCATGATCAGTATTTCCTCTAAGTAATTACCATCAATAACACCTGTGTGAATGAACGTTCCCTGAGATACTAACTCATTTTTCCCAAGCAACAATCCAACAGTACCTGGGGGCAAAGGACCATGCACTCCTGTTTTCAATTCTTTTGCTCCCATGCTGGGAAGTAAAAGAATATTATCCTGACCCACTAAATCCAAAGCAATACTGTCTGGAGTGGTATGTAATAGAGACTGAACAGAACAAAGTTGCTGGTGAATGAGAATGTTCTTTGGCCCAAATTCTTTACCTGCGGGCCCTAGGTGGGGCCTGCCTACTCATTGGCCAGCGACAAAGCTGTTCCTTTTTTATCAAACTGAGAGCCGCACTCACTAGTCCAGTGAGGTCCTTTCTTACATCTGGGACATAACCCAGGGGGTTTCCAGCTGTTACATGTCTTTTGGTCACTGTTTTTTTTTTTACCATAGATCTTTCCAACACCCTTTTTTCTTATGTTTTTGTCAGATTTCTCTTGATAAAAATTCCACAAAAAGTATAATGTACAGAGTTGGGTATATAATTTCAGATGTGCCCTTATCTATGCAAAAAAATAACAGAATAAGCATCTCCCTTGATCAGATTATTATACTTCTGTTAGTGTAAACTAAGCCCTATTAGTTGAATGTTATTGTTAGTATTGTTGAACCTCAATTATGAGCCAAGCAAGAAGTAAGACTCTTTGGCCTCTGAAGAATTATACAGCATAATTCTTTTACTCAAGTGGTTTGCTGCCTACTTGGTGCTAGACAAACAAGCCAATGAAGGTAAAGATCATCCTAGCTGATATAAGTATGCATGTTAGCCTTGTTCACAGCCACATAATATTATTGATACACAGAAGCAGTATTTGTGATGGTGAAAAAGATGTATTGATTTAACTCAGGTTTTAGTTCCAGTTTATTCAGTGTTATCAGTTAGTTTTTCAAAAATGTGATGAGCAAAACCATACTTTAAATGTTTCAATATGTACTTCTCTGGTGATAAATAAAGTTACACACCTCCCTTCTCAATCTCATGGAATCTGGGGACATGAGAGCAGTCCTCCCTTTGCCACCTTACAGCTCTCTACCACTCCATTTTTTATCCTCCTTCACTGCTTTTCTTCCTCCTGCTCCATTAGTACAGACGCAGCTCAGTTAGCACAGTGGCTAATAGATGGTCAGCTAGGACCCCAAAGCCAATTTTTCCTTCTGTAGATGTCCCCATTATGTTCAACCAATTCCTCAAATCAATTTCTTGTTGGAATTAGGAGAGGGTCCCACAAGGAGATGAGGAGAAAAACAATTTTCCTGCAGTTGCCACTCCTCAAAGGTACTCATAGTTGTGGTGACTGTGTAGTAGGGTGAGCATTGAGGATGCTTAGAAGGGTTCCACAGTATGCATCTCTCAGCAAGCCTGTGTGGGAATAGTCTCTGTAGCTTACAGCTGCCTGTACTTAGACTGTGGTGTATCCGCTTTCTCCTGCTCTTCTGGGACTCTTAGTTACCAATTTTGTCCCTCTGCTCCTGATATCTGCCCATATGATGGCAAACACATATTTAGTGACAATGTCAGAAAGGCTTATACACATATGGAGCTTAAGGGCCAGTTTAAAAACTTATATATTATTTATATAACCATACTTGTCAAGTGTGCTTTTCATTGAAATTCATCTTATGTATTTCCAATACCATATGAGAAAGTATTTTATACAAATCTAGCATCTGAATATCTTTTCTCCTTCACATATCACCTTGAATATGTTATCAAGCTATTATCAATGGTCTGGGTACTTGTATAGTCTGATTAGTGTCACATGTATAATGAAAATGGGGGAAGGCAGAAAAAATAAGAATGAATAGCTTTCTTCTATTTGTATCTCTGTGTACAAAGGTTGAGGTTTACTTAAGAGGACCTAGCCTAGACTTCATAACCATCGCTATTTAACTTTATGTTATCTGTCAGCTGCTAATAGGTTAGGGGAAGATTTAGAAATGTCCTATCCCCTTTAAAACAAAATTTAAAAAATTAAAAATTTAGTCCCTTAGTCACACTTTTCAAGTATCCAAGAGCACTTGTTGTTAGTACCAAATTGAGGAGTGAAGATATAAAACATTTTCATCATTCCAGAAAATTCTATGGAGTAACACTGATCATGGAGATCTGAAACCTAGGGATGGTGCTGGTTCTCTGGGTCAAGGCAATCTTTAAAGGTCCCATCAAAAACAATAGTTGGAGATATAAAATTGGGCAGGGTTATTCTATGTGAGAAAGGCTTAGTGGTTTGCCAAAGGTCCACATAGCAGTGTCTAAGGACAATGACCGCAGGCAATAGATATCCAGAAGGCAAAATCTGACAAGTCTGGCAAGAGAGAGGCTTTAGAGGCTGGGCCTCCAGTCCGTAGATTCTGGCTAGATCAGAGGAGGCCTAGTTCTGATCCTAGATGGGGTTAGAAATATGTAAGATGCTCCGTCAAGAATTTAGTTTGGGATACAGGAAGGCTAGGTCCTTAATTTGGAGTGAATTTGGATGGAGATTGAAGTTTACTTAAGAGGACCTAGCCTAGATACCAGAAAGCAGAATTAGATTATAATCTCTGAATAAGGCAATTATGCTCCTCCTAATTAAGAATGTGGTCAAAAGAACAACCTTCAGATAGGGTTGTGGCCTTTCTGTAAGATGGTCTTACATCTGACACCAATAGTTCATTTTAGTTAGCAGAGTAGCTACATACATATTTATTACATACATAATAAAAGGAAAAAGATGAATGCCACAAAGCTTTATAATTCTACCTTTGTACCCAACCTGGGTCACAGAAATATACAGTTTACTCTAATTTCTTACTGAAGACCCACCCCTTTGAGATTCAAGTTTTCTTTCCAAGTAGCATGATTAGAAACTTTCTAAAAAGATCCTACTTATTGTTGGGTCTCCTGGTCTTATTTTCATGTTTTACTTCTGAACATTTTTTTTAAAAGCTAAATCTATGTTATTTCTCCAAAAATGTTGAACATCTGGTATGACAATGGTAATCATTCTTTTACATTCATTATGATTTTAATTTTGATTCTCAGCTATCATATTTGAAATACCATATTTGCTTTAAGTTACCTAATCAAAATGTTATAGGCATCTTGTAAAGAACAATGAGTTCATTTTATAAGGGAAACAAAATAAAAACCCATATGCTTAGTGTTGAGAGAGTAGTTACAATAATGCACTATTTAGGGACTTGTAATTTAGCCATCACGATTTCATAGCCAATTATTCCCCATTCCTCAGGGATTACGAATATGGTTTCCATGGTAATTCTGGATTCTGAAAATGTTCATCTTTGCCCTAAATGGATAGTAAATAGTTTGAATAGAAAACGACCTGTTAGCTAGGATTATACTTTAGTGTTATAGGCGAGAGAAATACACTACCTGTTTAAAAATAGACTAGTTTCAGGGCACCATAATACATTGGAAGTCTGTAAAATCACAACCCCTTGATTGCTGGTGTTAACAAAAGCTTGTTCTTTAATTACCTATATTGCATTCGGCTTCTGTTTCCTTCCAAAACCCAATTATGGTTAATAGCAGCTGTAAGCTGTACTCTTGTTTATGGCAGTTCATCCTAAACTGCTCTGTTTGATCATCATTTGTCTCCATGATTTAACAAATCAGGTTCAGATTCTCATTGGACACCTCTAGTTTAACAGTCTTCACCTTGTCCACATGTATAAATGAAATTCGTATTTAATGTGGATGTCTCTTTTTTTATTTTTCCTAACAAGACGCTTTTCTCTAAAGTATGGAAATCATGCTATTTTTCTAGGTTCTTACTAACAGCTTTTTCAATGCGGTAATTCCAATACCTCACACCAAGGGGATATTTGAAATTTGTAGAAAAGGGATGGAGAACTTTTATTTATCCCTTCCTCCTACAAATCCATTTTCTCCCAGTGTGGTGTTCATTGCCTAATCATTCTCTGCTGCTCTGATTCATATGTTCTCCTGCAGAGAGTAGCAGCCTGCCTTCTAGAGTTGAATCCAGAATAATTCAGCAGTCTAATTTCTGATTTAATTTTGCTGCTCTCCAACTGTGGTGTAAACTCAGCTCTGAGAATTGAATGCAATTTGTGGCACTTTGCCTCAGCTGAAAATACGTATGCCTTTATTCCTCATTCTCACCAGAGTCACTGTTTCCATGATAACTAATGGGCTTCAAGTGGAAAAAGGAGAAAGAGACACGTGCAAGATAAACAGGAAAAGACAGGAATTCAAACAGTAGGAAACGCTCCTATTGCTTTATTGAAAATTAACTTCGGCATACTGAATGTAGGTGGTAAGTGCTGTTTGTAGAGCTAGGAAAGGACCAGTAGTTTTTCATTTCCATCTACCCCTCTAACACTCCATCCTCACCCTCTTATGTCTTAAATGGTCAAGAAAGCATGTGGACACTAACGCAGTGGGGTGGCTCGCCTGTCTGTACTGTTATTTATTATTATTCAGACATAGTCATTTCTTTCTGAAGAAATGTCATTATCCTGGTTCTGGTCTATGCCTTCCTCTCTTTGGCCAAGCAGCCTGTGAGAATCTTTCTGTTTAGTATGCACTGGTTTCAGCAACATTGATATCTTGGGCTCATAAATGTGTGTGGTCTTTTAGCAGGCTTCACCCCAGACCTGCTAAAATATTTGGGAAGCACAGATAGAGAACATTAAAATTAGCAAGATCCTCGCTAACTCATAGATCACTGAATAGATACTACATATAAAAGGCCTTAGTACAATTTGTTTAGAGAGATGGTAATGTATACCTAATAGGTAAAACCTGTAGAGATACCTTATTTTTTATAGGGTACAGCCATTTCACACTTTTTAATACCTTCTTGCAAAAGAAGGCTCTCGAGGAATAGAGCACGCTCATTCAGAGTTCTTGGGCTTCTGTATCTTTGCTCTATGGATTCACATTTCTTCAAGTGGTTCCAAGGAGACGCATATTTATCTTCTTTTATCCATGCCACACACCATTTTGACCGTTTGTATTCTGGGCATATGGTTTCTCCTAAATCTCTTCAGTCTTCGATCTCACATCACTTCTTTTCCTTGACAGTGTACTAAGCAACCTTATAGGATGATGCAAGACAGGACATTCCTATTGAGACTAATCCGAGTTTTGATAAACTTCAGTCTTTTTTAATAGAAATTTCTTCTCTTGAAAATGATTCACACTGCTAGGTCTAGCTTCAGGCTAGATATATGTAAATTATCCCCTTGCTTTTATGAGTTACATGTTGCCATTGATGAGAAACTTGTAATACTAGAATCTTTCTTCCTTTTTAAGAATCAATTTCAATATTGAATATAAAATCGAAAGTCATATATTTTCTCGTGTGGCTTTGACATTTTCTAATTTAGGCTGATGTAAACAAAGACAGATGTTCATAAGCATAATGGGTGTTTCTTAAATTCCTATCAAAGAGAAATAATTATTGATCTCATAATATAGTAAGAGTGGCTATTAGCTGTTACCTTACATAGCATGAGTGATAAAATTCCCTGTTACTCTTTACCTGCTTGGAGTAAAACACCACCTTAATGACCTTTTGACACTAATTTTGTTTTAAATGGAGAAAACTTTCCAAGGGTGTGACATTAGTATGTCAAGGAGGCCACTAGGATTCTGGAAAATCAATACCTGATTCTTTTTCTAAAGCAGACATCTTTATTCCATTAGAAATAAATTTTCCTATGGTTCTCAGTACCTTTTGGTCTACATGTAAAATATGGTATTAAATATTAAAGCCGGCTCGGCGCCTGTGGCTCAAGTGGCTAAGGCGCCAGCCACATACATCTAAGGTGGTGGGTTCAAATCCCCAGCCCAGGCCCTCCAAACAACAATGATGGCTGCAACCAAAAAATGGCCGGGCGTTGTGGCAGGTGCCTGTGGTCCCAGCTACTTGGGAGGCTGAGGCAGGAGACTCGCTTGAGCCCAGGAGTTGGAGGTTGCTGTGAGCTGTGATGCCATGGCACTCTACCCAGGGGGACAGCTTGAGGCTCTGTCTCAAAAAAAATAAATAAATAAATAAATATTCAAGCCAGTGTCCACTGGTTAATTTATACATTCGATCATTTGATTCTTCTTTCTCCCTTGCCTTTCTTCCTTCCTGCCTTCTTCCCCTGTCTCTTTTTTCCTCCTTTCAATATGTTACTATCCATCTTATTATATGATGCTCTATCTGGTACCAGAAAGAAAATTCCATCTTTAATTCTAGAGATCTTTTAAACTGAGGCAATATAATTATGTTACTCAGGATAATTCAAACATTGGTTAACTTCAGACATTTTATACAGCTGAAAATAAGCTATGTGTGTCCCCACACATTTCTAAAGCTTAGAAACCAAGTTAAAATTATGTTGTGAAATTTAAAAAAAATGGGAGACAATATTAAGAGAGTAAAAAGGAAACCCACAGAATGGAGGGAAAATATTTGAAAATCGTATGTCTTGTAAGGAATTCGTGTCCGCAACAACTATACTAAAACAAATGACCCAATTTAAAAATGGGCAAAGGACTGGAACAGATATTTCTGTAAAGGAGATAAAGGAGATACACAAAGGACTAAGAACAAATGAAAATATGCTCGATATCACTAATTATTAGGAAATGCAAATAAATCAAACATGCAGTGAGATACCACCTCATACCCCTTAGAATGAGCGAGTATCCAAAAACCATAGAGGATGGCAAGTGTTGGTGAGGAATGAGGAGGAATTGGAATCCTACTGCATTGTTAGTGTATAAATGGTACAGTTTTTTTTTCAAATAATAAAAATAGAAATATATCATATAATACAGCAATTTCACTGCTGGGTGTATACTCAAAAGTACTGAAAACATGGTCTTGAAGAGACAGTTGTACAACCCTTGCTCATAGTGGCCTCATTCTCAGTAGCTAAAATGTGGAAGCTACCAAACACCCATTGTTGGGCGAATGATAAGCAAAATGTCGTATAACATACAACAGAATAGTTGAGTATTTTTTAGCCTTAAAGAGGAAGGAAATTCTGACATATGCTATGACATCGATGAACCTTGAGGACATTATGCTAAGTAAGCCCGTCATAAAAGATAAATACTGTATGAGGTATTTAGAAAAGTAAAAGTCATAGAGGCAAAAAATAGAATGGTGGTTGCCAGGGGCTAGGGCAGAAGGGATGGGAGTTACTGCTTAATGGGCATGAACTTGGAGTTTTACAAGAGGAAAAGAGTTCTGGAGATGGATGGTGATGATGCTTGAAACACATTATAAGTGTATTTAATACTACTAAACTGTACATTTAAAAATGGTTAGGATGGTAAGGTTTATGTATATTCTACCACAGTAAAAATAATTTGAAAAATTGAGGGGAGAGGTATTTTTTATTTTGCTTTGGTAGTTACTTTTTCATGGTCCTTTTTTCAGTTCTTAATAATTCAGCAGGCAACATTTATTGAGAACCTGCTAAGGGCCAAGCAGTGGAGAGACAGAGGTGCATGGGTAGGAATTACACACCTGACCTTGAGGGGAGATGATGTGATAAGAGAACCTCAACACAGAGTGTCCTTATTTGTGTGTGTATGTGTTATCTCATTGACTATAAATAAATCCTCATTATTTTATATTTATCGTGAATATAAGATAATTCATTGTGATCATACCATTGTCCTTTAAAGTAAGGGAGTGTAAGGTTTTTTGAGGTATTGAGAACTTTTCTGTTTCAACATGGTCAAAGCCACTGTATGAAACATATGGGAACATTTTGATGGCACTAGGCAGAGATTCACACTCCCCCTGCACTGTAATCTAGTAGGGCTGAAAAAAAATAACAGCAGAAACCCTCCATCTAGTTTTATTGTTATGACTTACATTAGCTGTTTACCAGACTGGATGGCTGCCTAGGGCACCCAAGAGATAAACTATTTAATCTGTGGTGAGGCTTAATCCTGAAACCTAGTATTTTACAGAGGATAACAGTACCTAAGTAGTTTTTATACATTGGGTTTGTCTGCTTACAACATATAAATCAGTTATTAAATTTTTCTATTCCTTACCACATGGAGAAAAGATTTTGTTATAAATTATTAAATTTTTTGAATTAGCTTTCAAATTTTTTAAAAATATCAGACGAATTTGTCTGTAAGAAAAATATTGGATAATATAGTTTAAATTTTTCTCTTCTAATATTTTCCATAAGAAAATTAACTCCTAAGTTGCTTTCCTGTCTTTCAAACTACATGTTAATATATTAAAACCTACCACACAGCAGGGTTACTTAATTTTAAAAGATTAGCATTTAAGAAAAGTAAAAAAATAAAACAAAACAATACACTAAGAGGATTAAAGAATAATCTTATACTTTAGAGCTTATATGCTTTTAGTATTTTCATTCATTTCTTATTGCCTTTCATTAATCTTAGCCTCTAAATTTACTTACTGGAGATATATATATATATATTTTTTAAAATAATTATTAAGACGTTTCCTCACCTCTTTTCCCCTGAACTTATTTTATTCATGTATTCAAACTTATTTGCTAAAAATATTGCACTCTTTACTGCTTAGGGAAGTTCCTTTTACCTACTTTGGCGGTCTTATTTTAAAGTAATAAGAACACATTATTTCTGAGGGTAAGATAATTTAAGTGATTAGCACAATACCTGAGTTACTAAACACTTTCACTACAAAATTCAGCAATTTCCAAACACTTCCAGTTTTGTTTTTCCAGAAGGATTCATTAAATATTCTGCTGTAGTTCTTGTAAAGTTTGATTTTTGTGTTAGTAGTTTATATGAAATCTACCTCTCTAATCTATTTCATCTTGCTTCATGAGACGTTCATCTTTTCTTTTTCATTTGTTATTTTTTTAATTGTTACGTTTAAGGTCATCAATAACATGATGCTTTGATAGGTAGATTCATAATGAATTACTATTATAGGTAAGCAATTTTACAAATCCATTGCTTTTTTAAATTTTTTTTTCTTAAATCTTAACTGTATACATTTATGGAGTATAATGTGATGATTTGATATACAATATGGAATGCTTAAATCAAACTGATGAATATCACTATCACCTCACTTACCTAATTTTTGTGGTAAGACCTTTACAGTTTACTCTTTGTTGTTTAGAAATACACCCTTGCATTGTGCACATTAGTCGAGATCCCATCAAATGACTTCCCTCCTTCCACCAAACACCCTTCCCAGAGAAATCAGAAATTTGAAGAGCTTATAGGATGATGCAAGAGCTTCTTTTCCATTTTTGGATAAGGAATTCTCCACTTGTACCCTGAGAAAAGAAATGTCTCTATCTCTGAAGACACAGGGACACAGAGAGGAATCTGGATAAGGTTTACTAAATATCCCTCCCCAGATTTATTGGCCTTCTTGGTCCAGTCATATTTCTGTGTGACTGTCTACTCTCATCAAAGCAAAGGCACAGATTTCCATCTTTCTTTGGACCTTCATTTCTGAAGGCTCTCACGACATATAAAACTTAAACTAAATAAATTTGTGTGCTTTTCTATTGTTAATCTGGCCTTTGTTATAGGAGTCTTAGCCATGAACCTGGTGATAGGTGAGAATAAAAGATCTTTTCTCCCCTACACCTCTAATAAACCTAGAGTCATTTTTTTTCCATTAAGACAGCCAATGGACATTATTGAACCAGGATATGGCAAAGTGTCATGTTTGGGCATAGAAATAAGAAAAGATGTGAATTAACATTTAAAGCTTACCATGAACACAGCAGTGTCCTAGGCACTGCCACACTGGAGATCTCATCAGTCAGAGAGAGGGGGGATATTTATAAATACCTCCCAAAACTTTTCTCTCAGTTTCTGAGTAGTATACTTAGTTTACCACTTAACAATTTCACTTAACGTGTTATTCTTGCCAGGACTTACACTTGATTCCCCTTAACCCCACATATAATCCATTATCAAATTCTGTTTTTGCCTCCAGTATCTGTATTGTATCTGAAATTATTTTTTCCTTTTTATCCATCCTAGTTTAAAACATTTATTGAAATATAATTTAAATACCATAAAGTTCATATTCTTAAAGTGTACAGATTATCTTTGGCTTACAATGGGGCTGTGTCCTGCAAACCCATCATAAGTCAGGCTGCCTGAGCATAACTCCATAGAGTGAGGGGCAGAGTGAATGTGTATCACTTTCACACCATCCTAAAGTCAAAACCATCATAAATTAGGGACTGTCTGTATCATTATAGCAATAATAGGATATTCATCGAGTTGTGTAATCATCATCATAATTTTAGAATATTTTCATCATCCCCTGAAGAAACCTTATCGTCATTCCTCATAGCACACCCTGCCAAACTCTTCAACAAAGTGGTTACACTATTTTGCAATCTGGATAACCATGGATGTGGTTCCAACTTTTCCATAATCTTTGTTGTTACCTGTTATATTCTGCCTTGTTGATTATTGCCGTAGTACTAGGTGTGAAGTAGTATCTATTGTGTTTTTTATTTACAGCCCTCTGATGATGAATGGTGTTGAGTATGTATTAATGTTCTATTGGCTATGTATAGATCTTCTCTGGAGAGAGAGCTATTCAAATCATTTGCTCATTTTTATTTGGATCATTTGTCTTTTTTATTTGTTGATTTGTGAGAGTTCTCTACATATTCCATATTCAAGTCCATTATCACACATAAGATTTGCAGATATTTTCTCCCAGGCTGTCATTACATTTCATTGATGGTATCCTTTGAAGCCAAAGCTTTTAATTTTGTTGAAGTATAGTGTATCTATTTTTTGTCTTTTGTTGCTGTGCTTTTGGTGTTATGTCTAAGAAACCATTGCCTAACCGAAGGTTATGAACACTTACTCTGTATTTCCTTCTAGAAATTTTGTAGCTTTAGTTCTTTCATTTAGGTCTATTGTCCATTTTAAATTACTTTTTGTGTATGACATAGGGGTCCAAATTCATTCTTTTCAGTGTGCAAACACTGACCTTTTGTTAACCTTATTTTGAATCATTTCTAATTTTCTGATATTTTAAATGAAATCATTTTCTTAATGTCAATTTTGGATTTCTTCTTTCTGCTTCCTGTTTACAAAGCACATTGTTTCCTGTTTGGACTGTTGTAAAAGTCACGTTGCCAAAGTCTATCCTTTCAATATTGCCAGCCCAAAGGAACCAGAGTGGTCCATTAAATATTTAAATTCATTCATAATACTACTGAGAATTAAGCTCTGCTGTGGCCTCTTATTTTATTTGTAACTAATATTAACTAATGGTCTATGAGGCTAAATGTTATGTAGGCCTTGCTTATTTTTCCAATGTTGTCATTAATCCCTTCCTGAAATCACTATTTTCCAGTTGCAACCATCTTTTACTCCTAATTCAATATGTCTTATTACCTATTTGTTTAAACCTTTTCTGCCAGCCCTTTCTCTTTCAAAGCTTAGTTTCTAATGCCTTTCTTCAAATTGAATTTTTTAGAGACTATCTCACTTCATTTAATTGTTTAAGAGATTAATTGAGGCCTAATCAGTCCTGCAGGTTTGATCTTCGCGAATTCCCTCAGAGATTCTTTGCCAGAAAAAATATTTATTTCTCCCTCATCTAAGAAACTGAGTTTTTTAGGATACAGAATTCTAAGCTGAACATTTATTCTGTTTTAGGAGGCTGAAGATGGATCCCCCTTCCCTTCTGGCTTGTTTGTTTTCAATGGAAAAGTCTATAGTTAGTCTAATGGGTTCTCCTTTGTAAGCTACCTCCTGCTTTTACCTTACCACTGGAAGGAACGCCTCTTTCTTGCTTACTTTGGCCAGCCTAATGATTATGTGTTGTGGTGATTGCTTCCTTACGATCAATCTCCCAGGAGTCCTGTGTGCTTCTTGTACCTGGATTACCAGATTTCTAGCAAGGCCTGGGAAATTTTTCTCAATAAAATTCTTAAGTAAATTATCCAACCCTTGTGAATTTTCTTCTTCTCCCTCAGGAATGTCTATGAGTCTTAAACTTGGAATCTTTACATTAGCCCCACATTTTCTCGTAGATTTTGTCCTCTTGTTTCTCTGTTCTTCCTCTTCAACTGACTTGTTTAGCACAAAAGTAGTATCTTCATGTTCTGAGATTCTTTCTTCTGTCTTACTGTTTGTAAGGTTTTCCACTGTGTTTTGCAATTTCTGAATGAATTTTTCATTTCCAGAAGTTATGTTTGGTTTTTCTTTAATACTTAGATTTCTTTAGTCCCTTTCTGCATTGTCTTTGTGGCTTTGTGTTGAATTTTCATTTTCTCTTGTACACATAGTTCCATGAGCTCACAGACAACCCAGGTCCAAAATTCTTCATCTGTCATATTAATCTTTTTGTTTAGATTGGTATCCATTGATAAAGAGTTACTGTTTTCTCTATGGGGTGATGTTTTCCTTTGATTTTTCATATTTCCTAAATTTTTATGCTGATTCTACCTCATCTAGCCTCTCTATCAAAAGTCAAGGGTGTTGGGGTTGGCTTATGGGCTTGCCTCTGGGACCCCAAAGATTGGTCCCTAACTGCGTCAGGGAGAAGAGTACTCGTCCTGAGTTGCCTCTGGGGGCTCTAGCAGGTTTAATGAACCTCTCCTTCTCCGGTTACTTCTGGTCTGCTGTCTTTACCTCTTCCAACAGAATGTGGTGAGTTAGGTCTCCAGCTTACTTACAGTGATTGTAGGTGGTACTTGTGAGTGTGAATCAGCTACGCTCTCCTTGAGTAGGAAGATGCTTTGAAAGGCTATGTCATTGTTCTCCCAGTTACTGGTTGATGTTTGTGTGGGTGTGCCAGCTGCTGAGATGTTCTTTTGTGTCCAGGGTAGGCTCTTGAGTGTCCTAAGCTTTAGGAGGCATGCTGGGGGGTTCTTGATTTCTAACACCACCAAAGTAGGGAAAGGGGCAAAGCAATTGGTGGCTAGGCTGTGTGAACCTCCCTATCAGTAGGTGGTACCTGTGGGAAGCAAAAAGCTACAGTGTTGTGTCTGGAACCTGAAACAGCTCCAGTCCCTCAGTAGAAGTGCTGGAATGCCTCAAGTGGTGGGTGGGGCCTTGGAGCTTCCAGATGAGTCCTTAGTCTCTGCTGTAGCCAAGGAGGATGGGGGAGTGCATTTGGATGGGGCTGGGTTGGGTGAGCTTGCCCCTCAGACTCCATAGAAGCTGACCAGTTAGCTGTTGAGTATGTGTGTGGGGGAGGTAGGAGGGGATTTTTTAAAGGTCTGGTTCCAGCTTTTGGGCAAAGCTCCACCAGGGAGAGGCTAACGTGTCCTCACCAACTATAAAGTTCTGTGAGAGACTTACAAACCCTTTTCCCCCATCACTGTCTCCCCGAGTGTCTACTGGCAGGCTGGATCCCAGGCCAGTGGAGCTTTCACATGAGTGTGCCATAGGCTAGGAGTTTCCCCTCCCAGGAGTGCAGCCCTCCAATCGAGGAAAGTGTTCCCTGTGAACACATCACAGCTAGGACCCACACCGCACTCTCCCCACTGCTCTGCCCTTGCAGGCTCCCTCACCTCCACAGACTGAATAAGTCAATCCCAGACCATGCCAGGGAGAGGTGCACCTGTCCTAAGTCACTCACAGGGTGCCTGAGCAGGTTCTACCACATCAGGGTGTGCCAGGCTCTGTGGGGCTGCTGGGTACACAGTACCAGGGCAATCCAGTGAGCAAGGAGCTCACAGTCTCAGCATACTTTGGTCCATCGCAAGACCCCAAGAAGAAAGGCCTGAGTCCCACACTTAGTGGAAAGCTTGGCATTGTGGCTCAGTTGTCTCTTGGAAGCCACAGATGGAGTAGGGGAGGGGTAGAAAAGAGTCTTATGGAGAAATGCTACCAATATGTCAGGAGGGTGTCTGTCCTGAATAGGCTCTGGAGTTGCAGAAATCACCTGGGACCCACTGGACCTCTGTGGATCCTGCAGTTTGGGCTGGAGTTGAGAAATATCTGTAGAATTGAGCAGGGTGAAACCTGAGGTGTTGAAATTCCCCAGGGAGGACAAGAGTGCACGGTAAAGTCAAGAAGCAATATGGCACCTGCCATCTGGCTTGGGTCTGTGGGGGCAGGTAGTGCCAGCGAGGAGGGAGGAGGACCCACTGGGAGCCTTGTGCCCTGTTTGCCAGAAGTTCCCAGATCACTGGTGGTGGTAGCCTTGGTTTCCTGTGGGTAGAACGTCTCTCTAGCAGCCTGAGAGATTTCCTGTTCCCAAAGAGGAGCGAGAGGTGGGGGAAAAGCAAACCACTCTACCCACCCTTCTTGTTGTACTACAAGTCTCATCAGGATTGTCCTCTACTGATATCTTGTTCCTTCTTGTTCTGCTCTGCATCTTCTACCTGTAGAATCGCTTGTAAATTCTGGCACTTTCCTCTTGGAATTATATCCATTCTATGATTATTTGTTAGTTTTTCTCTTTTCATCTTAAACTTTTCCTTCTATCTGAGATGGTCTGGCAGCTGGTGTCTCTGGTCATCCATCGTCTATGTCCAGCTTTTTATATGTCAATTATTCCTCAAAAAAGTGTCCAATTTCTTAAGTTCTGACATTTGTTGAGAAGATTGTCTTTCCTACAATGCAAAGTTTAATATGCCATGGAAAATGTTCTGTGTGCATTCGAAAAGAATGTGTACTTAGCTGCTATTGCTTAAAGTGTTTTATCACTATCAATTCACTTAAGTTGTTGATGGTGTTTTCAGTTCTTCTATATTTTCATGGGTTTCTATTTGTTCTATCAATTATTTTAAGAAAAGTGTTAAAACCTCATTCTTTCTAATTCTTATCTTTGTTCCTTTGTATATCTTGTGTCCTTTTTTTTTTTCTGGATGCTTTAAAGATTATTTCTTTATTACCAGTCTTATATAGTTTGATTATGAAATGTCTTGTAGTTTTATTCATATTTGTTGTCCTAAGAGTTTTTGAACTTCTTGGACTTGTGAGTTTATCATTTTTATTAAATTTGGGGAGTTGGTCATTGTTTCTTCAAATATTCTGTTCTGTCCCTGCTCTATTCCTTTCTTTAGGGAAGTTGAGTTATCGATAGGCTGCTTAATATTGGTTTTATAGCTCACTGATACTCAGTTTATACTTTTTCTGTCTTCTTTCCCTGCTTAGGTTTTCATAGTTTCTATTGCTATGTCTTTAGTTTCACTCATCCTTCATATTCAATGTGTGTAATCTGCCATTGATTCCAAGTGTATTTTTTCTTCAGACATTGTATTTTTCATTTCTAGTTGTTTAATTTTATTATTTATTATTTTACTCACATCTCTACTTAACATGTTTAATCTTTCCTCTTCCTGAAGATGTGGAATATGGTTGGTTATAATAACCATTTTAATGTTATTTTTCCTAATTCTATCATCTGTGTCATTTGCTGTTCTGTTTAGATTGATTGATCTTTTTCTCCTCAACATTGTCCATATTTTCTTGCCTCTGAATGCCTGGTAATTTTTATTAGATGCCAGATATTGTGAATTTTACCTTATTGGCATTTGATATTTCTATTCTTAAAAATGCTATTGTACTTCCAGTTTTCACGATTACAGTTTCTTATAAACCTAGCTCAAGGGGTTTATTCCTCTTCTTCCATCTACTATATTATTTTCCTGCATCACTGTGTCTTTTTCATTTCTACATGAGTTAATAGTTTTTCTGTATTGTTCCTTTACTTCATTACTATCTGTTTATCTCATATTCCAATAGACCATCAACTCTGTTAATGAAAAGGCTACTTTGCTCTCCTTTTTATTCCTGTTATCTAACACAGTGTCTATCATGTAATTATTATGCAGTAAATAAATGATTTCAGGTTTTTGTTTTAACATCATGAATAACATTTTAATTGGGGATTTATTTCTTAGATGCGTTTGAATTTCACTCTAATAAATATAAAACATAAACCATATTCAAGATTTATAATTCTAATTCTGATTATCTTGACCTTATTTTATTTTAAAGGAATCTATAAAAGTATATTTTTCCCTAAATTTCTTTATGAAATGTTCTATTAAAATGATTGCTTTGTGGAAATATATGCATAATTTTTTTTCATAATTTTTTAACATGTATAATGTCTTTAATTTGAATTTTAACATGAAATGTATATCTAACTGTATAGTTAATAAATGAGGAAATGTAAAGCCCATCATTTCTTTCAACCAACCACTTCCAGACAAGATAAAAATTAAGATCCTGGTGCTATGTAAAAAATTCTAAGTTTCAGTTTGCTAATGATTTCTCAAGTTTTATCCCATGCCTATGCCAGTTTAGTAGAATGACATTTTGCAACTGAAATGTCTTTTACAAAATAAACATTTAATGACATGGTTTTCTATTATTGTTCAAAAGTTTAAATATATTCATATTTGAGCTAGCTAGCTCTTTTGAATGAAGCATATTGAAAAGACCTAGCATCATGGTTTCAATTATTTCATGGGACAGTTAGCTTGCCACAAAGAATCCATTCTGTTTCATTGCACAAGAATAAACTCTTTTTTAAATAAAGCTTTCTTATAAATATATCTCAAGGTTCATAGGAGTCAGCAAATGAGAGTATGAATAGCTCATTCCAAAATTTTTAGGGTAACTAAAAAAAGGGAAAAAAAAGTTTTAAACTATATTTTTAGTATTTTAAGTCAGTAACACAATAATTTTATCTGCAACATTAGTTGTAAGAATATAATAATTCTCATATATTTGTTCTTAGTCCTTGGTGATTTCTGTGAAAGTTAGATTAAAATAATATCAAAATTATTGAGAAAAAAATGCTTACATGCTAGCACTAGTAAGGAATAAGTAGACTATATTTTAGTTTGTATTACTTATTTAAATCTTATGGAA